>NW_006399826.1:6799415-6848984 GCF_000299155.1 Elephantulus edwardii
TCTAACATACTTTGGACATGTTGTGAGGAGAGACCGGTCCTTGGAGAGGGTCATCATACTTGGTAGGGTGGAAGGCCAGCGCAGGAGGGGAAGGTCCTTTATGAGGCAGATTGATTCAGTGACTGGGATAATTGGGATGGGAGTGTCAGAGACAGTGCAATTGGCATAGGACAGAGTAGAGTTTTAGGCTGTTGTACATAGGGTTGCTATGACTCGCAAGTCACTCGACAGCACATAACAACAACAGCTAGGGCTGGTGCAAATGCATCAGGTTGGAAATTGAGCAGTGATACATATACAATTGTTTCTCTCCTCTCTTGTTTTTAAATTTCAAAACCAAGGAATAAAATCTACCAGAGCAGATTTGGGAGGTCTGAGTTGCCTGGGGCAGGTGGACAGAGAATAATGGCCATATAATATGGTTATTCCTTTCTGTTTAATCTTTGTCTAGTCTTCTGAATCCTTACTTTACTCCCCCCCCACTTTGCCTATGGTACATAATGTCTCATTCTAGGCATTGACCTTTTATCTCTATTTTCTTTATTGAATATAAATTGTGTAAATCTTTTGAAGCACACCTAACCCCATGGAAGATTAGTCATGATGAGAAGGTCCCTGTGGCTTTTCTGCAAGGGTATGCCTAACAAAGTGTCTCCATGAACCAACCCCCTTTCTTTTTTCAAAAGGAGTTTTTAAATCTTGACAAACTGCCATAAAGACAGGCATGGGAGTGTTGGCTTTCACAGTCAATATTCACCTACATCTTCCATATTAAATATTTTAATAAGTTTATTTCCATGATGAAAATAGAATATCACCTCTCAAAATGGACAGGACATTGTAGCATGTTATAAACCCAATATAATGGTTGAGTGGAGATTCAAGAGATAGTGGTAGCCTCGGGCAGTCTAGACAAGGAAGTAGAATAGTTAATGGTTTGAATATGGCAGTTTTCTGAATTCAAGGAAAAGAAAATAATTTCTTAAAACAGGCATAATAGAGTATTAGGATATTCAATGAAATTATTTTGTTATATTTTTACCTATGCTATGAGAAGCCCTTGGAGTGATCCATCAAGGCTTCTTCTGAGGATCCTTTCTCTCTTGTTGATGGTAAATGCTGAAAAACCAGGAAAAATCTGATTTCAACTGAGACTCTCAACGTCATCAGAACACAGATGACCCACCTCTCCAAATCATCACAGGACATTGGGGAAAGTGCTTAGAACTATTCAGTCTAAGTAATATAAAATTGTGAAGTAGAATTTTTGAAGTAGAACATTTGAGAAAATTATCTGATCTATACCCAGGAATAGATGGTACACCAATTGACATATTTCAGCTAACAGATGCTGCCCTGGACGTGCTCACCAAGTTGTGCCAAGAAATCTAGAGAACAACCACTTGGCCAACTGACCGGAAGAGATCTATATTTGTTCCTATCCCAAAGGAAGGTGACTCAACAGAGGGTGGAAACTCTAGAACAATATCATTGATTTCACATGCAAGCAAGATTCTACTGAAGATTATCCAAAAACTACTGTGATTGGGACAACACATCAGCAGAGAACTGCCAGAAGTCCAGGCTGGGTTTAGAAGGGGTCATGATACTAATGTTAGATGGATCTTAACTGAAAGTAGGGACTGCCAGAGAAATGTATATCTGTGTTTCATTGATTATGCAAAGCTGTTTGTGTGGATCATAACAAACTGTGTCTGACTCTGAGTAGAATGGGAATCCCAGAACACTTGATCGTGCTAATGAGAAACCTACACTTGGACCAGGAGGCAGTCATCAGAACAGAGCAAGGGAACACTGCACGTTTCAAAATTGGGAAGGGCATATGACAGGGATGTGTCCTATCTCCATACCTTTTCAATCTGTATGAAGAACAGATTATCTGGGAGGCTGGTCTCTATGAAGAAAAATGTGGGATACGACTGTGGGACAAGAAATGTGGGGTCAAGATTGGTGGAAGATCTATCAACAATCTGCATTATGAAGACGACACAACCCTGTTTGCTGAAACTGAGGAGGACCTGAAGCGCTTGCTGCAGAGAGTAAAGGACTGCAGCCTCCAATATGGAATGAGGCTCAATGTCAAGAAGACAAAGATTCTCATCACTGGACCAAGTGGCAGCATCAGGATGGACGGTGAAGAGATTGAGATTTTTCACAGCGTTAGTTTGCTCGGCTCCACAGTCAACACTCTTGGCACCAGTAGCAAGGAAATTAAAAGGAAAGTCTGCTGTTAGGGACCTCTTCAAAGTACTGAAGAGCAATGGTGTCTCTCTGGAGACTAAGGTGTGTCTGATACTGGCCATGGTCTTCGCAATCACTTGTTATGCATCAGAGAGTTGGACAATGACCAAGGAGGATAGAAGGAGAATTGATGCCTTTGAGCTGTGGTGCTGGAGAATAGTGTTGAGGGTACCATGGACTGCTAGGAAAACAAACAGACTCATCCTGGGAAGGGTCAAACTGGGTGGCTCCTTGGAGGCAAGGATCCTGAGGCTTTGTCTAACCTACTTTGGACATGTAAGGAGAGATCAAAAGGGACATCATGCTTCATAGGGTGGAGGGACAGCACAGGAGGGGAAGGCCCTCTATGAGGTGGATTGATTCAGTGATTGGGGTAATCGGCATAGGAGCATCAGAGACGGTGAGATTGGCACAGGACAGAGCAGAGTTTAGGGCTGCTGTACCTAGTGGCTATGGGTTGCAAGTGACTCAACCGAACATAACAACAACAACAACATATATGCTGTTTAAATATATTGAATATACTGCTTTAGACTCTTTCAAATATTTTAGATTTTCCAGTAAAACCTGTGAGGTCAGATTCCACCAGAACTGCCTTGTTTCCCCTGGTCTACCAAGTTTTCTGTCTTGGACAAGGTGCAATCTCCTCACTCTATTTGTGGGAAAATAGTTGAGTTTATCGATTAGGTTTCTCTTTTACACAGGCTCTGACTCTCACAGGTCTTACTGTGGACCCATTTCTTGGCTGAGTGAAATAAAAGATGTATCACTGAAGAATACGCACTATGGAGTCAGACAGACGCAAGGTTAAAAGCAATTGTTACACAAAGAGTCAAGTAAAAGCTCAGGGGTTTGTATATATCTAAGATTAAGTGTTATTTTATATATATAATATATGTTGCACTTGCACTGTGGTTCTAAACATAAGTAGGTCGGTGGAAGTCCATAGTATTTTGCCTGGTAAATACTAAGGGCTCAGCAAATGCTGAATTTCCATTTCCTTCAATTGACCATTAGCTCAAGGTACAAAAGAAACCAGGGCCCACACCATAAGTTCTTCCTATTCCCCTGTAGTTCATTCTCACATGCTGGTCTTCCAAAAATGTCCCTATATGAAGGAAATTATTACCTACAGAAATGAAGCAGTTCTAGATTCTTAAAGTAAACTACATCTTTGCCTGCACAAGTGAAGCAGAAAATGAAGGTGTTTTGCTTATATTGTAGCCCAAACATTGTATTTTTAAGGATAGAATTTTGCTTCAATTCATAGAAATGATTTTGTATATTTCAAAATAACTAATTACTCCTATGTATTCCCATGTCAAGTACCAGGGAGACGTCCAGAGTTGCTCTGCTAATCAATCTACAGGTAGCACTTCTCAGGCAGTTGAAATCCATGGTAGCTCTTTAGGGGAGAAAGGTGAGTAATTTTCTTCTGTGCAGAATAAGCTTGTTTTTGAAAAAAAATATACCATACTAGGAGAAGTAGAAGGCCTGTGAAAGAGAGGAAGACTTTCAACGAGATGGGTTGGCACAGTGAATACCACAATGTGACGGAGCATGAGAGAAGATGTTTCTAGATAGGGTTAAATTCAGATCTGCTGTTCATAGAATTGCTTGTGAGTACAGTCAACTTGAAGGCATCTAACCGCAATAAGGGAAATTCTGAAATCAAATTATGAAAGTAAATGACAATTATAAAAATATTCAAAGTTATTAGTAGTGGCAGAAAATGAAAAATTCTTCACGATATGTTTTAAATCTTCAATTTTCTCATCTTCCATATTGATTATGTATTTTGTTTCTCCAAGTCTGGTTGGTTACACATTCAATTACATTCTATTCCATTTTTTCTTATAATAATACAACTTTTATACATCAAATAAGATTTCTCCAAGGAGTTGTTTCTCTTTCACACTGACTGAAGAACAATCCATCGTGAGCAATAAATAGGGGCTTCAGTCCACCATTTTTTTTTATTCAGAAGATCTAAAAGGGGAGACAAAAAATTCTGATATAAGGGGGGGAAATGTCTATATTGAAAGACTGTAAGAAACTACCATTCCAAGTTATCAGGTGCTTCCTTCTTCCCTTACTATTTTTTTTCTTTCCACTAAATAGGTTACAAAAACCCTCTTGTGAAACTACACTTTTTTGTTCAAGTAAATGCCACAGAAAGACATGTCAGATGGCATATATTATTAAGCATTCAAATAATTGACAAAAATTGGTGGTTCAAATCTATCTAGAGACACTTCAGAAGGTAGAACTGGCTCCCTCCAAAAGGCCATGGCCTTAAAAACCCTAGGAAGCAGTTGTACCCCTCATACAATGTGGCACTGCTCATACAGTGTGGCTCTCCTCATACAGTGTGGCTCTCCTCGTACAGTGTGGCTCTCCTCGTACAGTGTGGCTCTCCTCGTACAGTGTGGCTCTCCTCGTACAGTGTGGCTCTCCTCGTTCAGTGTGGCTCTCCTCGTTCAGTGTGGCTCTCCTCATACAGTGTGGCTCTCCTCATACAGTGTGGCTCTCCTCATACAGTGTGGCTCTCCTCATACAGTGTGGCTCTCCTCGTACAGTGTGGCTCTCCTCATTCAGTGTGGCACTGCTCATACAGTGTGGCTCTCCTCATTCAGTGTGGCTCTCCTTATACAGTGTTGTCCTCCTCATACATAGCTGCACGTCTCATGTAGTGCTGCACTCCTATGCTAAGACTTGGCATCAACTCCATCACAAAGTAGCAATACCAATATATGGCACAGAAATTTGGACCATAAGATAATAGGATGTATTTTAATAGCTTTTTTGGTTGTGATTGTCTGTTACTTTCTTTATAATGAATATAGACCTTTCCACCAAGATGAATATTTTCTTTTTTCAGCCACCATTTGAGAGAACTGGCATATAGCCTAAAACTCTCTTCTTTTTCTCTATCCCCTTTTTTCTTTTTCTTACTTTCTTTTTTTTTTGTTTTTTTGGAAGCAGTCAACTCTTTAGAATTCTTTGGTGCCAACAGAAAGATATCACATTTTAAGATCTGTAAGGAGACATAGAAATGATGTTAGTAAAATGCTTGATCGTGCTGTGGGTAACTACTATGTTTGGTCAGAAATAGATACGAATGTATTTCTTGAGCAGAGAGGCTTCAAAAATGATCTCTTGAAATAATTTGAATTATAGCAAAAGGTAAGTAGAATAACTAACTGGCTTCTAAGAGAGAAACAAAACTATAGTAATTTGAATGTGTGAGTCTTGGTGCAATTCTTCTAAAAAGGAGAAGAAATTTAATTTCTGGAATTTGTTTTATTGCTTACAAAGGCAGGAAAAACCCCCATAACTGACAGGTCTTGATCAATATTTTACTTATAATTAATATGGGAATAACAGGGGCCCATCTATGTACATATCATACCAAAAGCAATAGTTTCCATGAACTTAAAATAGGGGTTTATAATTAAAAATATCTCTTAATCATATTTAATTCTGTTGTTTCTAACTTTTTCCTGAACAAATGAAAGTTTCTGCTTTGTTTTTTGTTGTAAATTTCAATTCTTTGGATTTTGTTACATCCTAAGGTCACATACAATCATTTCTTGATCCTTAAAACACTATTGTTTAAAAGGTATATATGATTAGGGATTATTGTCATGGCAGGAGTCCAGAATGAAGGCTGGCTGCATAGTGGAGTGGACTTTGGGGGAGGGATTGTACAACAGTGAAAGAATTTTTCTTTTACTTTTCAAAGAGAAGAATGAACTGGAGGGGAGGGGTGGGCAGGGAGAAAAGTGCAACAATGAATTAATGGAAATCCAAAATCTCTAAATTTGCGTTAAAATTAATATTAATAATTTTTAAAAAGAAGAAAAATCTACAAAGTTGTGAAATTTGATGGGTGGAGGGAGGAATTGGTAAAGGAATGGGTAAAGGTCTGGTATGAAAAAAATGTTTATGAACTTTGTATGTAAACCAGTATAAAATAAAATTTAAAAAAGAAACCAAAAAAACAAAAACACCACAAAATTGTAAAGTTGATCAGAGACTGGGAGTTGCAGGGCGTATGGTAGGTAAAACAGAGGTGGAAAATGCAGATAATGAATACTGTAAGGACCAGGATCATCTTGGGAAGAATCACAATAAGGGTAATATGGTTATTGCCATTGCTGATTAGGAACAAAATATGATTAACTGTTGAAAAAGTTACAAGAAAGGGGAAAAAGGGTGAAGAAGAAGAGAGAGGAAATTGTTAGGACAACAAAGCTTACTAGGCTGTGGGGGTGTGAAGGAAGAGGCAAGATGATGAAATGGGTGATTTAATAGATTGTTGTTGTTGTTGATTGCCTTTGAGTCGAGCATGATTCATAATGACCCCCTGAAGCCTTTTTATAAGTATCAACATTTATCAAAGTTCCTAGAGTTTCCAGAGGTATGTTATTTAGGAAGTAGATGCCACTCCTGCTTCCAAACCTGTCTTAAACTGGGAGCTCCACCAAGCATAGTCCCCCATGGATAACTGTTACTAGTAGTAATTAATTATATAAAACACTATGTATAGAAATGATGGTTTAAAACAAAGTGTATAGAATAAAACAATGTATATAAACATTGAGGTGTTATTTGAAAGCTATTAAAAAAAAAAAAAAAAGAGGCATCTTGGGAGAGGAATGACTCCAAGTCATCAGAAGGCATGCAGGGTCTCAGCTAGCTTCAGAAATTAATGATTCCAGAGGTTATTGTTGGTGAACAGAAACACAGGGTGCTGTCTTCAGAGACTGCTTGCTTCAGAGGCTGAGATATTCAAAAGATCTGAGAGAGTGGAGTTTTGGAGGTTATCATGCCCAAAGTCATCAAGTGCACTAGACTGTGTGGAGGCAGCCATCTGCAGATCAGGCAAAGACCTCTTTAGGTTTTTTGCCATAGAATTCACACACACACACACACACACACACACACACAATGCAGATCACATCTTAATCAGATAAAACTGATCTTTTCTTTCTAGGTCACACCCTCCAAGATGCCTCCTTAATCAGATAAGTCTGATAATAACAGACCTTCCAATTCTGCCTTATTAACATCATAGAGGTTAGACTTTGCAGCACATAGAACAGTTACATTATACTGAAGACCATGGCCGTATTGATATATAATAATAATAATAAGCATTGCATTAATATATAAAACACAATGTGTGTTAGGATAATCCCAAATAACTGCTATCAGAGAAGAAATGGATGAGGAAGATCACTTAGGTGGAGTGGGCTTGCTGAGCCAGAGTCTGAAAAGTTAGACAAAAACAAGGAGCTCTGCAGGGGACTGTGGGGGGAGGAGGGGAGGTAAACCATAGCAAGTACTAAAGAACAAGGGCCTTGGAGGTTCGTATTGCTGAGTTTCAAGCATTCACTGCACGAAACTTGGAAAGTCATTGCCGAGTTGCAGCAGACCCTCCACTGGGTTTCCCAGCCTGTGAAACACACAGGAGACTGTCCATCTGCCTCCTATAAAGCCATTGAGGCAATCAAATTATCAGAGAGGTATAGCCTTTGTGTACAATCCTTTAATTACTAGGCCATTATATTTAAACCCAAAACTCTCTGGCGTCCACACTTGTGACTGATTACAGGCAAATAAGAAAAAACTAGATCATGACCACACACTTTTCTTACAAGCGGTTTGAGAGAATAGGGAGAGTCTGTGAAAAGTGATAGTAGTTGTTATTAAGTACCTTCGTGTTGAAACCAATCCATAGCTGGCCCTCTAGCAGGTTTCAGAGACAGTTATCACATAGGATGAGACTGTCCATTTCTCTCCTGTTGTGTTGCCAGTAGATTCGAACTGCATGCCTTTAGATTGGCAGCACAACTCCTTACTGTTAAGCTACCAGTCTCCCCATGAAGGGTGGTGTTGGGTCAGTTAATCAATTTGCCTGTGCCTTGATTGTTAGAGTATCCTAACAGAGCTACTTCATTTGTCCATATGTTATAACTCAAACTAACTCGGTGGCATCTAACAACAATAACCAACAGTAACATTTGCCATGGGAGCTCTGCTGGCCTAGTGGCAAGAAACCGTGCTGCAATCCTAAAGCCATATAGTTCGAGGCCACCAAGTGCTCTGTAGTAGAGGGGTGGACAGATGTTAAAAAACAAAACAAAACAAGCAAAAAACCCACAACAACAAACTGAAGCCTTCAGTTATAAAACTGAGAGATGCTACGGGCAAACTCTTGACTTTTCTAAGCTGTCTCAAAATAAGATGAAGAGAATAAATAAAGTCACTCTAACAATAAAAATTGGCTCACACTAAAATATTTCTAGAAGTAGCATGTGAACAAGATCCAATGATAATGCAGGAAGACGTCTAAATTACCTGTAAGGCATTAGTAAAAAATAAAGTACAAGTACCAAGAATCAATGGGCCAGTTGAAATGTTTCACCTAACAGATGCAGGCCTGGATATGCTCACTGCCCTGTGCCAGGAAACTTGGAAGACAGCTACATGGCCAGTTGACTGGAAGAGATCCCTATTTGTCCCCATGTCCAAGAAAGCTGATCCAACAAAATGTAGAAATTATTTTTAAAAAACTTATGAATAAACCATGCAAGCAAAATACAGCTGAAGATCATACAAAACAGCTAGAACAGCACATTCATGACAAGACATTCAAACAAAATTTGTCATTCGAGTCCCATGGCATGAGGGACAGCATTGCTGATGTCAGATGATTATTGACAGAAAGCAGAGAATACCAGTAGAAAGTCTATCTATGTGTGTTTCATTGGCCATGCAAAGACATTTGACTGTGTGCATCATAACAAATTAGAGTTAACATTGAAAAGAAAATAAATCCCAAAATATTTAACTATGCATTAGTCAAAAGAGATTCTAAATTCCATCTGGCCTTCATGACTAAGCAGGGCTATTCTCATTGATAGTCCCAAAGCCTGTCCCAGTTGATGAGAACACCCTGTTTGCCTCTATAATTATACTTGCTGTAATGGAGCAGCAAGGCCTAAGGGGTTCTTGCTCATCTCCATGTGAGCTTCCTTAGCCTCTAGAAAAGCAATCAATGTTGAAGGAAGAACCACTGCTGAGCCTGATCCACTTACCATAATCACCATGAAGAACAGTACCTATCGTTGTAAGGAAGCTCTCAGGGATAGGAAGTTACTGTTCAATCCTTGGAGAGGAGCTATTCTGGGGAAAAATGCAAAGTCTTGAAACGTAAAAGGCTAGCTTCAAGCAGAAGACTGTTTCCTCTCACACGGACGCAGGTACAGTCAGACTTTCTCTAGTTTACTGCTCTCTCTCTTGTCCCTTTTCACTGAGAAGTGAATTCTGCCCTTTGGATTCAGTATGTATTTCAAAGAGCATCCAGCGCCTGTTGTGGCTGGAAAGCACTGGGGTAGAGCTCTGCATTCCGGCCGGCCCAGCCTTCCCTCATCATCTGCTAAGCATCTTGTTCACATCCTTCCCTCAGAGTTACTCCTCCTCCTCTGGCCTCAGGCTCATTGAATTAAAAGCCCATTTCCAAGCAAGCAATTTAACTGTGGTTGCAGTCCTTTAACAAGAAGGTTAGGCTTGACCAAGAAAACAAGAAAATGAAAGGGTTCCAGGTAAAAGAGCTAAATGATGGAGAAGAGACAGATGTAAGGAATGGAAAAACCGGAGACAAGCAAGCAAGTTTAAGCACAAAAGCCGCCCAGCGGGAGGAATTAGCGGGGTTAAAGTGATGGCAAAGGCTGCCTGGTAGAGTACTAAACCGACCCACTTCTGTGTAAGTTAGCAAAGGGCTTTCTCACCCAGGATTTAGACATCTGTGGTGTCAGGTCAGTGGACTGGAGGATTGAGTTGAATATTATAGTGGAAAAAGGGAAGTTGGGGATTTTTTGTTTGATTATGTCTGAGGAGTGGTGAAGGAGGCCAGGAAGAACTGGAAAACTGCCTTTTGTTGCAGGAGTGGTAATATCCTAACAATGTAAACCTTACAGAAAGCGAAAGAACAAAAGTTGCCCAAGGTAATGAAAAACATCACACAAAACACCTGAGAGACTCCGCAATGGATTTGCTGCTGGTAGAAAGACAGCCTTATTATGATGTTTTTTCCTTCTTCTATAGGTGGTGGCTCTAGTGTGTCAGCCATTGAGGGGATGTCTCAGGAGAGGACAGGGTTCAGAACTGTTGTTCATATGGGCTCTATGAATTGTACTCAACTTGAAGGCACCTAACAATAACAACAAAGATGGTATCATGACTTACAACCAAAATTGATGGCAGAAATAACTGAGCTAAAAAGACATGAGAAACATAGATGGACTATCTAATATTAAACCTACTGATAAAACATATTTGAAAATTCTAAAGAATAAGTTCTCTGAGTCTGCCCCCAACCAAAAGGCCATTTGAAGTTGTTACGATGCACCCGGTAGAACTTTAATGGATATTTGTTGACTTGCGATTGCTGTATATGTAATATTCATTCAGTTATTCATTCATTCATTTATTCATCAAACATTTACATAGTGTTTGCTGCATGCCCCAAGCACTGTGCTAGGTGCTGTGAATTAATGTCTAGCTGGGTACAAACCATTATGCTGGTGTACTCAACTTTCCATAATGAATATGCTCCTGAAAATTGGTGTGCAAATTGAGTCATGTTTAAATGAACTAAGGGAGCCTGATGTTTTAGGGGGAACCCTGAGGAAAATCCTTTTGTTATGTGGAGAATCTTTTAGTAATGGAAATTATCATACTTTAATGTGTCTGCTCTGTAAACCTGGATTTCCATATGCTAGTATTTCCTAAATAAGAACACCACCTGTATTTTATTCTCAGTTAGTAGAGTAGTAGCATTTCAATTGGCTTCAGAAACTTAAACTAATCATTTTTTCCCTTCAACATTAGAAAATGTTGAATGGACAAACACTCATCAAAAATGTCAAAAATGTTTTCATTTTTTAAAAACTACTCTAAATGCTGAAGTGTCTTGATTAGGTTAGAGTGGTTTTTATATCATTTTATATAACCACTTAACTTAAGGGTAACTTTTAATGACATCCTACCAAGAGCTTATAGAATTTTAAAGCAATCAGACTTTTTCCTTGCAATATAGCAAGAAGAAAATTAAACCAATTTGTACTGCATATAAGGACTTATACTTTGTTCTATATTTATGTTATTAAGTTAAAAATATGCAATAGGATATTTTTAGTCATATGACGTTAACTTACATTTGTAAATCACTTTCTCCCCAGAGTGTTTTAATGTGTATCTATTTTGAACCTTGTCTAGCAACAACCTGGCATGTAATTTAGCTCCATGTTTTGGAAACTAAGATGTAAAGTTACCCAAAGCCATGAAAGTAGAACTTCCCTTGCTTTTTTTTTATGTCTTAGATTATGTTTTCCTCTATACTTAATAGGAAAAATTGTTTCAAGGACCAGAAGGTGATAGATCATTTTAGACTCTTTAATGAACTTATATTTTGCAGTTTAAGGAGATATTTAGTCATTCCAGAGCACAAAATTCATATAGTAAATTCTGTACAACACTTTTCTTCTGAATGTAAGATCCTAAACAAATTACTCTAATTACCAGAGGTAGTTGTTGTTATGTGCAGTTATATTAGCATTGACTCATAACTGACCCTCTGGTGGATTTTCAGAGGCTATAAATCACACAAGAGGAAATTGGCCTTCTTTCTCCCACAGAGTATGAGCTGGATTCAAACCACTTGACTTTGGTTTGGCACCATAATTTCTTACCCACTAAATAATCAGAGTGCCTTCATTATTGCAGTTGTTATGTGTCGTCACTTGTCACTTGTGACTTATAGCAATCCAATGTACAAAAGCTCTGAACTCTGCTCTATTCTAAGCCAATCTTATTGTCTCTTACACACCTACCCTCATTACCCCAGTCACTGTGTCAATCCATCTCAAGTGTCTTCCTCTCCTGTGCTGTCCCTTAAGCCTCCTAAGCATGACATTTCTCTCGAAGGACTGGTCTCTCCTTGCAAAATGCACAAAGTATGTCAGATCAGAATCCTGGCTTCCAAGGAGCAGTCTGGTTTCACCATCTCTAGGATGAAACTGTTTTTGGAGTCTGTTTCCTTAACAATCTGTTGTCATTATGTGCCATCGAGTTGCCTGTAACTCATAGTGACCCTAAGTACATTAGCTCTGAGCTTTGCCTTATCCTGACCCAATCTCATCACCTCCAGCAGACTTATTCCCATTTCTTCAGTCACTGAGTCAATCCATCTCATCCTGAATATTCCTCTCCTGCACTGTCTCTCCAGCCTTTCAAGCATGATCTCCTTCTCCACAGATTGGTCCCTTGTGGCCACATGCCCAAAGTATGTGAAACGAGCTTCAAAATCCTTGCCTTCAGGGAGCATCCTATTTCTACCTTCTCCATAACAGAACTTTTTGTTCTCCTGGCAGTTCATGGTGTGTTAAACACTTTTCTCCAGCACCACAACTCAAAGGCATTGATCCTTCTTTTATCATCCTTAGTTATTGTCCAGCTTTCTGATGCATACCAAGTAATGATGTAGACCATGACCAGGATCAGGTGCACCTTAGTTTCCAAACTGGCATAATTGCTCCTCAATATACATCTAAATTTAATTTTTAAAAAAATGCTCTTAAAACAAGATAATAGTTTAGCTTACCTAGTAAATAATGTCTACTTTGAACATTCTTTGTGTTTTTATTTTTTGTTTACTATTATCATAGCCATTCTAAACCCACTGCTTCTAAATTGAATCTAAATCTTAGTAACCCTTCATCAGATTTCCCCAGAGACAGTAATTCTCTGTAAAAGAAGACTTCTATCTTTCTTTATGGAGTTGCTGGGTGATTTGAACAACCAGTCTTTAAGTTAGAAGCCACCAGGGTTCCTTACAGCCATTCAGTTGGATATAAAGAGAGTTGTGGTGCTGGAGAAGATTATTGAACATTCTATGGACTGCCAAGAGAACAAACAGATTTGTCCTGGACCAGATGAATCCAAGTTGAATCTTTGGAGGCAAGGATTTTGAAGCCTTGTCTCACATACTTTGGACATGTTTCCCAGAGAGACCAGTCTTTGAAGAATGAAGTCATGCCTGGAAGAGTGGAGGGATGGCACAAGAGAGGAAGACCCTGGATTAGATTAATTGATCCAGTGACTGGGGCAATGGGTTCAGGTGTGTCAGAGGCAATGAGATTGGCTCAGGATAGGGCAGGGTTCAGAGCTGTTATGGATAGGGTCACTGTGAGTCACAGGTGACTTGATGGTACATAACAGCAATAATTGATGTTAAATGCATTTTCATGGCCTTCCTTGCTATTCATATATTTTCTTGAGTAACGTGAGAAGATAACTCTGTGAATAATGCCATATAATTAACTATTTTTCAAAATAAAACCAAAGCATGCTTAATCAAAGAATGTCCTTAATCCTGGGAAAGTGCTCTCCTTAATGAATTAAAAGTAACTGGTAAAAGTAGCAATGAGACTATTGAAATAGAAAACATCCAGTTTTGTTTTTGATATTCACTCCCCAAATTATTCATTATCTATTTTATTCTAAAGGGAAGGTGGAGGATGAGGACAGATCAGAGATATTACACATAGATCTGTGAATTACTGTCAGTGTATAGAATCCACTTGTACTTTGTGACATTTTTCTGGTGTCTTAGGTATTCTAAGGAGAAGACCTGTGTGAATAAATGATCTGAGCTCTGGTGGCCTAGTTTTTAGGCAGTTGCACTCCTAACCCAAAGCTTATGCCTCTTTGGCAATTCTAATCCACCAGCATCTCCATAGGAGAAAGATGGGCCGTCTCCTTCTGTGTGATTTACAGCCTCCAAAAACCTACTAGAGAATCAGTTACGAGTCAGTTCCAACTCCATGAGAATTGGATGAGTGAGCTAATCCTAGAATTATGTTCATATCTTTATGTTTCCATGATCTTCTCATCAACTAACTTATTGTTAGGTGTTGTCGAGTGAGACCCAACACCTAGCAGACCCTCCAGTAGGTTTTCAGAGGCAGTACATTGCATAGGAACAGGTAGATTCAAACCACTCGCCTTTGAGTTGCCAGTTCAACTCCTTACCACTTGGCCACAAGAGTTCTCTTATCAACTGACATACATTTAAATTTACCACTCAGTTAATTTTATTTATCAGACTTCCACCTTAGTAGAAGAGAAAATTCATAATAATAGCTTCCATCTCAGTGAAGATATAATTCATGTTCATCTATAGAGAGGTCTGATGCCACATGAAACTGAGAAGCAAACTCCCCTGTAGTATTTTGCATACAGAGAGACCATCACTCAAGGGTTTGATCATATTGGACACTTTCAGGTCTGGCTGTCCAGTTCTGTTTCACATATTTGAAAAATGATAAAGTCACAGGATCTGCAGAAAACTACTCCCTAAATACTCTAGAAACTGATGCAACTTTCTTTAATCTGGCAAATCTTGAGAGAGCCAGTGTTTCTGAATAAACTTTAAAAGTTGCTTTAAAAATTGCACAGTCTACTTTAAAAAAAAAAAATCTAACTCTCAAAATAAAGGTACTGCATTCATCCTAACTGGCTCCAAGGCAAACAGTGTGATTGGAAGCACATTCATAATTCAACGTGGCTAAATGTCAAGGGCCAAAGAGATAGCACCCTGCTTGCAAGCGCAGAGTGGAATGACATTCATGGTTGATTCAGTCCCTCACAGCAAGCTGTGTAATTGGAGAAACCAAGGGAAGTGACCCTGGCTATATGTCCTGCTGTTGTCAAAACGCATTCTCATCAGTCTGACAAGTGGCCAGTTTGAAGAGTTCTTTTGAATCAAAGTAGGAGTGATAAGTCACAATTTTCAAGACATCTGGACATGCTAACTCCACAGTGAGAGTGAGGGAGCAGACAAGAAGAAAAATCCCTTTGTCTATACTCACTCTATATCTACCACCTCTCTAGAGTTCACAACATGATTTCCTGTGTACTCTGTGATTACAGTCACATACTCAATGTTGTAAGGTTTGCTATTTGCACTTTCAGATGAGGAATCTGATGAAGAGGCATCAAAGTAGAAGCATTTTAGTCTGGTGGGTTGAAACAGAGGATTTGTTGTCAGGCCTATTAGGTTGGAGCCCTATCTCTGATGCAACCTCGAGGAGTGAACTGTAACAAATTACCCAGAAGACTGAACTGTAACAAATCACCCAATATCTCAGCTTTTCTAATCTGCAAAATGTTGATTAAAAGTAGTTGACGTGCCATCAGGCTCTTGTG
Organism: Elephantulus edwardii; assembly: GCF_000299155.1. Taxonomy (NCBI): domain Eukaryota; kingdom Metazoa; phylum Chordata; class Mammalia; order Macroscelidea; family Macroscelididae; genus Elephantulus; species Elephantulus edwardii. Next base: position 6,814,956 of record NW_006399826.1, read on the forward strand.
GCCATCAAATGAAACACTGCAGGGAATTCGCTTACCTCAGCGGGCAGAACATAGTGAGGGTTCAGCACATTTTAACTTTGCTTAACTCACTGTCGTTCCTGAGCTGCCAGTGGATGGTATAAACCTCAGATTCACGTGAACTGATTCTCTACATTGGTCTCTTTCTGCTGTCTTGCTCCGCCATCTAAGATTCCTATGTTGTGTGATGCTCTTTACTTAACGGATAAATATTTAATCAATACTATTTTTTTTAAGTTCTCTGGTAGAATCATCAAATTAAGATGGATTCTTGAAGATGATTTTTGACAAATGGAATTTATTCTACCAGATCTTGCCACGTTGTATTATGCCAAGCCATAAATATGTAATTACTATTAGAAGCATGTTAGTGTTTCTGATGAGCACTGATGAGAGTACCTATTATAGAGGTTCAGGAAAAGAAACATGGACCAAAACAAAGAAGAAAATTTCTATTATCATTGATGTTATTGCTTTTCTTATTGATTTTTATAGAGATGGACAAACTTAAGGAAAACTTTAAAATTTTGAGTTTGAGTTCATTAAGATGAATGGAAAAATAGACCAGCTAAGTAGAAAAAAAGAAAAAAAAGGCCAAGTTAAGAACAAACTTAGAAAGAAAGAAGACTGGAAGCATTAGGTGGTGACTTTTTGTTAGGAGGTGACCTGAGCTGATAACTCCAACATAAAGAACTTGAAAACATTGATACTAATGGCTTAGAAGCTGCAGGCTTAACTGATGCACAAAACAAATTCATGTTCATGTCAAGCTCAGCACCTATTGTCATTCAGTTATTAGGTGAAGATACCATTTTCCTCCTTCTCTGTGTGTATATGTGTGTTTTCTTCTAGGAACTGTTTGAATTCTGAGCTTTCTCCTTCTAACAATTCATTGCTCATGGAGCTGGCCTCACTTTAAGGAACAGCTGGGAAGCTGACTCCCTAGCCTTCAGGCCACTATTGACTACAAGTCTTCCAGCACAACCAGATTAATGAGATTGGGTACAACTATAGTAGGTTGCACTAATTAATCAATTTTATTTTACTTTCTATACTTGTAGTTGAGGCTTTTACATTTGGTATGTAAATTTATGTAAATTAAAATTCAAATACATGCAAACAGATATGCAAATATGTGTCCCTAGATTTGCTAGGGAAAAATCTGGTAGCCCTACTGTTAGTTTCTAAAAGGCAGTTGGGGGATGGGAGAGAGAACTTGAACTACTCTTGCAGCTTGATCTGCCTTTCATTTGTTAATATATGCAAGTCGAAAATGAAAATAAAAACATGTTTTACTTCAGCTGCTGTCTATGTTACAAAATAGAAAGCTGAAATTCTGCAACAATAACAGGAACAAAATCTGTGAGTCTACTCATTGAGATAAGAGTTTTAAAGTTTTATTTATTCCCAAATCATCTTGCCATTAGACATTAAGTTTCCTAAGTGTAGGTTTCTTAGTTTTAATTATCAGATTTAGGATGTAACCAAATCCAGAGGAAATGATCTTAGTTCCCTAAAACATAAGATCTCAAAATGTGAGATTTCAAAGTTCTGTACAAATTACTCATGAGCCCACAATGAAGAGTTAAGAAAGAGGAAGGTGGGGGCAGAGATAATTTAAAATTTAGAATTCTAATTTATCCATGTTAACAAGTTTTCTTTATGACATAATTCATAATGAGAAAAATAGATTTTGTCACCCATTTATAAATTTGAAATGTATTAGTGCTTGGAGAGCACAAGCTAAATACAGACTTCCCCACCCCTGAAAATATAAAAATGTGGGGAAAGTCCTAAATACAAATGCAGACTCTTCCCAACTACAGTAGAATATGTTGTAGTAGAGGGGTTATAGGTCCATCACCTGATATGCTTGTTTTTAGCAAACAAGTCTAATCTTTCAGAAAGTGGTGAATGAGTGTGCCATGCATCCTTCAGTGAACCCTGACGAGAGTGTCTGCAGACCTGTCACTTCAGTGCTATGGCATTTAGTCAAATAAGAGGCTCTGAAACTCAATCTCATTGCTGAAGAGGGTAATAGCAATTGCCAGGCCCTTCTCAAAAGATTGCATGTATTTCCAGTAAGAAACAGCAAAGTGCCAAACAGATGTTAATTACTTTGACAGAAGATTATGTCTGGTCATTGCCAAGTTTTTCTTTCTGGAAGACCTTTAAGCACTCAGGATTTGGTAATAGATTCAACCTGGTCAGTTAAAGACAGTTGTTGTGTATTGTCGAGTTGGAACTGATCCCTAGCTGAACCCCCAGAAGGTTTTCAGAGGCAGTTAATTACAGGGGGAGGAGATTGCCTATCCTTCTCCCATTGCAGCAGCTTGTGGCCTTGCAACGCATGTCTTTGGGTTGGCAGTGCAGCTTCTTGCCACTAGGCCACCAGAGCTTCCTAATTAAAGACTAGAAAATATATATAAGAAGCTTGATGTCCCAAGACAGACAGTAATGAAATAATTAAAGCTTGAAATTATGATGTCAGGGAGGAGATACTCAGTACTATAAGAAAACTGAAAAAAAGAAAAATGTTTTTCTAAAACGAAGAGATAACATCTCTTCTGTACACTTAAGAGGGTTTGTTGTTGTTGTTACGTGCTGTTGAGTTACACCTGACTCACAGCTGACCCTCGAGAAATTAAATAAATGGTCCTTCAGACTCATGGTTTCTGTAATTCAAGTGTCACAGAAACTGAAGCAATGATCTTAAGTGTATCAGAGATGGTGAGAATGGCAAGAAGAACAAAGTTTAGATCTTCGCTCATAGGGCTGCTATGAGTAACAGTTGACTCAACGGCACATGCCAACTTCAACCCTCATGGCTATTTGATACCAAGGATTCCGTGCTTTGAAATGTAGGCCAGCCAAGTCTAGGCAGCTCTTCATGCCCTCATGCTCCTGAAAAAGACACCCTTTCAGTTATCACAAATTCTTGACAGGCTTGTCTGAGGACATCATGCTTGAAAAAGTAGCAGAAAAGAGATGGATTGAAACAGTGACTGCAGAAGAGGACTTTAGCACAGCAGAGTCTGTAAGAATAGGGCTGGATTATATAGGTTTTAGGAAGTCTGGTGGCCTAGTAAGAAGCTGTGCCGTAATCCATAAAGGCATGAGGTTGGAATCAACCAGCTGCTCTATGGGAGAAGGATAGGCGATGAACACCTGCTGGAGGCTCAACTCTGGGTCAGTTCTGACTTGAAGGCACACAACAACAGTGCTGTTATGCACAGTTACTATTAGGAGGAGGCAATAATATAAATAAGATATTTGATCTATATAAAGAGAATTGATGCCTTTGAGCTGTGGTGCTGGAAAAGAGTATTGAGGGTACCATGGATTGCTAGGAAAACAAACAGATTCATCCTGGACAGGGTTAAACCAGCCTGCTCCTTGGAGGAAAGAATTCTGAGACTCCATCTAACATACTTTGGACATGTTGTAAGGAGGGACCGGTCTGTGGAGAGGCACATCATGCTTGGGAGGGTGGAGGGACAGCGCAGGAGGAGAAGGCCCTCTATGAGGTGGATTGATTCAGTGAGTGGGGTAATCACGATGGGTGTATCAGAGACAGTGAGATTGGCACAGGACAGAGAAGAGTTTAGGGCTGTTGTACATATGGTCACTATGAGTCGAAAGCACTTAACAACAACATAATTATATGTATTAATTGATGAAAGAGTTCATTTGTGCTTAACAATAGGAATTGCTTAAAGCTATTCTTTTGCTATTCATCTGCTTATTACTTATGTTAGCTCTTCATTGCTTGTTATTTCTCTTAAGTGTCATTGAGTCAACTCATTGTCTACTCATAAACAAACTGGAAACAGAGTGTAACTTGCTTCATCCTTTATTGTCTTCATGATCTGTACCCTGCTTGAGAACATTATTACAATCATTGTGTCTTCATTATTGGGCTTATTTACATTCACGGGTCTGGGAATAACATAAGAAAAACAAGTACATAAATGAAGATGCTTCAGAAACTGAGAGAAAAAGATTATAGGAAGGATAAGTGAAAATGTTCTTATGAGAATCTAAAGGAATATAGAAGTCAATGATAAGTCAATATAGACTGACTAGTAAACTGAATGTTGGTATTGTATTACTAGACAGACATTACATAACTATTAAAATTAAGGTAAGGAAGTTATATAGCAATGAGGATATTTGTTTATAATGTTAAACTAAGTGGGGGGGGGAAGTAGACATACTTGTTTTAGAAATACTAAAGATCGGGAGATAATAAATGGTCTAGAATAGAGTGTGGTAAAAAAATGTAGACAAAACTCTAATTACCGAAAGGATAAAATAAGGCATACTTCCTAAACCAGTAGAGAGTAAAGGAGCCCTGTAGACTATCATCCTACAAATGTCAAAATCTAAGCACTCTGGAAGATTGTTGTTGTTTTTGTTGTAATGTGCCATTGAGTCGCCTGTGACTGATAGCAGCCCTATGTACAATCTCTCTGAACCCTCCCTATCCTGAGCCCATTTCCCTGCTTCTGACACCCCTACCTCCATAGCCCCAACTATTGAGTCAATTAATCTCATACAGAGTCTTCCTTTCTTGCATTGTCCCTCTACCCTTCCAAGCATGATGTCCTTCACCAAGGATTGGTCTCTCCTGGCAACATGCCCAAAGTATGTGAGACACAGCTTCAAAATCCCTACCTCAAGAAGGAACTTGTTTTTGCCCTCTCCAGGACATACCTGTTTGTTCTTTTAGCAATCCATGAAATATTTAATACTTTTCTCAAGCACCACAACTCAAATAAATAGATTCTTCTTCTGTCATTCTCCATCATTGAACAGCTCTCTGATGCATAATAAGTAATTGGGGAAAATCATGGCTTGGATCAGGCACACCTTACTCTCTAGACTGACCCCGTTGCTTTTCAGTACTCTAGAGGGGTCCCTAAAAGCAGATTTTCCTATTGTGATTTGTCTTTTGATTTCCTGGCAACTAGTGCCAAGAGTGTTGATCATAGAACCAAGCAAGCTGAAATTCTTAACAACCTCCGTCTTTTATATGTCCATTTTGATGCTTCCAACAGTAGTGAGAATAGTTGTGAGAATCTTTGTGTTCTTGATAACTGAGCTTCCATCCACATTGAAGACTGCAGTATGTGATTTTCTGCAAATGCCTCAGGTCCTCCTCAGTTTCAGCAAGCAAGGTTGTGTCATATGCATAACACAAATTGTTGACTAGTCAATTCTGATGCCACTCCTTTATAGAGTTCAGCCTCTTGAATGATCTCTTCCACATATAGATGAAAAAGGTATGGAGATAGGATGTGTCACTGGTGTACACCATTCCTGATTTTGAATCATGCAGTGTTTCTCTGCTCTGTTCTAACAACTGCCTCCTGGTTCAAGTATGTTGTTGTTCTGTGGCATTGAGTCACTTGCGACTCATAGCGACCCTATGTACAACAGGGTCTGTACAATTTTTACTGAAATTTAAGACTCAATGGAGAGTGGTTATTTAAATTGAGAGTGATATTTTAATTGAGGCCTAAAAGACAAGAAAAATTCCATCATGAGAGACTCAAGCAATAAACATGTCACCTGAATGAGCATTCCAGAACATGAGTAGTAACAAAAGAAAAGCTATAGATAGCATGGTTCCGTGGGAGTCTACATAAGTTGTGATGGTGACCTGGACTAGAGTTATGATTGTACATAGTGAAACATAAGAGATTAAGTGTGACTTGTACGTTTTCTGTTTGACTTTTAGCTCAAGCAGTTACATGAGTGATGATGGGTTTAATGAGATAGAAAAGACTCTGAAAGCCAAAGGAGTGGGAAAAGACAATTAAGATGGAAGAAAAGCAGGTAACAAAATTATCAAAGTATGTTGCAATAATTCAGTGTCTACATCATTTAAGGCAGGTACACTGTAACTGAGAGTCAAGAAACTGTGAGTTCAGATCCTGTAGGTTTCACCGTCTTGGTCAATTTATTTATTTCTTCTAAACTTCACTTTCCTCTGTGGGACTTTAATAAGAACACCAATTGCATGTGGACGTTTTAAAGATTAGATATAATAACTAATGAAAATCACATAGCAAATGCTAGCAAAATAATCAATACTAAATAAAATATTGCAACTTCTGTTTCTGGCCCCATGACAGATCAGATACCCTGAACAACTAAAAGTGCTGAATAAAATATAAGTATAGATCTTATAAAATAAATTTTTAAAGGTATTTCTCAATGACAAAAAATTAAGACTGGTTCAGAAGCCAAAATGGATATGAAAGTTTAACTCTAGTGAGGTAAGTTTGCTGGCTCAATGACTTTGGGTGTACTTTGGTTTTGTAAGGAGACTGAGGCAATGGAGAGAGTTCATAGAATCAACAAGCAGGGGTTGATATAACAAAACCTCTGTACAGAACAGAAAATCCCACGACTACAGGCCTATCCTAAAGTAGCAGGTAGTAAGGATACTGAATTTCACTTTAATACTGGCGTGAAAGAGAAATAATCTCCTCTGAACATCTCTAAATTCAAGTTAACCCTTACACTGAGCCAGTTTTTGTGTTTTTGTGTAATATAGAATACCTCAATTAACAATTTATATTTAAGTAGCCTTGTATTGGACTCTATCCTATATCCACCAGCAGAAGCAAAATTAATCTCTGTTAGGGCATGGAATATTTATAATTAAATGTTCACTGAACATGAACCCCCATTCAAAATATTCCAGTAATCAAAGACAGAGTTGTGCTGCTAACTCAAAGTTCACACCTGTCTGGTGGTCCAAACTCACCAGTGACTCTGTTGGAAAAAGTGGAAAATGTCCCAGATGATTTACTGCCTTGGAGACCCTTCTCTCATGTAATTTAAAGACCTGGAAACCCAATAGAGGGTCACCTATGAGCCAGTTCTGACTTGTTGATATGAGTTGCATTATTGTCATTGTAATAATTAATAATTGTTGTACAATAGTGGCTAAACACTTGACTGAAAGCTTAAAGATTAATTGTTTGAACCCACTAGCTTCTCTCTGGGAGAAAGTTATGCTGATCCTCCTCCATAAAAAGTAAAAAGCTATGAAATCCCAGGGTCATATTAATTTTATTCTAATCTATAGAGTTTCTGTGAGTTAGAATCTATACAATGGAAATGGATTTTTGGGATTTGGTACTTATTTATAGTTGGGGTCCATAGTAAGAAAAGGAGGGGCTAAAAATATTCAATCAATCATGGAAATGATGCAGGACTAGTTTTGTTGCCATATGTAAAGATCACTATGGAATAACTTACTAGTCCTTGGGTAATACAAAGGTTAATGCTCTCAGCTTCTAACTCGAAGTGTGGAAGTTAAATCCTACCCAGAGGAAGCTCAGAAGAAAATGTAGGTGATCTACTTTGGTGAAAACAAGCTGTTGGAAACTCTAAGGAACACAGATCTCCTCTGACACACATATATCACCACAAATCAGTGTCAACTCAATGGTTAACAGTCTATTGAAATTATTTCATGATAATAAGAAAAGTTCTAACCAGACCTAACCAGGAAGTTTCATACTATACATCCAACAGCTCTCTTGGTCCTATTTTACTGATTTTGGATCTCAGTGAGTTCCACTTGAGCCTACTTAGTTACATGCCTCCACGTAATTCCAACCTAATTCCTGAAGTAACAACCCTGCTCCAACTTACATTCACTTCCCATAGTATCTTAAGCATGTTGAAAAAATGTTTAACAATCTTTTTTTAAAAAAATAAAACATTGCTAATGTTCGAGATAAAAAAAAACATGAAAGAAGAATTGACTTATGACTACTTAATAATTAAAATTACTTTAATTGGTATGATACACTAATTAATGAACTATTTCTAGAAATAGTGCAGACTATTTATAGAAGCATTTTAGACCTAGAGTTCAGAAGGGGCTACCTTGAGAGAAGTGCTTCATTTTCATCCTTAAATATTCATAAAACCCGAGTCATTGACCCTTTTGGATCCCTTCTTTAGACTCTCTAGAGCTAAATGAAGTTTTATCTCTCCCCTTCCCAAGAATTTGCCATTGATATTCTTTCTTTTTTAGGAGCAGCAGCTTCTTTTAGCTCTATGTTGAGTTATGATCTGTCTTTTAATGACTCGTTTATAGAAGGAAAAACTCCTTGGGGCAAAAACTTTGTTGTTATTCAGCACTGTTCAAGCTAAATTCTTATGTGCTAGGTATATTAGTTGTGCCTTACGAAGAATTAAAAAAGAAAAAAGAAAGGTATCAGGTCACCTTTGCTAATTCATTTAATTGTTTCCATTAATAATTAATTTTAATTTTGTTTAATTAAAGTTATAAAGTGAGATGAGCTGAAGAGGCAATGTGATCGGTTTAAACGCAAGGAGCTTTGAGCACCAGGGATACCTGAGGGTTCAGTTACTTCCTCACAACTATAATGTTCAAAAGTGCTTCTCCTTGATACATCTCTCTGGCAATTTTATTAAACTATGCTTAACATTATGACTAAATCAAGGAATTTCAAAGATGAGGTGTTGGAAAAGAAAATATTGATTTGAGTAAGAGATGAAAAGAGTTCTCCCTGTGCATAGATTTGGACCTGTATTAACATTGTTCACTGTCTGCTGCGATTTAGAAAGAGAGTCACTCCAAAGTCAAGTTGGACAGGGTGAGCAATGGGCTGGAATGTCTCAGGACACTACTATTAGTCCACATTTATATGAAATGTTGATGTTATTTTTTTTATCATTCATTGCAATTTCCCATGCCTTTTCCCAGACAAATCATTATCAGTTCTTTCCAAATGATATATGTTATTGTTCTTAGCTGTCTCTGAGTCAACCAACCCCAATTTTTGGAGACTCCTTTTACAGTAGAACCATATGACAACTGGTCTTGTATCATCCTCATGAATTTATTGTGAATCTATAGGCTGGCTTTCAATTAGTTGATCCCCCGCCCCCCAAAGTAGATCACCAAGCCTTTTTACCTGTTTGATCTAAGAGTAGAAGTTCAGCTGAAAACTGCGGAAAATCAAACTCAAAATTCAAACTCATTGTTTTCATGTCAGATCTGACTCATACACTGAGTTTTCGAAGATATATAAGCAACTCAATGGTATAAAACAACAACATTGCACTGAAGGATAGTGTCCACCTTTCTCTCAAAGAGCTACTGGTAAATTAAAAATGTTGATGAAGTGTACCCCAAACCTTCACTGAATGAGAAATGGAATGATGGTTATCATTGAGATGCTTTGGCCAAGTGGAATCTAGGTCTTTTGAATAGAAGAATTCCATCACTACTATTCCATCAATACTAAGTACTATTCCATCACTACTATTCCATCAATACTAAGTAGGCAGAAGCAGTTTCCCACTATGTCTTTGAAATCAAGAGAATGGACAAAATGCAAATTTAAAGCAACTGAAAATCCACTAAAGAGTCAGTTATGAGTTGGTCTGCCAATGCAATGACACGCAGTCCTCCTCCATCAACTTTTTCATGGGAGATAGATGGACAATCTCCTCTCACTTACACACATATAATTTTAAGCATATGTTTCCAGTGTCTCTTGAATCGACAAAGAAATAAGCCAAAAAAGGTGAAGAAATGCCTGTTTATATAACATTTACATGTAAAAATGGAGTAGTTAAGATAAAGGGGGAAAAATACTAATGATAAAGTAAGCCTAGGAAACAATTTCTGGAACTTCATTGTACAGGGAACTTAGCAGCTTTCCAAAAGCAGCACTTCTTTAGTGGTTTGGATTTCCCAGTGTCTATAAGGGAAAAATATAGGCAATCTCCTTCAAAGGGATTTACAGCCTCTGAAAACCAGCCGGAACTTGCTGGAAGGTCAGCTGAGTCCTTTCTGCATCAGCGGCGGTAAAAGTTGAGGTTTTTGTCTTACAAGACCAACAGCTGTTGCTATGTGCTGTCAAGTTGGAATCAACTCATAACTGAACCTATAGTATGTTTTCAGAGGAGGGACCAGTCCTTGGAGTAGGTTGTAATGCTTGGGAGGGTGGAGAGACAGCGCAGGAGAGGAAGGCCCTGGATGAGATGGATTGATTCAGTGACTAGGGTCATGGGGATAAGTGTGTTCAGTCCATGAGACTGACTCAGGATAGGGCAGAGTTCAGAGCTATTGTACACATGGCTGCAGTGAATCGTAGACAACTCAATGGCACATGACGACAACAACAAATAGCATTTTATAGGAGGATATTGTCCATCTTTCTCCCACGGCACAGCTGGTAGATTTGGACTAAGTGTCCCTGAATTGGTATCACAACTCCCTACCATTAGGCTACCTGAACTCCCTATGGGACCAACTAGCTTGTTCAATTAATTAACTGACCTCAATAAACCCTTTGGTTTTCTAGATCAGAAATAAACATTATCATAAAAGCTAAAAATGGTGGCATAGAAATTTAGTATCAGTCTTTTCCTTTGTGAGAATTGACATTGTGGTTTACTTTTTTTTGTTTCCTTTGTAAAGAGGAAAACTAATGAAATGAAGAAGAAAAAAGAGAGAAAGATGGAAAATAAAAGAAGAAAGATGTCAACTAAATGATCTTTAAGATCTATTTCTGCCCTGCTGTTCTCTGTTCCAATTAAGTACTTTCCAGTCACCACAAAATAGGAAAGATGTTCTTTAAGAGACTGTAAGGGGACCCTCAACAAGATTGATTGATGAGGCAACAATAACAATGGGCTCAAATATATCCGAAATGGTGAGGATGGTGCAGGATGGAACAAGATTCAGATCCATTGTTCATAGGATCACTATGAGTCACAGTCAACATAAGAGCACATAACGACAACAACAAGGGGATTTGAAAATGACTCTCAGAAACAGTCAATACAGCTTTTAGTCCTGAGGCCAAATTAGCTCTTTTCCAATCTGAAAAAGATGATATGGACTAAGGAAGCACCCGCTGAAATAGTCCAGCAACCAAACATCCACAGTTCTGTCGTTTTGACAATTCATCTGTTAGAAAAGAAAATGGTTCTTGAGGTATTCTCTTTGTACTGATAATCTTTTTAAAATTTTCTTTCTTCTTTCTCTCTCTCTTTTTTTTAAAGCTTGCCCTTTAACACAGGCAAAAATAAAACAATAGAACCATAACAGCTGTTTGCCAGAATTGCAAACTTTGGACAGCAAGGCCCTTTTCAAATGCTTCCAACTCTCAGCTGATTTCCCGGTAGACTTGATCTTAATCACAAGCCTGATCTGGCACAGTGGGCCTTGGATAAAGAGCAAATCTAAAAGAATGTATGTAAAGGAGAAATGCACATCTGAACTACTCCATCCTCTGTACTTCCGGGCCCAGTTCAATACATCCAACCTTCTGCTTTCAGTCTTTGCTTTTAATTGATTTACCCTTTTTAAAAAAATCCCGAAAAGGCAACAAATAAGAAGGGTTTGGTTTTTTGTTTTGTTTTTTGTTTTTTAAAGCTCTCCAAAATCTTTATTTAGCAACACATTACTTACTAGATGTGGTCTGTAGGAATAAAGGTGAGAGAGTTTGGTCTGTGTCTTTAAGAAACCCATCATCTATTTAGAGGAAATAACGTCATCACTGTAACTAAATTATAGGATATTGTCTGCAATTATTGTTGTTAGGTGCTGTGGAGTTAGTTCCAGATCATAGCAGTGTTTTGAGTAACAGACTGAAATAATGCCTGGTCCTGCACTATGCTCAAAATAGTGGCTATGCTTGGGCCCATTGTTCAAACTACTGTATCAATCTTTTTCGTGAGCTTTCGTCTTTGTTGCTGTCTTTACCAACTCAGTGTCTGTCTGTGTTTTCTAAGGGAGTCAAAGCCAATAGAAAGATTTATTTCAAGAAAATGGTTCCTATGAAATTCTTTGTATAAAATCTCAGGAAACAGTTATCTGGGGAAGCTAACAAGTCCAAGGCTGGCAAAGAGAACCACAGACTGTTGGCTTTGGAGCCCAAATTCCAAGTATAGCAGGACAGTAGTTCAAGTTAAAACATGATAAGCCAGAGAGATGTCAAGTCAGGCAAAACAGCTAACTAACTCAATCAAAGCATCCATACAATGCAGGCCATACTCCTGAAAAGCCTTGCTCTATCTCATGTAAGGCTTATTATATTATCACATAGCTGCCTCTAATTCTGCCTCATTAATGTTATAGCAGATTTACAACACATAGGATAAAATTGTATTAACCTGAGAACTGTGGCCACAGTGAAACACAATATTAACAATCATAGCATTGCTTTTCTGAGATTGCCCTTCCTAAAAAATGTGTCCAAAGTAAGTATGATGAAATTTTGCCAGCGGAGTGTCTAAGGAGCATTTTGACTGTACTTCCTCTGTAGAGATAGAATGATGTATACGTCATATCACTATGGGAGTAGAAGAAGAAATTACTTTTTTCTCCGTGTGTAGAAGGAATTGAGTTGAGGTCCAGGAAACTACAAAAAAGAGATGATATTTAGTCTCAAGCCATTGATATGAGTTTGATAGATCAATTACTTACATAGAAGGTATTGGATACCTGTTGAACTCCTAGCTTAGTTTTTGAAATATATTTTAACCTACACCCCCAAAGAATGAGCTGTGTAAATGACTTAAAATTCAAGACCAAATTCTTTTATACATGTTGCCAACTATGGCAGGGGGTTAGGTAGTGAGAATTCCAACTGAGGGAATTAGGGACTTAGGAACAGAGCTTAGGGGAAGGAATAAAAAAGGTCATTCATTGGAAGACAGCTATGCTCCTCACTATACAACTAATGACAAAATAAAGTTAGAGCAGAGCTTTGGATATCTCTTAGAGAATGTCCTTAGACCTGTATCTGAAATTGTGGAGGTGGTACAGGATAGAGTAGGGTTCAGATATATTGTTCATAGACTCACTATCAATTGTACCCAACTCAATGGCACTTAACAACAATAATGAGGCAGAATTTCTAGAACAGGCGTGGGGTTTTTAAATAGCATTTAGAGTTGATCATGGTTCTCATTTATTGCTACTGACCAAAATATGTATTACTGGTTAAATGGAAAATTAAGATGCTTTGTAAATCTCTCAAATGACAATATTTAAAAAAAACAAAAAACAGAAAACCAACCTACTTTAAAAAAAAATCCAAGATACTTCTTGAATATCTGCCATCCTTTGCTCAGTTATGTGTGTTCGGGGCATATAATTAGATAAGTTTAATGTTATCAAAACAGAGTGATGAACTTTGTTCATTAGAGGCTGAATGATATGGTATGAGGATTGCATGATAAAGTCAGTATGAAATATCAAGAGGTTGAAGTCATAGCTGTTGGCCCTAGGAAGAGTACTGAAGGTTTTTGCATATAAGTGGATGTCTTAAGTTCTATAAAGGCTCCCCAGGCAGCAGGCAGGAGGATGGGCCAACGGTAGCAGAATCTATGTGCCAGGAGAATATATGGCAATATCCCAGAAATGGGGCATCAGACTTTAAATAGGTTGTTGGGCATTGATGAGGTATGAATAGAAGGGAGGCATTTTTGCTGGTTTCCTATTTTCTTCAAATGAAATGTAGGTGACTCTTGGCTAGAAATGTGAATACTAAAATATTTTTATCCTCACCACCTGCTTCTCTCTGTGAGTTTATGGCAATGAAAGATGGCATGCAAAAAGACAATTCTGAAAAAAAGATGAACAGTTCAGATTTTACCAAAGTCTTCTCTAGAACTTTAATATGATAAAGAGCGTATTGCGAAATTGAGATCATCACAGAGAGTAAAGAGAAGTGAGTTAAAGCAGTATTTCATGTTAACAATGAACATTGATTTTAGGAAGACTATTCTTGATGAAAAGGTGCTTTTCATGACTTGGATATGCCATGCAGATCCTATGATCATTTAATTGTTTACAGTGATAGGTACCAGTCACCTCTGTCTGTTACCCAGAAGAGGTGATTGACTTAGCTCATAATAGGCTAGCTTGAATCATATGATCAAATGAGATGGGCAGGCATTTCCCTAAGCAAAACCATTATGTGATAATTAGTATCCATTATATATAAAACCCAGAACCAAAGCCATTCTCATCAAGACAATTCCAGATTATGATGGGCCTCCACTGGGTTTCTAAGGCTAAAACTTGTTTTTGTCCAGAGCTTTTGGTGGATTTGACCTGCTGACCTTTTGATAATTTGTGTAACATTTAATCAGTGTAACTATCACATCCTGGTTCCTGTTAGTGGTAGGTTCCATTTAGTGGTGAGGAATCGTGCTGTCAACCCAACAGCAGGCAGTTTGAAAACACTGCTCCTTAGGAAAAGATGGACAATTTCTTCTTATTTGATTTACTGTCTCCAACAATGTACTGGAGGGTCGGCTATGCATTACTTCTGACTTAATGATACATCCCAGCAACATAATTCATACAAATGTGGCACATCCATATTTGTTGTTATCATGTACCATGGAGTTGTAACTGACCCATAACAGACCCTCCAGTGAGTTTTCCGAGGCAGTTAATCCCACCGGAGGAGTTCACCCATCCTTCTTCCATAGAGCAGCAGGTGGCCTCGAACCATGTGCCTTTAGGATTGCAGTGTAACTTCTGAATGCCACTAGGCCACCAGAGCTCTCTATATCCATCTAATGAAATATTATTCCGCTACAAAAATAGTAAGCACTGGTTCATGTTACAACATAGATTAGATGGAGCTTGAAATTATTAGGCTAAGGTCAACATTTTGTAAGTAGGGGTGGCATCTATTTCAACTCAATGGCAATCAATAGCAACAACAAGGTAAACATGTCAGTAAAAAAGGACTATATATTGTATGATTTTATTTATATAAAAATCTCCAGAATAAGCAGAAACATAAAGACAGGAAGTGCATTAATGACTGTCTAGAGTTGGAGGGATATTGACTTTTAAATTCTTCCTTCAGTGGATGTTGTGAGATATTCAAAGGTGCACTAAGCAAATTCAAACATGACCTCATATATCTTCATTGCCCTCCTGATTGTGCAGTCATCACTTTCGGGGTGTCTTTTATGCTTTTATTAGCATCTGACAATATCTGTACATTTGTGGAAGGGGCTCTGGCTGTGCAGTCTGTAGGGAGTTATGCTAATAATCCAAAGGTCGTGCCTTTTTGCTGGTTCAAATCTACCAGCAGCTTTATGGAAGAAAGATGGGTAATCTCCTCCTATGCTATGGGTCAGTTCGGAGTCCATTCAAACTCATCAGCAATGAGTTTGAGGGCTTTGTAGTGATAAATTTGTGGAGATAAAATTTATTTGTCTGAGGAGGGAGTGGGATCTCTTTTTAGAGTAATAGAAATGTTACAGAATTGATTAGGGAATAGATGTATAACTCTCTGAATATCTTAAAGCCATCGAATTGTTACCTGAAGTGGAGAAATCGTGTGGTATGTGAACTGTATTCTGATAAAGCTGTTAAAAATATATGACCATCTGCATTAAACAGTCACTATGAGTTGGGGTCCCTTGGGGAAAAGGATTAAAGATTGTGAGATGTTTATAGGGATTGGGGAAAGGAAGGGTTGAACTCTGGGCCACAGATACTTGTGAGAATGATTGAGAAGCTCTTGACAGCTGTAAGGCAGATTTTTAGTGATAGTGTATCAGTAAGAGAGAGAATGAGGAAAACATGCTTTCTCATTTACACCTCATTCTGGCATGCTTTGGTTTTCTTTTAGACTTTTTAACTATGAGTAATCTTACATCTAATACTTTCAGATGTTGTTTTAAATCAATGTATTAGGAAGGGTTGATAACAATTAGACTTTGGGTTATTTGGGAGGTTTTTTTGTGCCTATTTTTGATAGTCAATTTCCCAAACCCCAGTATTCCCTCTGGCTTACATGCCACTAAATCCTTGTATGAACTTGTCAACACTTCAAATTATCTCCGTTTCTACTGCTTCCTATATGTTACTTAGCCAATGTATACACACTTAACTCTCTTAATCTTCCTCATAAGTAAATTTCCCAACCCCTTAATCACCCCCGCTACTCTTCGCTGAATCCTTTCCAATGTGTTGACATCTTTCTGGCACAATGGTGCCCACAGCCATATGCCTTTGGCACCTGTTTCCCTTGGCCACCCACCAGAAATGGAACTTGGCCGACGTCAGAGCAGAGAGTAAGACATATTTATTTGATTTAGCTTTTGATTATGTTCACTTCTTGGTATGCTGCTTGATTACTAGTGATGTGGTTGGCTAGACATTGGAGTTCAGGGCACGTCAGTGGAGGAAAGAATAGTAGCATATATGTTGTGTTTATCCTTTGAATTATTATCCTGCTGAGGCAGATGAAAGCAGGATTTGGGGGGAATAATCATATTTTAAATGAGCATCTGAAGGTGGTTTGTTTTTATTTCTATAAACTGAATTTCAAGTTTCTATTTGACTTTCCATAACTCAGAATTTTGGACTTAGAGAATTCTGTGATTGTCATAGGGAGCTCCTATCTAGTGGTAAGAAGTTGTGCTGCAATCCCAGTTCAAGGGCATGTAGTTCAAATCCATCGGCTGCTCCATGGGAAAAGGATGAGCAATCTCTTCCTGTGTGAACTTACTGCCTCTGAAAACTCATTAGAGGGTCACCTATGGGTCAGTTTTGACTCAAAAGCACTAGATTATGATAGGATGGCGAGGACAGTCTTAGTAGAACCTTCTGAGATAGAGATGTTGAATATAAAAACTTTACACATCAATATAACCTAGAGGTTATAAACTCTTTATTCCATGCCATGGGGTTTGTGAGGGGTTAAAAATAGAGAAAAATCAATTTATCCATACTTAAAAACTGCTTCCTCAATACAGAGTGTACTTTTAGTTTAGGGGAGTCTTTTTCCTTTTTATGGGACTTTGACAAGAGTCATAAGTTTTGGAAGTCAAACATATTTTTTACGCAATATAATAGTCATTCTAATGATAAGTAAAACAATAAACTCAAATTCTTCAAGAAGAAAAGTATGCCATTAGAAAATGTGTGAGGGCATTTATTATAGTTGCTATCTGTTTAAAATTGAAGATGCCTCCAAAAAGTTCATTTATAGATTCAATCACTGTTCACCTGGAATTGTGGTAGGCCTTAGAACTGTGGTATAAAAAGATAAGGTCAGTAAAACTTTCAAGGGAAATAAGGCCATTTTAAAAGCCTACTGCTGTCAGATTGATTCAGATTCACAGCAACCCTGCATCAGGGTTCTTGGGCTATAAATCTTTGCAGGAGGAGACTATTGGTCCTTCTCCCACAGAGAAACCAGTAGATTTGAACCAGTCTTTTGGGTAGCTGTGTAACACAGAACACATGAATCTACCAGAATTTCTTAAGAAGAATTGTTGTTGTGGTGTACCACTGAGTCAGAATTGACTCATAGCTGACCGTCTAGCAGGTTGTCAGAAGCAGTTAATCACAAGGGAGGAGATTGCCCATCTTAGTCCTGTAGAGCAGCTGGTGGATTCAAAACACATCCCTTTGGAACTGAAATACAGGTACTTTCCAAATATGTAGGTACTATGCCACTATGGCAAAATTTTAACCATAGAATGCCTACATTGAAATCTGGGAGTATTATGATGGTCAGTGAGAAGAGGTTTATTCAAGAACTTTGCATATTATATCCACCAGTATTCAATTTATATATTCTTGGGGCATATGTTTCAATTGGCAAGCCATATCCTGTCTCTAAAACTGACATCGAGATAACATATTGCATTTTGCCCAAGTAGGATATATTAATACTCCAAAGTATAAGCAAGATGTTCAAAGATTTTGGAAAGTAAGAACTTGGTAAGAGTGATAAACATCTCTTAAATCTAGCTGGAAATAATATGGGAAGGAAGATGGGCTTTCACCTAAGAAGGAAACATGAAAAGGTATTTTAGTAGTCCTGAAACTGAACCTGATAACCAATCTGAACTTGAGACTGTAACTGTAATAGAGAAATGTGAGGCTGGCAACTGTAAATTATTTTAACTGCTTCCTTCTCCTCTTTTAAGAACAAAAGATATCTGTGTATAAAATAGTGGAAAACATTTAGCCAACAGAAAGTAAGTTCTCAAAATCTCAGAAGACAACTTTAGTATTCTGACTATATGCAAGGGACCTTTGGTTCACCAGGAAGATTGGTTTTAGATCTCTTATAATGCATCTCCTGTGCACCCAGGTCTTTGATTTATTTGTGTATGTCAAAAACCATCCAGGATTCTTTTCTTGGTTCCGCTAAGAGCTCAGTTCTACTTCCTTCCCATGAAATAGGTCAATGCAGGTCCAGCACCCTTTGGTCAGTGCTGTCTCCTTAGTTTCTGTTAGTCCCACCAATGAAGCTGCAAGTCTTGTCACATAGGTTTCCAATGCTCTCAGGAGATAACTACAGAATAGCAAATACTGGGTTTAAGTTATTCCTTAGTTCTATGCAGGGGGAATATTTCAAAACGAGCCCTTTTAAAAGTGGATCAGCATTGTCTGCTCCTTTTACTCCACACGTGGTGATTTATTTTTTTAATCAGTAGACTAGTTCTTAAGAATAATCCTACCATTGAAGCTGATGAGGGAGAGAACAGTTTAAAAAGAATATATTTTAGGGCATTATGACTATCATAAGGGTATGGAATGAGGGTTGCAGAGTGGAGTATACTCGGGGTGAGGGTGGGAGGGTGCGGGGGGATTGTGTACCAATGAAGGAGTTTTTCTTTTGTTTTTAAAGAAGATCGAACTGGGGGGGGGGGGGGGGGGGGGGGGGAGAAAAGTGCAACAATGAATTAATGGAAATCCACAATCTCTGTAAATGTTCATTGAAATTAATAATGATAATAATTGTTAAAAGGTGAAATCAAAAACAAGGAAGAAATCTGGAAAAAAATAAAGGAATCATCCTACCAACTCTTCTGAGTAGTCTGAAACTTCCAATAGCACATGCTGTTAGATGCCATCTGGTCAACCACAATTCCCTGAGATCCCATGAATGAGAGATCTGAATTGTGCCCTACTCTTTGTCATCCTCATTTTCTCTGTTATACTTGAGCCCATTGATACAGTCTCTAGGTCAATCCATCTTACTGAGGGTCTTCTGTTTCACTGACCTCTAACCCTTCAAGGATGGTGTCTTTTATCTTTCCAAATAACACGTCCGAAGTATATGAGATGAACTTTCACCACTCTTGTCTCTAAAGAGCACTATGGCTGCACTTTTTCCAAGACATATTTGTTAGTTCTTTTGGCAGTGCCTAGATTTCAGTGCTCTTTTCCAACACCACAGCTCAAAAGCATTGATTCTTCTTCCATCATTGTTAGACACTGTCCAACTACCCAATGCATAGAAAGTAATTGAAAAAGACCATGGCTTGAATCGGTTGGATGTTAAGCTTTAAAATTACATCCTTGCTCTTTGGAACTTAGCAGTGGTCCTTGACAGCAGATTTCCTGAATGCAACACATCTTTTGATTTCTTGACTGCTGATGCCAAGGGTTTTGATTGTAGATTCAAATAAGATGAAATAATTGACAATTTCAATAATTTCTCCATCTAACAAGAAGTTGCCTCTGGACTCAGTAGTGGGAATTATTGGTTTGGAGATGTAATCCATATAGAAAGCTGTAGTCTTTTATCTTTTTTAGCAGGTGTTTCAAGTCCTCTTCACTTTCTGCAAGCAATGTTGTGTCATCTGCATAAGACACATTATTGATGAGTATTTCTCCGATCCTAATACCATATTCCTCTTCTTACAATCTAGCTGTTTTAAAAGTATTTGCTCAGCATACGTATTGAATAGGTATGGAGAAAGGATATAATCTTGATGTTCACATTTCTTGATTTTAAACCATGTAGTGTTCTTTTGCTCTATTTGCACAACTATGTCTTGGTCCATATGATTTGGATGTTGTTTTTAGGAGCCGTTGAGTCGAGCATGATTTGTAGTGACCCTATGAACAAAAGATCTAGGATTCTAATTTTTTCCCCAATATTATTAATAATTTCTTATTTTTATACAATAAAAGGCATTTGCAATGTCAGTAGGACACAAATAACATCTTTCTGTTATTCTCTCTTTCAGCCAAGATCCATCTGATATCAGCAATGATATCCCTTGTTCCATGTCCTCTTCTATTCTGAATTGCAGCAGTTCAGTATTGATGGACTGTTCTAGTCAATTTTGGTTAATCTTCAACATGATATTGCATGTATATGAGAATGATCATAGTGCTTGATAATTTCCACACTCTCTTGAATTTGGGGTCTTATTTTTTTTTGCCAATACCTTCAGTACAGTTTTATCTTCTTTCTTCATTACCATTGGTTCTTGACGATATGGTAATTCCTGAAAGGTTTCAGTGTCAACTAATTCCTTTTTGGAATAATGACTATTGCATTTCTACCATCTTCTTATGAGGTTTCCTGCATCATTCACTATTTTGCTCGTAGAATATTCAGTGTGCAGCTCAAGGCTTGAATTTGTTCTTCAGTTCTTTCAATCAGAGGAGTACCAAGTGTGTTCTTCCTTTTTTGTTTTCTAACTCCATCTCTTTACACATTAATAAAACTTTGTTTTTACTTCTCAAACTACCCTTTAAAACCTCTTGTTCATTGCCATATTATTTTAATGAATTTTCTAACTAACAGTCTGTGGAAATTACCACTAGGGTGCCTTTGTGAACGTTTGTTCTCTTATGTGTTGAATCCATGACACGGACAAAGTGAAAACCCAAACATGCTATCAGGACACATTTTAACATTAAATGGATTTCCTCTGGTCCTAAGAATGTTCTACAATCCAAATTCTTGCAATGGAAGAGATTATGAGGAGGTGACATTTACCACTGTGTTTATTATACGATTGAGTTTGAATTTGCTCATTTGCCAGGTCCAAACTGTCTATCCCATTTCACCTCATCCTTATGGTCTTTACCTCATTAGTCTGTGGACATTACCCCAGTCTAAAGAAATTTACCCCTAAAGTCAGACCTTGATTTAACTTTCAGGGTATGCCTCTGCAACCTCCAACATCAGGCACATATTTTTATATGAATAAATAGGTTCCTGGATTCCTTTCAAGAATGAAGTTTACTATATCAAGTACATGAGTCTACTAGATCTATAGGTTTATCCATTAGCTGAATCTCCTTCCACCCTCAGAGTGATCTATGAATGGAAGTTGATAAAATACAGTTTGGAACAGAGCATAAGGGTAACCAATTGTGGGAAATTGGGTACATATTGATCCTGATAAATGTTTCTGGCTGATTTCTTTTTGTGTCTGCCAGCTGAGCCTCCTGCTCAAACATCTAACAAATGCACATTCTGACAAGAATAGCTCAAAACATCCAAGACTGTCATATATTATAGAAGTCACCACATCACTCTAAAAAAAGGAAAATCTATGAGCTTTTGTTTTTCAGGGTCAGTTTTGAGTCATATGACAAATACAGTCATATTTGAATTCCGTTGTTCCTTCATCCCTACCAGTGAAGTTCCAAAACTATTAATTGACAATGACAAATTTTGTAAAACATTTTCAAGTTCTCTTTTGTGTGCAGAAGAATTTACAAATTGTTTTCAAGCATGATGCCTTCTTTGACTTGCACAAGAGTCTGGGGAGGGGTATCCCATTGTTTTGGTTTAAGTTTCAAATGGATTTCTATGATTTGCTCAAGATAATTTAGATAGGGGGCAATGAGTCTATCACTTATCTGCTGTTTATGTCTCCTAGTCACAGTAGATTTTTAAGTAGGCACTTTGAAGGGATGGGAGTTTTACATTAAGAAATGGGGGAAAAAACCCTCTTTATTAGTGAAATCATACTTTTTTTTTTTATGTCCGCACCACGGTTTTTATTACTTTATTTCTTCATTATTACTTACCTATGAGACTGTTCGGTAAGTTGCATTAGGAACTTACCTAAATCCAATGCTTTGTGTATATCTAACTAAAACAAAAAATCTTACCTGACTTTAAAAATCAATGTCACTGCTATCTCACTTTTCATTATTTCCCAAATGTCTCAGTTCTCTCTTTCTTTTTCTAGTTAAAATACAATTTAAAAAGCATTTCAGTAACTCTGTCATTATAGAATTTGTGTTGTAATAAAATTAATAATTTAAATGTGTTGGCATCAAGTGCTGGAAGTCCTCAAGGTACCTTAATGAAAATAGAAAATTATATCAATATTGCATCATGCTTCGATTACCACCCCAGAGCAAGACTGTGTAAAGCAACATACCAAATGACTATGAAAATAATGACTCCAAATTAAAATGATAAGCAAAATTCACGTAAGAAAGAAAGGCATTTGCTTTACCCTGACAATTAATGGTTTGCAGGTCTCTAGCTTCAGATGATGGGTTCAAGGAAAGGAAAATCATCTGGTAGCCTAAGACTTTCTGCTACCTTTGTAGAAAAGAAATTTGCTATTTACTTTAGCAAATATGAGCTTCAGTCTTTTCAAATTTTTCACAAGGAAACTGACATATTGAGGGTGAAATGACTTTCTTAAGGTCCCACAGCTAATTAGTGTAAGACCTGCAGGGCACTCAAATCACCTGGCATCAAGCCTGACAGTTTCTATGCTGTCCTGTAATACCCTTAGTCTGTTTCCCAAATACCGAGTATCCACTAATTTCAATCTCATAGCAGCAATTCCCTTGGGCAACAAATATACAAAAAGAGAAATTGGAGAGTAAGGTGTTGGATCAGAGTAAGAAGATTGAAGCAAACAATACATGAACCTTTGATACAAATTTTGTAGGGGTGACAAAAACTGAGTTACCAAGAAAATAATAGATTGTGCAATCGTTTAAGAATTTTTAAAAAGCAATCATTTTTTCATTAGTGTTCTGCCCCCTTAATTTGCAGCTGACACAATTCACTCATTCAATCTTTAGAATTACTTTCTTTCCTTTTCCTTCCAACAAAAATTAGTGGTCATTGAATTAATGCCAAGTCACGGCGACCCCATGCTATATATAAGAACAACTTCCGACGGTTTTCTTGGCTGTAATCTTTGTAGACACAACTCAGCAAATCTTTCTTTCATGGCAATTCTGTGTGGGTTTAAACCACTAGTAAACAAGTGCAAGTCATCGATGCCACTCAGAAACCCTTCCCTTTACTTCTCGTTGTTGTTACATAAAGTCATATCTACTTACAGCTGACCCTCCAGTGAGTGAGTTTTTAGAGACAGTTAATCTCACAGAAGGAGACTGCCCATCTTTCTGCTACAGAGCACCTAATAGATTTGAACCATTTGCCTTTGGGTTGGCAAATGAATCCTTCCTAATAATAAGGAACAAGATCTGCCTTTCACGACATTGTTGAGTGGGTTTAAACCACTTATAAACAAGTGCAGGCTCTTTTGCCGCTCAGAGGCTATTTCTTCTACTAGATATGGCTAATCTTCCTCCCTGATACAGTTCTGTTTTTAATTCTACTCCATGCCAACGTTTTTTAACAACATGTGTTAGCTATTGAAACCACACAGGTTTAATCTTTCTTTTTTTTTTCTTCTCTCTTTACAAAAGTCAGAAACTTGTATGGCAAAAATAATCTTTGTGTGTGGTCTTTATAAAATATGTACAAAAATGTTTGGCACTATGCTCTTTAAAAGGAGAACTTATTTTCTACCTCCTTGAGTGTGAGCTGCCCTTGCAAATTCATTTATAATGAGTAGAATGTGACAGAAGTGACTATGTGTGACTCCTGAGATAAGATTCTTAAAGTATTCTGGTTTTCTACTTGTTTTCTCTTGAAACATCCATTTCAAAAGAAATCATTGAGCCTGGGAGTCATTAACACTCAAATAGCAGTATGAAGATTTTATGTGTAAAGAAGGCTTCCTGGCCAATAGCCTTGAGAAAGAGCTGTCATGGATGCAGATTCTCTATCAACAGTTATCAGGTGACTAGAACCTTGGAAAACACTTTGACTTGACTGCCATGAGAGAACTTGTGCCAAAACCATCCAATTAAAGTATTTTGAATTTCTTACATTTTAGAATTATAAATGACCAACTCTGGGTTGATTTATTATGCTTCTATCCCTCACTCACTCATTGTCATCAAGTTGGTACCAACACATAACTAATCATTGGTTTTCCAAACTTTTGCATTTCATGGGTGGAGATTTCTTATTTTTCTACCTTGGAATTATAAGTATATTGGAATTACCAGAGTGACACTGCCTTTTGGGTTATCAGCATAACTCCCTATGGACTAAACCAGCAAAACTCCCTTAGGGTTCTATAGATAACTAATAAACCATGTTATGAAATATGAACATAAAATTTGCATGGGGACAAGGCATATTTTATTGCTGTTAGGTGCCCTCGAGTCGAATACAACTCATAGCAAATTTATGAACAAAAGATCTGAACCTAGTCCTGTCCTGTGCCATCCTCACACTTTCTAACACACAAGAGCCCATTGAAGCAGTCACTGTGTCATTCCTCCTGATGAGGGTCTTCCTCTACTTCACCAACGCTTCATCCTTCCCAACATTATGTTCCTCTCCAAGGAATAGCACCTCCTAGCAATATGTTCAAAGTATGTGAGGTGAAGCCTCATCATTCTTGCCTCCAAAGAGCACTCTGGCTGCACCTTCTCCAAGACATATCAATTCATTATCCATCCATGGGATGTTCAGTGCTCTTCTCCACACCACAGCTCAAAGGCATCAATTCTTTTTCTGTCATCTTTATTCATTGTCTAGGTCTCGATGCATAGCTAGCAATCAGAAAGACTGTGACCCAAGAAATCAAAGAAAAAACATTGACTTGTTTCAATTAACAAGATACAGCCTTGGATACACTCACTAACCTATGCCAGGCAATTTGGGGGATAGCTGTCTGGCCAGTGGACTGGAAGAGGTCTATATTTGTTCCTATTCCCAAGAAGGGTGATCCAATTGAATGTGGAAATTATCAAACAATCTCATTGATATTACATGCAAGCAAAATACTGCTGAAGATCACTTAAAATTGCTAGAATAGTATATAGATAGGGAATTGCCAGAAGTTCAAGTGGGATTTAAAAGAGGCCGTGGCACCAAGAATATCATTGCTGATGTCAGATGGGTTCTCCTCAAAGTAAGAAATACCACAAGGATGACTATTTGTGCTTTATTCACTATGTAAAGGTCTTAGATGTGTAGATCATGACAAGAGACTATGTTAAGATTTTGGACTGAAATGGAAGTTCCTGGGCTATAATTGGCTAGGCATTGATCTTATCCCTGGAATCCTTGGGTTGTGTTTTCCATATGGAGGAAGTCACAGTGTATTTGGATTGATCCTAGGTCATCCTCTCTTGGTATCCCATACTATCACATAGGATTCTTGGGTTCTCAAACACCTGGATGGACTTAGAAAATGTTATGAAGAATCTATCAGATCAAGAATTTTACTTAATACTAGTGCAAAAGTGTAATTTTGGAATAGTATAGATTTCATTAAAATCTTTTTACTACTATGTTGAAAAATGAATCAATTACTGAATACATGATTACTCTGTTTCCCCACGTGACTATCGTCACTCATATGTAACTATTACTCCAGCTGTGATTCCAAGGAGTTACCAGTGATACTACTTTGAGTTCATAAAGCTTCTTCTGAAAGCCAGAAGATGTGAAAAATCTAAAATAAATAACGTAATATGACAATTTCACACTGTTTTTATGATTTTTAAAATGTTGACTTTATCTTAAAGACCCTTGTCAATATATTTCTAAGTGTATAGTCATATTTTGGGGTTCAACTTTAAAATTAACTACAGAGTTATTTAGTCTAGTGGCTCCTTGTTTCAATGGAACAGTGATATCAAATCTCCACTAAGTCTTCTTTTACAGAAATGCCATGATATTGAGCAAAGAATCTTTGTAAGAATTGTATGTCCTCCACCAGACGCTTTGCTGGAGAAGGAGGGACAATCTCCCTCTGTACCAGTCAGATCTGATTTGATGGTACGCACACAAAAAATAATAAAATAAAATTAAATTTTAAAAAAGAATTGTATGTTCTTAGGTTATTAAAATCCTACATAGGAACAACTCTATTCTCCCCTTAGTGTTATATAAATTTACCCTCACTTTTAAACTATTGAATCAACTCATGACAAATTCTTCATCACAGTCACCTTCATTTGCTTTAAATGAAAATTTACTGTAAATTTTTAAACCACTGAAAAGACTTTGAGCCTTTTGTCACATTAAAATAGGGTTAGATAATAATTATAAGCTTACCAAACTTACCTAAAAGTTAGACTTAAAGACACACTTGTAACTGATATGATTTTTAACCTGTTTAGGTCAGAAGTTTAGAAAATTAATGTTCAATGGTCAGTCAGTCATTAGAAGGCATATAAATTTGGTATATAGTATTCTCGATCCTATCTCTCTCCTTTTCAATTATGAAAAGAGGTACTGAAATCTGATCTCACACTAAATTATCAAAAGCCATTAATATTTCAGGTCAAAGTATTTATCATAAGAGCAGGATTGTAAGCATTTGGATGGAGGGATGATACTTCCTATTGAATGATAAAGAGGGAAATACAGTGTCTTTTTTCTTATTAGTAGGGGACTATTTTCAAGATGAGCAAGGGATAGAGCAGGATTTAAGGCTGTTGTACACAGTGTCATTATGAGTTGCAGGCAACTCAATGGCACATAACAACAATAACAATTCTCAAGACAAAGATGGAAAAATCTCCTGTGTGATCATAGTCCTCCCTTGTGGCCTAGAGCTAAAGAGTTGTACTGCCAATACTGTTATTGATGTTGTTGAGTGTCTATGCACAACTCATAGCAACCTTATGAACAAAAGGCCTGAAGCCCCTCTACAACTATCAACATTTATCAAAGTTCATTGAGTTTCCTGAGGCATGTCATTTAGGAATTAGATGCCACTCCTGCTTCCAAACCTGACACAGTATGTTATTGTTGTTATGTGCCATCGAGTCTCCTGAGATGTATAGCACTTTATGAAATAAAGATGGGCAATCCCCTCCCATGCAATTTGCTGCCCCTGAAAACCCACTAAACAGTCAGCTGTGAGCAAATTCCAACTAGACAGTACACAAAAATACTTAAAAACTATGTTACTCTATTATTTTTTATTAATTTTTAAGTAATCTAGCAAAATTAACTGTCATCGACTTGGTTCTGATTCATAATTACTCTTCATAAGTTTTCAAGAATCAGTTTCTGAGACTATATCTCTTTGTTGTTGTTGATAAGTACCGTAGAGTCATAGATGATCCATGGCAACCCTATGGATGAAAGTCTTGAACACAAAATTCTCATCTCCTCTCCAAATTCATAGAGTTTCTGGAGTCAAGAATTTTTTTTTATCATTTTTTTTTGGAGGAAGTGGCTATCACTCCAGCTTCCAAAACCTATTTTATTAGGGAGGTTCATAAAAACCAGGCCCAAAGGCTGTGGGCCTGAGGGCCAAAAAGCCTTTTTAACTACAGGCCAAATACAAACACCTCACACCCTGTTGTGAGCAAAGCCATGCCCTAGTCTCAACCCCAAACCAGAAAACACACATTTTAGCAGAAGCGGACTGTTCCACTTCTCTTCTCTTTATGGAAGGAAATTTTCCATTTTTCTCCTATGGAGCCACTGGTGGATTTGAACTACTAGATCTATGGAATATTTTCATTCGTAACATGACACACTAAGGACTGCATCACTATTTCTCATTAAAAAAAATCAAGTCTTACTACTTAAATTCATTACTGTCAATTTGGAGCCAGCTCATAGTTTGCCTTCCAGCTGATTTTTAGAAGCTGTAAATTGCATGTGAGGAGATAGCCCATCTTTTCCCCAGGGACCCCTGCTGAGTGCAAACCAAAGAGGCACCAGCTTTGGTTACCAGTACAATACTCTAGGGACTCCATCACCTGAGCTTTCAAAGTAATCAAGTAAGAGAATTAATATACCTGTTTTGTTTCTATCGATGAGTTTTAGTTTGTTATACTAATCAATATCTTGGGTTTAAAATGTGTAAGTTGTTGCTTTATCATACACACAAGGAAAGATAGACCAAGTAGGTCTTTGGTGGTGACAGAGATAAAAGAGCAAAAGTTTGAAACAGAAGTGTAACCACAAAGCTTATTTATGGCCTTGTACATTCAAAGACAGCATAATTTTAAAGAAGCATCACTATATTTTATGAGTATCATTTTTGAAGGGTCTGTGCACAATAAAAGTAAAACAAACGGAAGCACATATGAGGAGGAAGACATTTAAATATTAATAGTATAGCCTACACTTAGTTTTAAGTGTATGTCCCTCACAGAATATTTCATGGCTTGGCACTGGAAATGAGTTGATACAGTTCTATGGATGAGCCATATGAAAGTTTGTGTCATTCATGGTTCTTTCTGGTTTTTATACCAAATAAATCCTATTTCTACAAAACCAAATATCATTATATATAATCAGGAAAATGAATATGATTACTATGGAGGAAAAGACATATTGTGGAATCAGAAGGGCACGATGAGTTTTTATTATTATCTGGGGAATAGCTGCATTTTGTAGTCTTATCTTGCATTTTTTTTTTGAGAGATCAAGAGTGATTGAAAGGATAGCACAGAAAAGTTGTTTCGTGCAATCAAGATGAATTAGATTCACTTGTGACCCTCCAGTGCGTTTTCAGAGGCTATAAATGGCAAAGGAGGTGATGGCCCGTCTTTCTCGCAAGGAGTAGCTAGTGGATTTTGAACCTTGGGCCTTTTAATTGACAGTGTAGCTCACCAGATTTCTCTAATACAAGAATGCAGGACTTCATTTCAGAAAATCCCATTGTCAGTGGCAGAATCTTTCATTTAACTATATATAAATATATACTGTGCAACACTCACTTACTCGTTGGTACTGAGTAGATTTCAATTCGTAGTATCCTTCTATTTGGTTTCCTTATTTAGAAACTACAATTAAAAGACAGTGTCTATCTCTATCCTGTAAATTCCCATTAACTCACATTTAAAACATAAAGCAAAAGAAATTAGTTCTATTGGGGCGAAAAAAAAAAAGAAAAATACTTATCAATAGACAGTACTGGAACACAGAAGTTTAAAAGTCAAGATTTTTAATTGACCACTTTTTTCATGATCAGATTAAGAAGAGAAAAGAAACCTTTTAAGTGATGTAATAAACACTGCCATGCTGTGTCGTGAGCAAACCAAACAGGGAGAGGTTTATTGACGGGAGGGTACTCATTATCTACCTTATGGTCTCAGGCAGGAGCTGTCACTATGTCACACGGAGCTCTGTTGGTGCTAGTCTGAGATTCAGAACATTTCTCTCTGCTAGGATGTTTGAACCACTTAGACATCAGTTGGTATGGCAGATATACAAGAAGAAATCCGCTTGTAGACAGAATGAAGAGTGTGGAGAAGTGCATTTGGAAGGACTGTTATAACACTTGGCCGCCATCCAGCCTCTGGGCTTAGGGAGATGTGGAAAGAGATGAAAGAAGATAATGAAGTAATAAGTGCACCATTTTGGCTCCTTGTAGGTTTCTCAGCTTTGGAAAGTCCTGGGAGATTCTTCTGGGCTGGGAGGAGTAGCAGCAGGAGCAGATAAGCAAAATGCCATCAGGAAAATGCCAATGCCCAATAACGAGGATTGAGTCTTGACAGGTACAGCCCCCCACAGAGAAATAGCTCACTCTAGAGTGTGTTGAGTTATCAAAAAAAAATGCTTCAGAAGGAGAGAAATAGAGACAGCGTTCTAGAAAAAGTGCAGTGTGTGATCCAGCAAAGAAGCAGCACTTGTCAACTATTGAAAAACGATTTATAGCAATGAGCCATAGTCATACCAACAGCCTGTTTTCAAAGCAGAACCGTGACACTTATGAAGCGACTGATGAAATTCTTGCAACTATGGTGATGAAGGCAGAAGCTCAAGCTGCTTTGAAGGAAATAGCAAAAAATAAGGCCCCCGGAATAGATGGTACACCAATTGACATATTTCAGCTAACAGATGCTGCTGTGGATGTGCTCACCAAGTTGTGCCAAGAAATCTGGAGAACAACCACTTGGCCAACTGACTGGAAGAGGTCAATATTTGTTCCCATCCCAAAGAAGGGCGACCCAACTAAGTGTGGAAACTACAGAACACTGTCATTGATTTCACATGCAAGCAAGATTCTACTGAAGATTAACCAAAAACGACTGGAACAGTACATCAGCAGAGAACTGCCAGAAGTCCAGGTTGGGTGTGTAAGGGGTCGTGGAACTAGGGATATTGTAGCTGATGTTAGATGGATCTTAGCTGAAAACAGAGAATACCAGAAGAATGTCTATCTGGGTTTCATTGCTTATGCAAAGGCATTTGACTGCGTGGATCATAACAAACTGTGGCTGACTCTGAGAAGAATGGGAATCCCAGAACATTTAATCGTGCTAATGCAAAACCTATACTTGGACCAAGAGGCAGTCATCAGAACAGAGCAGGGCAACACCGCATGGTTCAAAATTGGGAAGGGTGTACGCCAGGGATGCATCCTGTCTCCATACCTTTTCAACCTGTATGCAGAGCAGATTATCCGAGAGGCAGGGCTCTATGAGGAGAAGCGTGGCGTTAGGATTGGTGGACGATCTATCAACAATCTGCGTTATGCAGATGACACAACCTTGCTCGCTGAAACTGAGGAGGACCTCATGCACTTACTGCAGAGGGTCAAGGACTGCAGCTTTCAATATGGACTGAGGCTCAATGTTAAGAAGACGAAAATTCTCACCACTGGACCAATCGGTAGCATCAGGATGGATGGTGAAGAGATTGAGATTGTTCACAGCTTCAGTTTGCTCGGCTCCACGGTCAACACTCTTGGCACCAGTAGCCAGGGAATCAAAAAGCGTATTGCGATGGGAAAGTCTGTGGTTAGGGACCTCTCCAAAATACTCAAGAGCAACAGTGTCTCTCTGGAGACTAAGGTCCGCCTGATATAGGCCATGGTTTTTGCAATCACTTGTTATGCATCAAAGAGTTGGACAATGACTAGGGATGATAGGAGAATTGACACCTTTGTGCTGTGGTGCTGGAGAAGAGTATTGAATGTACCATGGACTGCCACGAAAACAAACCGATTCATCGTAGAGAGGATTAAACCAGGCTGGTCCTTTGAGGCAAGGATTCTGGGGCTTCGTCTGACATACTTTGGGCATGTTGTAAGGAGAGACAGGTCTTTAGAGAGGGACATCATGCTGGGTAGAGTGGAGGGACAGCGCAGGAGGGGAAGTCCCTCTATGAGGTGGATTGATTCAGTGACTGGGGTACTCGGGATGGGTTTGTCAGTGGCAATGAGATTGGCACAGGATAGAGCAGGGTTTAGGGCTGTTGTACGTAGGGTCGCTATGAGTCAGAAACGACTCAACAGGACATAACAACAACAACAACACAATAGATTTGCTGAATTTAGACACAAATAGTAACTATTGATATAACTCTCTGCAAGTCATTTCAAGTCTCTAGATATTATGGCACTTATCTCTCAACCAAGCTTCATTTTTACTTTCCTTTCATGATATGAAATGAATTGTGTATTAAAAAAATGTTGAAATTCTAAATCTCATGAAAGTACTATTGTATGGAAATGTTATATTGTTAAGTCTGTAACAAGTTGTAAATCAAGTCAGTATTTTATTTATAGATACCGAATATTCACAGTGTAGAATCCCCCACAGGATTTTCTAGCATTTAATGTTTACAGGTACAGTTAATTAGGTCTTTTTTCCAAAAGAGATGCTAAATGTAGTTGAATGTCCGGCTTTTCACTGAGCAGCCCAGAGCTTAATTGTGGGACAACAGGTTCCTTTGAAATCAAGACTGGTGAAGATGTAATTATTGAGCACGACGTGACATGTAAGTTGAGTGGATCCCAATTTTGAGTGTTGTCCTTTCTATAGATGGGAAGATAGAAGAAACGAAGCCATTTGAAGATACATATACCCATGGACCAAGGAAACCAGAGACTTGCCAGAGCTGCAAGAGACAAGACAGGATATTCCTTTAGATACGTCAGAGAGAACTTGATCTTGCTAACATACTGAATTGAATTTCTTGTCTCCAGAGATGTGAGGTAATATATTTCCATCCAGAAGATTCCCTCACACTTTGTTACAGCAGCTCTACAAATCTCATACACTCAATTTTACACTCTCCACATTTAGTAAGATATGTGCAAAAAAATGTAAATCACTGGGATACTTTCTCTCTCATCTGTCTCTTTTATAACCTCACATCCATGTCATGTACATACTGACATATACTTACCTACACAAATATCTCTAAAGGTATAATCAAGCCAACCTCTCACTGCAGTCCCTTTTCCTCTAGGGTCCCAAATAACTGTATTACGTTAGATTTCACTTGAACCTGGGATAAAACAGAAGGTGCTAAACATCACAAGCCCTCCAGGTAGAAGTTCTTCCTTTCAGTTTGAATGCTTTCCTGCTTGCCACCACTTCACTATCACCCTGAAAAGGCTGAAACTCCCCTGTGATGACAGCCATAATCTAGAGACCTTTACTGATTCATCGTGGATCAGATATCTGCGGAATACAGGATGAGGTTACATTTGACATAGATATTTATATAAAACATATTCAGAATAATTATTTTCACTGGAGCCTTGATACATCAAGCAACAGCAATTTAATGAGGATATGGTCTGTCCTTGTAAGGGCTATTTCCTCTCAGCTCCAGAGGTGGGACTAGAGCGCACTGTATCATTCAGTCTTGTCAGAAGAGATGTTCTGTCACTGATTAAAGAGCTGAATGTCCTCTTTAGTCACAAAAACATTTCATGGGGTAACCTTGTTTCTGCCTTAATGGATTCAGGCAATGTAATGAGAGCTACCAAAGTGGACATGAAGAAACCCTTTGAGAGACAGAACATGTCACTTCTCACTTACTCACTAATGGCAGGCCCTCCCTGGCCAATTGGTCCTTCCAGACAGAGCTGGAAGAGTCATTTAAAATGCACCTGTGTTCCGTCATTCCTATCTTTAAAAAAGTGGGGAGGGGAACAGAAAATTGTCAAAAATCAAGAATTTTGATAAACACCAAATGCAGCTCACAGGTATCTTAGTTTTATAGGAGCCGGCTGATGATACAAGGTAGAGAATCTTATCATTCCCTTGAATGTGCAGTGCACGTGCTATAATTTGAAAGTTTCTGTTTATCTCTGATTTCTCCAAGCCTCACGACACTTTTGTGAATTTTAAAGGTACAAGAGACATTGTTTGATCATTTGTTGTCCCTTCTACAGGCTGGACTCCTAGGCTGTGGGAGGTCTCAAGATAACTGCATGGTACATAATAAATGAGTGGTTTTCCAACGCTTCTTCCCTTACCTCCCTCTCCCTCCCCCTGCACCCCCCCCACATACGCGACAATTTAATATTTGTCATGATCAAGTTCCCATTCATTCAGGGCACATGATTTTACTGTTGAGACTATTCAGGAAAATGGAGACTGAGAGTATGATTTTATTCTGTCTTTTGCCAATATGAAGAAGCAACTAATTTATAAACTATATGGTAAGCACATTTAACTGTTCTAGGATTTTTCTCATGCTTCATGAAAACAGAGATCATAACTGGGAAACCAACTGTAAAATTAAAAGAACTAGATGTTGCCAATAAAGACCATCATTTCAGGAAAATAAATTTGTTTCTTGGAAGCTGTTCTTGAGTATATGCTTGAGATGCCCACAAGAAAACTAATTCAACCGAGAAACAAATTGATCTTGCTTCACTGGTTTATATGAACAGAGTAAAATACACACCAACAGGTTATATCACTTAATAACTCCTTGTTTCTTATAATGAATCAATGGCAAGATCACCTTGAATTATTATACTTTGAAATTATATGTACAATGTAGCCCAGGAACAAATCTCATGTCCCAAAGTTTTTGTTTCATTAAAAAATATCAAAGCTCACAAAATCAAGGCATTCACCATCATTATAGTATATTATATTCATCATATTTAGGAATTGTGTTTAAGTGTGTGAATATA
>NW_006399826.1:6849581-6881829 GCF_000299155.1 Elephantulus edwardii
ACCCACAGGTAGGTAGTTTGAATCCACTAGCTGCTCTGCAGAAGAAAGATGGTGTTAGACTAAAAATTGGCTTTTTATAGCCATTTAGCCTCTGGTCTCCAGCTACCTTAACTGCAGACACCTGGTCTTGAAAATCATCATCAGTTGTGAGAGTAGACTAAAAGAAGAGTGCTTATAATACTGGGCCGCAAGACTTGAGGCGAGCAAGGCTTGTAGTGGCAAGACCCTGGTGAGAGTGGGACCCTGATGGAGAAGAGACTGTGGCATTGCTGTAGACAAATAGTGGCAAAGTGTGACCTGAAGCGTCTTGCATTTGTGCTGGTTACAGTTAAAGATTCGTCTGTTCTTGTCAGATGTTTGAAGAAAAAATTGATGTATATAATTGCTCTAAGGCAAACCTTGCTTGATGATTTAGATTTAACTGATGAACTGAAACTGGAGCCTGGGCTTATAGAGGAATTATACCTTGGGACTGAGGAATTATACCTTGGGACTGCTTGCCTGAAACTTGGGTTTGCATTGCGTGATATTCTTCACTTTCCCAAGTCTCCAACTTCCTTCCCTAATAGACCCCATTGTTGTTACCATAGCTATGAGTCTGTGAGTTGGCAGCAAATAAAAGAACCTCTTGCTGTTGCTGGGGCTCTGCAGGCACCTTGGGGTTGGGCTATGGATTTATTGCCTGCTTTCTGTTTTGGGGCAGTGAAAGGCTGCACTATTCTTATTCCCACTGGCCTTTTCAGAGAGAAGTTTATGGCCTGTGCCACTCTGTGCCATTTTCTCTTCTTTAAACAGACGGGCAATCTCTTCTCATACAATTTACAATCTCAGAAACTCCATGGATGATGAGCTCTGAGTTGGTTCTGACTTGATGCCAAAGAGTGAATGTGGAATTAAAATAAAAACATGTTTGGCTTCTAGAAATTAGGCGTAGTATTCAGTGAGTGGTTGCATCAAAACTTACAGTGGAAAGGGGAAAACACACTTGTGCAACTAATCTCTCCAATCTCTAATTCGCTCAGATTATTTACAAGTTTCAAGAGTTACAGCATTCAAATTACTATTGTCGTATCATTCACTGCCATGGCATCAAAATGGAGACAACTTTTTAGTGAGTTTTCAGAGGCTAAAAATAGCTTGGGAAAAGATTGCCCATCCATTTTCTGTAGAATGATTGGGCCTCCAAAGATGACATCAGTTCATGGCAGATTTATACATAGCAAAAACTTGCATGGCATTGTGCCATTTGCATGACCACTGGTATGTTTGAGTTGATTGTTGCAGATACCGTGTTAATTTCAGTAAAATGTCGATCTTTTAGTTGGATCTCCACTTTACTAAATATATTGTCTAGCTATTGTTCTTTTTTAATACCATATTCAAAGTGCTTTTGTTGTTCTTAGGTTCCATTGAGTCGATTGTGGCTCATAGCAACTAGATGAAAAACAGATCTGATCTTTGCATTTTCCTGCACTGTCCTAATGATCTCTCTCAGATGCTAATTGTTTGGTCACTGTGTTAATCAATCTTGTGGTGGGTCTTCTTCTCTTTCTCTGACCTTTCCCAGCATCATACCTTTTTCTAGAGACAAATCTCTCCTGAAGATATGTCCAAAGGTGGTGAGGTGAAGTTTCACATCCCTTGCCTTTAAGGATCACCCTGGTTGCTCTTAATTCTAAGACAGACTTGTTTGTCCTTTTGGCAGTCTATGTGATTGGTATTCAATGCTCTTCTCCATAATCACAATTCAAAGGTATATATTCTTCTTTGATCTGCCTTGTTCATTGTCCAACTTTTCAGATGCATAAGAAACAATTGAAAAAACCATGGCTTGGATCAGAGACACTTTAGTCTTTAAGTTGACATCATTGCTCTTCAGCACTTTGCTGAAGTCCTTGACAGTAAATTTTTTTAGCATAACATGTCTTTCCGTTCTTGACTGCTGTGACCATGGGTATCGATTATGGATATAAGAAAAATGGAAAAAAATAACATAAAACTCTCAGTCTAACAAAGAGTTAAGAAATCAACGTTAGAAGATGTGCAATATAATGGTCTTTAGAAACAAAGATGGCAAAACTTATTTCCTCTAAATATGAATTAATATATGCAAAGTAAGTGAGTCAATTTTGCTATCTTCACTTCTAGTGAATATTCTCATTTTATGTCTTCTAAGATTGATTTAATCATTCTTTAGGCAGTCAAGTTGTATTAAAAGCAAAGCAATACAAAAAGTATAGATATCAACACACTGTTTCAAAGACATCAATTCTTAAAATTTTTAAATTAAGTTGTTGTTTTTAGCGGCCATCATAGAGATCATGACTTATAGTGATCCAAAGCAGAAAAGAAGAAAGCCCTGCCTAATCCTATATCATCCTCATAATTTTTACTATTTTAGTCAAATGCGACAGAAACTATAAATCCATCTCTTTTAGATCTTCTTTTCCACTGTTTCTCTACTTTACTAAACATTATTCCCATCACTTCAGACTTGTTCCTTTTGATAAAACACGAAAGCATTTAAACTGAATTATCACTGTTGAGGGGCATACTAGCCATTTGGTTCCAAGACAGGCATGTTTGTTCTTTTGACATTCCATGCATGACATAGACGAGATTCTTCAACAACAAAGTACAATTTAGTCAATTCTTTAGTCTTTCTGGTTACTGTTAATGAGACAATTGAAAATATGATAGCTTTGATCACATGCATAACAGTCCTCAAAGTGATAGTTTGCTCTTTAGCACTTTCAAGAGGTCTTTCAAAGCAGATATGTCCAATAAAATATTTCATTCATCTCTACCTCCACAGGCATTAATTGTGGGTTCAAATTAAGAAACAAATCCTTGAAAATGTCAATATATTCTACATTTGACATACTTGATTATTTGTTGAATTATGAAAAGTTTTCTTTATGTTGAAATGTAATCCGAACTGAAGATTGTACTCTGATTTTCTTCAGTTAAAGGCTTCAAGTCTTTATCATTTTTAGCAAAGAATGATGTATAATCTATGTACTACAGGTGTCGATGAGTTTCCCTCCAATACTGATGCCATAAGCTTCTTCATTATTTCAGTTTCTCAGATGTTTTGTTGGGCATATAAATTTAATATGCATAGTGAAAATACAACCATAACACATAAAATTCTTGACATTAAAACCACACAGTACCTTCTTTTTCTGTTAGAATGATTGCATTTTTGTTTACATAAGGTTTTGGAAGAACAAACTTAAGTGTAAGGAATTCCCATTCCCATTCTTCACTATGCTGTGCATACTTTATAACGAACACAATTTAATGTCTTTGCATAGTCAATAAAACAGAGGTAAACATCTTTCTTATATTCTGTTTTTAACCAAGCTTCAACTGACATCAGCATTAATATCTCTGGTTTTAGGTCTTCTGAATCTCCTTTACTTTATTTCTATTCCCTCTAGGTGTGCTGTTGCAATCATTCTTTGAATTATCATCATCAAAATTTCACTTGTTCATTAGATATATTATTCAGTAATTTTTTAAAAGGCTTTTACTTCACATTTCTTTGAAATGGACAAAATCATGGATCTCTTCCAGTCAGTTGAGCTGGTATCATCTTCCTAATTTCTTGGCACAGACAAGTGAGGATTTCCTGTGTTATGTCCATTTGTATAAACATCTCAATTGGTGTTCACTTCAGTGGAATTTTTACTTCTTCCTTCAATTTTGGATTATACCTTTCTTCCTGTAGCAGTTGAAAGTTAGCCAATTATTTTTTAGTACAGTATCTCTGTATTTCCTGGATTTACTTCTGATGCTTTATATGTGATTCAATATTTTATCCAAAGAATCCTTCACTACTACGTCTTGAGGCTTGATTATTTGTTTCATGTCATTCAATCTTCTCAAGACAAACAAATTCTTCCACATCTAGATCTTTGTATTATAATACTTTTTCTTCTCAAGCTGACTTTTTACCTTTCTGGTAAGCTTTTATCACTTTAACATTTCTTCCATTCTCTTTATCTTCTATGTTCAGAAGCAAGTATTAGGCAGTCCTCTGACATACAGGTATGGCCTTTCTTTCTATGTTTTAAGGTTTTTTGGGTTTTTTTTACATATGATGCCATTCCACAAGTCCTTTGTACTTTTTTTTTTTTTAAATCTTCAAAAGCTGTAGGATTTATTAGGAACACAGGGTTTGGGGGACAAGGGAAGGCAAAGGATATTACACAGTTAGAGTCTCCAGGTTTAGTTCAGTACACAAATATTAGAAACCTCTGAGTTTTCTCAATTGTCTAGCAAGCTTTATTTCATAGCAGTCCCAAGTTTGCTCTTCCTTCAATCATCTAGAAGCAAACCCTTCAGCTCCATCTCCAGGGCTCTGTCAGGCTACATGTTGTTGCAGTCTCTCCTCAGTCTCTTTACCTCTCTCTCTTATGCTGGCCTCTCAGCTATTGATGATGTGCTGATCAAATGCACTACAAGTTTCTGCAGTTTGGGCAGCTGGAGACCATGTCCCTGCGGAAGCCTATGGCAATAAGTAGAAAGGTAATTTTTCAAAGTTCTAATGCCACAGACCCCTGGCTTTCATAGTCATTGTCTTTCATATCCTAAGGATAAATCTTCCCCTTACAATCACCTGCATCATGAGAGTGTATAAGTCAACTATATCACTCCTTATGCCTTAATCTCCCTCATTTGAGATAGCCAATTTCTGATTTGCCCATTTCTATTAAACCAGTATTCTGAGGAAATAAATATGCATTTCCTCTGAAGAATCTTCTATTACAGTTGAAACTTCAAGCATCCACACCTACATCCAAAGGTCCAGTCCAAAGCAAACAGTCAGTTTACAGCAATCAACACTAGATTACAGAATGAAACATCTTTTCTTCATCTAGTTGGGTTTGGTCAACTCATCCCCAGCCATTCATGGCTAGGTCCAAATGGGCATCAGACACAAAGTCAGGAGTCCACACTTATTCCTGCATTTCAGTGACTGGTCCCTTCACTCAACCTTAGACTCACTTGGGCTAAGTCAACACATTAGGGATCTTCAAGACTCCCTGCTCATCAGGCCAGTAACTCTTCGTCACTTATACATTCGTCATGCTAGGTGGACAGAGCTAAAGGAACACATCCAAACTCAGCCTGTCTCTTCATTACTACATGCCTCCCACTTCTACTCATCAAGTAGACCCAAGTGGTCACTACGAGATAAGCATACTCACTAGTTTTCTTTAACTCCAAGTCCTGGAGAGGAGACTCTGAGGGACGCCAGCTTTACCTTGCCGCAATACATTGTCAAAGTCTCTCCTTTTCTACTTATCTTCTTTCAGTTGTAACTCTCCTTGGAGTACTGGTGAGACTTCCATGTTTCCAGTGCAAGCCCTACGATCTCTACGAAATCATGCTACTTCCAACAAGATTTCCTTTTGGGTAAATTTTCCCTTTTTGCATATCTAATTAAGCATTATATGAAGGTAGGCTCGCATTCTTTCTATAATCAACAATATTTCTATCAGTATAATATCCAGCATTCATTAAAATAACACACAAGAAGTCTAACATAGATGAATACATCAATATCCATCAAGTACATGGTTTCCACAATCTATAATATATCTCAATATAGCAGCATCCAGTATATTTAAATCAACAAACACTATAATAATTTTTACAATGTATCTAAACCTTAATAATGTTTGTACTATATCTTAACATTTCATGCACTTTATATTCATTTTAAAAATATATCCCACATTATTGACATAAAAAGGAAAAAAATAAGCATTAATACATAGACTTTTAAAGCAATTATCAGTTTCATTTTCATATTCTACCCTTTTGTCTCAGGCCATAAAACAGGCTCTCAAATTTTCTTCCATCTCCTAGCTAGGTGCACTTAAACAGAGTACAACTCTCAGTGACTCTATGAGTAAGAGACCTGAACCCTGTTCTATCCTGTGCTTTAGGTTTCTGATCCACTTTATGTGAATTCTTGTGTGTAATGTCAGATGTACATACTATTTTCTATCTCTTTGAAGAATGTGTTTGCTATCTGTATTGGGGTTGCATTCAACATACAGTTTGCTTTTGGTTAAGACTATCTTTTTCACAATGTTGGGTCTTCCTATCCATGGACAGGGAATATTTTTTTCTATTTAGTTAGCCTTCTTATTTTTCTTTTTTTAAATTCTTTTTAAAATTAATTTTAATGAAAGTTTACAGAGCCTTAGGGTTTCCAGTCATTCATAATTGTACTTTTCTCCCTGCCCACTCCTCCTCCCCAAATCACTTTTCTCCTTAAAAAGATAAACTCTTTCATTGTTATGCAATCCCTCTCCTCAAGTCCACTCTACTATGCAGCCTTAACTCTACACTTCTGTAATGAAAAGAACACTCATTCATATCCCTTTTAAATAGTTCTGTCCCTCATCTGTTTCAATGCAATATACATCATTCCTCTCTTCCTTTTCTGTCTTCTCTCACATCTGATGTCAGTCCCGTTTTACAACAGCAGCCTTATGCAATATTTGCCCTTTTGTGACTGAGATATTTCACACAGCATCATGTCCTCCAGGGTCACCCATTTTGCATAATATTTCATGAGTTCCTTGTTTTTCAATGCTGCATAGTATTCCATTGTGTGAATATACCAGGGCTTCTTTATCCATTTGTTTGTTGATGGGCACTTGGGTTGTTTCCAGCTTTTTGCTACTGCGAACAAAGGCACAATAAACATGGGTGTGCATATATGTGCTTGCATATGGTTTCTTTAGGGTAAATTCCTAGTAGTGGAATTACTGGGTCAAATGGTATTTATTTCTATTTGCAACTTTTTGAGAAAGGACCATACTGCCTTTTAGTCTTTTTCCTCAATTCTTAAAAGAGTCTTTTATAGAAAAAATATTAATGAGCTTTGGTTTTTAAAAATTTTGTTTTATTTTTGTCCACTGTGCTACTCTTTTTCTCTTAATCAGTGCATTGAAGCCATTCACACTAAGTGTGATTGTTAATAGGCCAGATTTTATCATTGTTATTTTACTGTGTTTCCTTGCTGTAGCTTCTGGTTACATTGGTCCATCCACTTTCCTTCGTTGTCTCTGTGTGAAGGACTTCCTTACTATTTCTTGTAAACATAGTCTTGTTTTAACAAATTCCTTGAAATCACAATTTTTGACAAATGACCTGATTTCTTCTTCATATTTGATAGATAGGTTTGCTGTGTACACAATCCTTTCCTGGCAATTATTTTCTTTCAATTTTTAGTGTGTGCCATTCCATTGTCTTCTTGTATGCATTATTTTTGATGAAAAATTAGACTTTAATCTAATTGGTTCTCCTTTGTACGTGACTATTGGTTTTTCTTGTGCTGCTTTTAATGATCTTTTCTTGTCTTTGAATTTGGAAAATTTAACTACGATATGTCTTGATGATTTTCATTTGAAGCCAAGTCCATTTGAAGTTCATTGTACTTCTTGAATGTGCATTTCCTCATTTTTTATGATGCCTAGAAAGTTTTCTTCTTGTACCTCTTCCACTGTTTTTGCAATGCCTTATACACAAACAGTTTTGTTCTGGAACTTTGATCACATATACACTGTTCCATCTGATGTTATTCCAATCATTCTAATGTTTTCTTCACTTTCCTTCCACTTTCTTTCTGTGATTTCTTCTAGTATGTTCTCATTGATGGTATTAGCTTATTTCTCTTCTAGCTTACTGACTTTATGTTCCATCTCTTCTATTTTGATTTTTTTGTCCCTTCAGCATGTTGAAAACTTCTGTCATTTTTGTCTCAATATTTTGGATTGAATTTTCATATGTTTCTTTTGTTTTTAGTACTGTGTTGGATGTACCCTCTCTTTCTTGTGATTATTTGCTTGATTCTTGTGTTTGTTTATTTACGGTTTCAATTCTTTTTTCTATCATCTTTAACTTCTTCAGTAACAGTTCATGTAACTCTACATTTATCTGTTTGTTTTTTGGGTTTTTTTTCCCTGCTTCCCTGTCTCTTGGGTATTCATTAAGTCTTCAGTCTAGTCTGCTTTTAGAGAAGAAGGTTTGTTTTGGATTTTTTTCTTTCAGGTTTTTGTTTTTATTTGAAGCTGATGATTTTTTACAGTAGTTGAATTTCTTCCTTGTATGCATGAGACTGTTTCTTTTGTGTCTGCATAGGTTAGTGACAGTTCTTTATCTTTACATACTACTGTTAAGTTCAGAATTTAACTACTTCCCCTAATTCAGTATCTGAGTGGCAGTCTTCTCTGCTGGTCATCTATCGGTAAATCTGTTGCCTGTTCCCTGTGGCAAACTATTCGTCTGCTTGTCTTTTGAAGAGCACGACACTGGGCTCTCTTTACTTGCCTATCTGCATTGCACCCTCTTCTCCATCCTGTTCTTTAGTTTGATGAGTGAAAAGGGGGATGTGTATGGCAGTTTTCCACAGGGACAAAGTCCCAATATTGCTTCCTGGTACATACTGCCCACAAAAAAGATCTAGAAAAGTGGCAAGGTCTCAACAGTGCATTTCCAATGCTCAGCAGCTACCAATGCCTAACTAATGTTCCTATATTCTCCCCTACCATGGCTGGTTTGGAGGGAGTTATTTCTACCTTAGCAGATAGAGGCCCAGTGAGCTGTTACGTTTCAAAAAAAGTGAAATTCCCAAGTCTTGGGAGTTGCTAATGGCCTTAGTACCTCTCTTCTCTCCTGCCATGGCTGGTTGGGAGGGAGCTATCACTACTTGAACAAACAGAGGTACAGGAAGGTGACTTTATCATTGGTTTTCCATGTATTAGGTCTGTTTTTGGTATGATCTGTAAATTCATTTGTGATATAATTAACTTAAATTCTGAGCAAACAATCAAAAACATTGGATTATATAGAGAAGAATACAGCATTAAGAATAGAGAAAGGCTTATTATCAATCTTAGTTGAGAGAAGCTTGTTTTCTAGAAGTAAAGAATATCATACATATTGCTAAGAACTAAAGACTAAAGCTATCAGTACAGATTACATTCCAGTGTAAATCCTCACAAGTGAACTAATAAGTAATATCATGATAAACAAAAGAAAACACTGCAGTCAACAAGATTTTCGTTCTACTTGAATTCACTATCAACACCTATGAAAACACCG
Organism: Elephantulus edwardii; assembly: GCF_000299155.1. Lineage (NCBI taxonomy): Eukaryota > Metazoa > Chordata > Mammalia > Macroscelidea > Macroscelididae > Elephantulus > Elephantulus edwardii. Next base: position 6,858,711 of record NW_006399826.1, read on the forward strand.
TTCTTCAAGTGAAAGAACGTATTGTATAGGGAAATCTGCTGTAAAAGAACTATTTTAATGTGTTAAAGAATAAAGAAGGTACTTTGAGGACAAAAGTGTGTCTAATCTAAGAATGTAAATCATTGCCTTTATGAACATAAAAGTCCGATAGTATAGTGAAGCCTGAAGAATACATGATGACTTTGAATAATGCTGTTGGCTGGCAAACTTTATGGAATATAGTATGAACAGCTAGAATTTATATGAAGGTACATAACAAGAACAACATACTCAAGGTCATATGTTAGGTTTCCTAGAGTTATTTCAATATTCTTCAGTATCATCTACGAGTTGCTTATGAGTAATTGGGATTCTTTACCATGAAAAGTCCCTGGACTTATTGTGACTAATGATAGTCAGTTTAGTCACCATATTTCTTTATTGTTAAAGGTCCTCAATTTCAACTATGACTTACAGTGACTCTGTGAACAAATCTGAAGCTTCCCCTATACTGTACCATCCTCACAATCTCTGTCATGCTCATGCTCGTTGTGGTAGTTCCTGTGTCAAATCAGTTCTTTGAGAACCTTTCTCTTTTCACTGATTCTCTACCTACACAAGTCCCTCTCTAAGGACTGATGCATTCAGAAAACATCGCCAAAGAAAGTGAACATATATGTTGTTGTTGTTGGTTGCCTTTGAGTCGAGCATGACACAGCAACCCGATGAACAAAAGGCCTGAAGCCCATCTGCAGCCATCTACATTTATCAAAGTTCATAGAGTTTCTGGAGACATGTTGTTTAGGAAGTGGACGTTAATCCTGCTTCCAATGAATGAATCTATCATCTATCTATCTATCTATCTATCTATCTATCTATCTATCTATCTATCCTATATATCTTTCTATCACTCTATCACTCTAGCTCTCTATCAAAAATGTGTGATATTTCCAAAATGTGTGTGTGGTGGTGGTGGTGTTTACTGTGAAGTTGGACCCAACCTATAGCAGACCCTTCAGTGTGTTTGCAGAGACAGTTAATGGCAAGGTAGGAGATTTCCCATCCTTCTCCCACAGAGCACCTGGTGGATTCTAACCACACATCTTCGGGATTGCAGTGAAGCTTCTTGCCACTAGGCCACCAGAGCTCCCTAAATTATGTGATAAAATAAAATAAACTTTGAGTATTTCGGTTTCTCCTCTCCTTTTTAATTGTAGAAAGATATCCATATTAATTTAGATTCTATACACATCCTAAATAAAATTTGTGAGTTTGACTTGATATAATATCCTTAAAGTTGTAACTACATTTTATAATTATGTTATACATAAATATCACTAAGAGTGGGGGGAAAGAAGTTATTTTTATGTCATAATTTAAAAAGTATTGTAACTATGAATCTAGTATAGACATACAATTATAGAGTCATAAGGAACTCTAAATTTTATTTGTCAAATTGTTTTCCGGTATTTTAATATTGAGTGATATGTCTGCCCTGTATTCTTTAGAGACTTCTTGCTTTTAAATATCATGAATATTCATAAAGTTATTGAAAATAATTATCTACAGAAATTACAAATATTAAAAGGCTCATCTAATTATTTATAATTAATATTTATACATTAAGAAAAATGATAGTGTACAATATTTTATTAGCTTGTGTAGTTTCATCACAGTATTTATTATGTTAAGCTATATGAAATCAGAAAATAACTAATAGGTCCCCAAATTATTTCTTAAGAGCCTGGATACTGATCTTCCTGAAATTTATTTGCAAAGAGAAAAATCTCAAAATGAATTGAGTTAGGAATTTAGAGATGTATTTACAGAGTGATTTTAACAATGTACTTGAGTATGGCAAAGTTTGTGAACGTGAGACAGGACATGGCAAAATTTCAACTGCTACCTATAGTATCACTTTAAGTTGGAAATTATTTGATAGTACTTAAAAATAACATCAGTTACAATACACACAATCAAATGCCTTGTCATAGTGAATAAATTACAACTCATCATCTTTCTAGTAGTCTTTATTTTCAGTCAACATCTGTCAACAATATCCTTTATTCCTCTTCTGAAAGCTTTATTGATTCTAAGGAATTCTTTGATGATGCTTCAGCAGCTTTTACATAATCTTCAGAAATCTTTTTACTTAGATGTTATATCAATAATATTGCTTGATAATTTCTTCTTTCTACTGGATTGCTGTTAAAAAAAATTAGAAGAACCTAAGTATTGTTGCTTTCCCATCAGTTGGCCAGATTTCTGTCTCTTGGGGACTTTTTAAAAACAGACTAGTGAGCACAACCAGAGTTGCATTTCGGTTTGCAGAAACACTTCAACTGATATTTTATCAATTCTCAGAGACATATTTTTTGACAATCCATTTAGTATCTTGAACCTCTTCCTGTAGTGTCACTGGTTCTTGATCATATACTACTTCCTATAATAGCTCAGTGTCAATCAGTTATTTTTGTTGCAGTGACAACATGTATCCCTTTAATTTTCTTTTGATACTTTCTATATCTCTCTGTGTGCATCCAATATTTTGCCCACCCAATCCTTCAAATACTGCAACTTGAGGTTTGACTTTGTTTTTTCAGTACTTTAAACTTGAGAAGCATTGACCATGTTCTTCCCTTTGGAAGAAATCCATGTCTTTGCACTTTTAGTTATCATATATGCTTTATCTTTTAGAGCTGCTCTTTGAAATCTTCTGTTCACCTGTCTGCTTTAATAATTTATTTATTTTGCCTTAGTTTTCCCATCTTCAATAGCAAGTTTCAGAATCTCTTCTGACACCCTTGAATCTTTCTTTCCTATCTTTTTAAAGACCTGTGGTTTTGTTTACCTTTTCATCATGAATTTCGTATCATTCCACAACACATCTGGTCTTTGGTCATTAATATTCAAATGTAATTTTGAGAATGGTATCTTATTGTATACATAGGTTATACTTTTTACTCTTGTGGATTTGTTACAATTTTTGCCAGCTTCAGTATGAACGTGCACTTGAGCAATTGATGATATATTCTGCAGTCAGCCCTCGATCTAATCCTGACAGAGGATACTGAGCTTCTTCACAGTCACTCCACAGACATAAGCATATGTTTCTTGTGTATTCATCAGATGATGTTCATGTGTATAGTCATAATTTGTTTTTTTAATAAAGGGTATTTGCAATGAATAAATCATTGATTTTACAGTTGTTAAAACTGAAGGAAGACTCATCAACAACTTGCAATATGCAGATGACACAATCTTGCTTCCAAAAAATGAAGAAGACTTGAAGTACTTACAACAGAAGATTAAAAACTTTTCTGTGAGTCAAAACAGCAACCCATTTAAAAAAATGGATTTAAACACACTTAAAAAAATTAACCCATTAAAAAAACGTCTCTTCACTGAACTAGTAGGTGACATCATGATAGATGAAGAAAAGTTGTCATTTTACTTGGATCCACAAACAGAACTTATGATTGCAGCAGTCAAGAAATATCAAAAGACATGTTATATTGCAGAAATCTATTATCAAGGATCTCTCCAAACTGCTAAGTACCAAGTATGTTAGTTGTCCTTAAACCCCAAGGTCCAAGCCATGGTATTTTCTATTGTTTCCTGTGTATCTGCAAATTAGACAATGGATAGGGAAGACCCAAGAATCAAAGCTATTAAATTTTGGTGTTGGCAGAGCATTCAATATATCATGGAATAATCAAAGAACTAGGAAATCTCTCTTGAAGTAGTGCAACCAAAGTGCTCTTTAGAAGTAAGGATACTGAAACTCATCTGCTTTGGACATATTTTCAGCTAGAATCATCATTAGCAACATCATGATAATAAAAGTAGAGGAGAGTCAAAAGAGAGGGGGACCATCAATGAGATGAATGGACATAGTGACGGCCGCAAAAGGCTTGGGCATGACAGAGGTTGTAAGAATGCTGACTGGGTAACATTCAGATCTGCTGTTCATAGTGTCACTATGAGTCGTAGTCAAATTGACAGCACCTAGCAACAACAAAAACAACTTATATTTACTCATGGATATATACCACAGAATATACGTATGTCACACAAAAGAGATGCATAAGGATGTTCATAAAAATAATACTTATTGTAAATAACCAACATGCCTCTGGAAACTCTATGAACTTACAGAAAAGACAATAGTTATAGAATAGGATTAAGGTCTTTTTTTCTTCATAGAGTTGCTATGAATAATATTCAACTCAACAGCACTTAAAAACAACACAACATTATAAACAGATACTATGAATATATATATATCAGTAAGCAAAAATATGAATTAATAAGATTATGATATAATTAAATTATGAACTACTATCCAGTAATGAAAAGAAATGGCATATGATGCATGTAATAATATGCAATAACAACATCGATAAGTTCACAAACATTATGCAAAAGGAAGATAAAAAAGATTAAAATATTAATCATTTCATTTTTCATAAATTTAAGAACATGTGTTAGGAAAATCCTTTTGGAGGATAGTGACTGCAAAGGACAGGAGAGAATATTTCTGAAGAGATGATATTCTGTTCTTTTTGTAAGAGATAACTACATAGTATATTCTCTTTATTAATATTCATAAAAGAGTACATCATGTTTTGTGTGCTATTCTGTAGGTATACTATGTTTCAATAAAATTGATTTTAGAAAAGCAACATCAATATTCTATTTCCACCTAAAAGATTGTCAACTTGAAGAATTGATTTCATTTTATATTTATAGTACAGAAATTGTGATCTAAAACTGCAGATTAATACTCTCCATTTTTGGAGAGTACATCTGCATTAGTAACATAAAAATATAAAATTATGTGTATTTTAAGAAAAGAAATATGAACGATAGCAACCATTTAGTTGCTGGTGTTTATATAGTATCATTTCTAAGCAGAGTTCATGTAGATGTTAGTATCACCATGAGTAGAGCAGTGTCTTAGTTATTTAATGTTGCTGTAACAGAAGCACCACAAGTGGGTGGCTTGAAAACACAGAAATTTTGTACTGACCTCTCTCCAGCACAAAATGATCAAGGTATAAAGGAAGACACTGGGAGGAGCACAAGAGTTTAAGGCAACAGGGGTAAATACTATTACACACAGAAACCTGTAATAAGAGTAATAACAATAATCCATGAGAGCCTATATAGATAGACACCAAAACAGATGATACATACATAGACACAAAACTTGAAAAGATGTGAGAAGACAAAGTAGACCAGTGTGTGTATGTGTATAAAATAATATTTTTATGTAGGTATATTTAACAAATATTACTGTAAAGATATTTGCATATGTTGCAACAACTTTAATTAACATGGAAGAGCATACAAGGAGTGAAATTATAAAAGATTCTTAACCATATTACTTCGAGCCATAATACTTTGAGAGAGTGAGTCACTGGGTCTCGGATCTTCTAAGACAGCAATGTCATTTGACACAACATAGTCCATAAAGAATTCTGCATTTTCTTTTGATGTGTAGTGATTCCTGTTGTAAAACCTTTTTAAAGTAGTGATTCACATTTAAAAGAGACTATTTAAGAAGTGCAACCATTAATCTCTCCTTATCCAAAGCAAATAAGTATAATAAACTCAGACACATGCTAACAACTTGTCCTGTGGACTAATGAACCACAATGAACTTAAGCTTCTATTATTTTTAAGACCAAAAATAACTAGATGATACTTGGCTGTAACTATGGAATTGCTCATTAGAAAATCCTGTATACAGTGGAGATTTATGATAGAGTTTGTAAGGTGTCAGACTACAAACTAGAAGGTTGATGATTTGCATTCGCCAGATACCTTGCTAGAAACCGCAGGAAGTCTCCTGAATAGAATTACAGCCTTGGAAACTACTGAGAATTACTATTTCATGAAATATTGATTTGATCTGTAAGCCTTCATCCAAGTCACAATTAAAACTTAAATTGAATTGATACTTAAAAAAAAAAAAAACTACACAGAAGTTTGTTTTTCTCTACGTTTAGGATCTGAAAACTTTTCCAGTACCCTGGCTATAGAGATAGGTTTCATTTTGGCCTGAGGATAGGTCATTGCTTCTTTATTTTTTTTATTAGTTTTTTTATATATCTCTGTGATGCTGAACACTGTGACCCTGATGTGCCAAATGTGATAATGGTTACCCATGGTGGACAGTGTCTGGTGGAGCTCCCCAAATAAAACAAGCTTGCAAGCAGGAGTGACATCCACTTCTGAAATAGCTTGCCTCTGGAAACCCTATGAACTTGGAAAAATGAAAAAAATATGCAAATGTTCAGGTCTTTTCTTCATAGGGTCACTATGAGTCGCCTACGACTTGATGGCTTTTAGCAACAACTACCGTAGTTCCTTAGAGATCTCCAAATGGATTTACATCAGTATTCCTCCATCTTTTTTCTCTTACATGCTTTAAAAAAACCCTCTTTTCTATCTCAAAAGAGATTGATTCAAAATACACCCTATACTAATACTATTTCCTCCATTTCCAAATGGTTTTACACTCACAGATACAGGGGTTAGGATTCACAAGCTATACTTTTGAACCACACAATACAATTACTAACATTCCACTCTTAATTCCTCAGTTCAAATTCTTGACATGTGCAAAACACATTTACCCTCTATAGAACATGATACCAAACCCTCAAAATCAACCCAAGTTCTGAATTGCATTTTCTCAATCAAATTTGAGTAAGATATTGGCAGTTTATTCTCTCTTTTTTACAAAATTCCTTGTCATTTAGAATCTAGACTATAAATTGTTTCCAGAGTACAACGATGGGTGGGAAAAATGGGAGAAATTAGAGGAAATGAAAGGAATAAAGGCACCAAGCAAATTCAAGATCTAGTAGAATAATTTACATTGGCTCCTAAAGTTTGAGAATAAATATCTCATCTTCAAAACTGTCTAGACAATGTCCTTGCCTTCCTAAATTTGATAATTTTTTCCCCCAGGTGCATTGGATGGCAACTTTGCTCCCTTAGTTTTACATGACCCATTCTCCTAGTTCATCTGAGTAATACACACACTCTCTAGGCTCCAGCACTAACCATTGGATACAATAGTCTCACCCTCTCAACCTTGGGAAGTGGGCCCATGCTTCTGACACACTTTAAGAGGGATCCTCTACTCCAAAACAGAGTTGATGAAGATCCAATTCTTTGAAATTTAGGTGTCTGTGGTATCACCCTTTGCAGTCTAGAAGACCATGGCATCTTCTTTGGAAACCAAGAAAGTTCCTCTTCCCATATCACTTCCCATGATTATACTGATTGTCAAGTGTCCAAGGATGATAATTCACATTTCTCAGACAATAAAAAATGTAAATTGTTTGTCATGTTTCATGCCTTTCAAATTCCAAGAGGAATTCTATCCTAAGCTGATGTGTTTTCTGCTCTGATAGTTTGTTAGATCTATCATTACAGGTTTTTTGTCTTTAACAAAAGATTGTCAAGTCATGTTGTTGTTGTTGTTATGTGCCATCAAGTTGCTTGCAACTCATAACGACCCTATGTACATTAGCCCTAAACTCTTCTCTGTCCTGCGCCAATCACACCATCTCCGATACACCCATTCGCATTGCCCCAGTCACTGAATCAATCCACCTCATAGAGGGCCTTCTCCTCCTGCATTGTCCCTCCACCCTACCAAGCATGATTTCCTTCTCCAAGGACCAGTCCCTCCTTACAACATGTCCAAAGTATGTTAGACGAAGCCTCAGAATCCTTGCCTCCAAGGAGCCGTATGGTTTGGCCCTTTCCAGGATGAATCTGTTTGTTTTCCTAGCAGTCCATGGTACCCTCAATACTCTTCTCCAGCACCACACCTCAAAGGCATCAATTCTCCTTCTATCCTCCTTGGTCATTGTCTAGCTCTCTGATGCATAACAAGTGATTGCAAAGACCATGGCCTGTATCAGACATACCTTAGTCTCCAGAGAGACACCATTGCTCTTCAGTACTTTGGAGAGGTCCTTAATAGCAGACTTTCCCATCGCAATACGTCTTTAAAATATTCTATGTCTTGTGCCTTTAGATTACCCAATAGAATTTCCCAAACCTTCAGGGCCTGCTTTCATTTGACCAAGTTCATTTTTAGGTCCATTTCTTTCTTTTCACATTTACCATATACATAAAGGGAAGATCTGCTAACAAACTACTGTTCAAATACACATATCAATAACTAACGCCAAAGTTGAAAAAAGTTGAGGGTTTCTACCAACTTTTGCAGAATGAAATCAATCAAATGATACAATCAAGATTCATTAATAAAAATTGGTGACTAGAACACAAAACATGTGAATGAAGGACTAGCTTTATTTTTCTGTCAGTTTTGTGTTTATATTTTTGTCTCATTAGCTTGTTTCCTGATTTCTTGGATATTTGCATGTAACTTCACATTACTCTTCACCCACAACTCTTCTTTAACTATGAATGAAAGACCTGAACACTTGTGTAACTTTCTTGGTTTCTCCAAGTTCATAGGGTTTCTGGAGGCAAGATATTTTGGAAGTGGCTGCCATTCCTGCTTCCAAGCTTGTTTTAATCGGAGAGCTCCACCAAACACTGTCCATTATGGGTGACCAATAATGCGTTTGGCACACATCAGCGTCACAGTTTTCAGCATCACAGCAACCACGAGTTACCTCTGTACAGCAAATCAACAGGCCAGTGCTAGACCACCTAGAAGAATGTTTGACCAAAAACAATTAAAAGCAGGCCTGAGCGAAGCAGATTAAAATCACCCACCTTTGGCCTGGTAGCATCACTTTCTGTCCATTAGGCCAACTGAGTTTTCTCTATATTATTGTTAAGTGTCATGGAATCGTAGGCAACTCATAGGGATCCTGTGAACCAAAGACCTGAAGACTTTTATAACTTTCTCCATTTCTCCAAATCCATAGCTTAATCTCCTTTATTCTAAAAAAAAGAAAAAAGTCAAAGCACATCCTGAAAAGTTCTGTATCATTAGAATAACGAAGAAAACCTGTTCCCAAATAGAATTATAACCCTGAACATAGAGCTAGGATTTACAACATATATCAAGCACCATAGAAACTATTTGTATGGAATAAACTAAAAAAAAAAGTATAACTCTTGTCAAAGATGAAGGTGAAATTTGGTAGGAAACAAAGCTATTAAAGAGTAGCAGGTGAAGACAAAGGATAAATTGGAAGGCTAATGGCAGAGTAAAGCAAAGCCACATATTTACCTAACTGGGAAAGATTGTAGATCTTCCTTAAGGTTAGTAGTTACTTCAAGACATTCTTAGGTGTCAAGCAGTCTTCTACTGCTTCATTGAAAGCTTAAAACCAAAATTTTTAGTGGCTAGTGCTTGCAAATATCACCTGGGGCAGTGTTGCAAATGCAATTCCATTGGCCTGAGCCAGGGTGCAATGAATATGCATCTCTATGGGCTAGTGTCTATGAATTGCCAATTGTAAAAGTCCCAAAGTAATCATAATGCTAGTGGTTTACTTATATATTTTGAGAAACATTGGTCAAGCCTTGGGCAATAATTTTTGTGTTGAGTATTTTTGGAACAACAGTAAATTCAATACCCAAATGTGTGAAATTAGGAAAGTCAAGCTCACAATATATTAAAAACCTTTATAATATATCTTAAACTCTATACTTGTTAACTATTATTAATTATTAACATTTATAAATTGATATTTAAAGTATATATTACAAAGACTGAGGATTTGAATTGATCATGAAATAAAGTACAGGTTAGATTGGAAATAAAGAGTTATTTGGAAAGGGAAAATAAATATAACCCATATGGATGGATCTTAGACATATTCAACTATGTCTTAGATTTCATAAGAGGAATTAAAAAATAACAGATAAGAACTGTTCCAAGTAATCATCTGAAATTAAAAAGAAAAAAATCACAAGGGACATGGGAAACTGTACACTCTACATTGCAAGTAAAACTAGGGTAGCTTGTGCTGCAGCCAGATTATACTTTCTATCACTCCAGGGCTAAGTATTTTTCAAGTGCTTAGTATAGGGAGATCTGGAATCTCAAAGCTATCTTCTGCAATAGCATTTCTCAGGAATCCTCTAAAGAGAAAGTGACACTGCCAGGATCATTTTGAAGAACATTTTATTTAGCTACAATTCTGCTGTCATTTTCTATATGTTGGGTATTTCTCTCCCCTTTTGATTAATAGAGACATTCTCATAAATAAAGGATCTTGGTCTCTGGAAACTGTCTGTCTTGCTCTTATTTCCCCAGTGAAGTCATAATCCCCCATTTGTGACATCACAGTCTTTCCACCACAATCAACAGTGATGTTTCAAGCTGGGGATTAAATGCTTCAGAAGAGGAAGACTTTACAAGAGCAAAGGGACTCTCAAGGAATAAAGATCCAATTAGCATGTAAATGCCCTTTTTAATTAAAAAAAAGAAAGAGAAGAAAAGCTAGGGATTGGTAGATAGTCACAGTGATTGGAAAGTTTTATTTGAAATAATAAATCTGGCTTTTCTTGTCACTCCTTTCTTCTCCCACTTCTCCACACCTATCCACACCAAATCCATCTGTGAATGACTACTCAATATTGAAGGAAAAGGAAAGTTTGTGAACAGTAAATATCAGTACTGTTTCTCTGCACACAGTCCTTGGATCTATTCATTAGAACAGCACTGAGACAAAGAGAATGCTTAAGAGAAATGATGTGGTCTCAAATTTACATAACTTGATTTTGTCCCTCTTCACTGTAAACACCTACCTCTTTCACAATCTTCAGGTGTATTTTATGCATTGTCCCTCAGTTTCTTAAAGTCTTGCAGCTCTTTCTTGTACCAGAATATAACTAACTGCCATTTTTCCAACCATCAACATTATTCCTCTCTTTAAAAAAAACATTGAGCTATCATCTTTCAAGTTCCAAAATTCAAAATGCTACTTCTCATAACACGCTTGCATTGTTTTCTTGCTGGTCTTTCTCTCCATTAAAAAAATCCACGAAACTCATTGCCATGGATTTCATTCCTGACTCCTGATTATCTTCTATTGGGTTTCCAAGGCTGCAGATCTTCATGGGAGGAAACTGCCTTGTTTCCATAGAGCGACTACAGGATTCAAACCACTGACCTTTCAGTTAGCAGCCCAACATTATGCACTGTGACATTCCTTAATATTTGGTAAGTAACACCCTATTATTTTCCTAGTTAGAGTGCCCAGGTAATTCAAACAGTTAAAGTGTTTAACTACTAATCAAAAGACTGGAAGTTTGAGTCATTAAGACTTACATTAGAAGAAGTTTGTTGGTCTATTTTCAAAAGGCATCCATTGAAAGCCATACAGTTTTACTCTGACATTCTGACATCACCATAAATCAAATTAACTTCATGACAACTGACATATTCCTAGCACTTTAGTGTACTCTTAATTATATATTTATGTGTTTGATATTTTTGTTAAATATACAATTCTATTCTTTTACCAAGTTTTTGTACTATTACCATCAGTACCACCCATTTGCTCTAGTTAGGAGTGTTTGCTGGCATTTAGGACAACACCTAGCAGGTCCTTATATATATACATATTGAGTTCACAAATAAACAAACAAACGAAAATGCATGACCATAATCTGAGCATTCTATAAAAGGATCCTTGCATTGAATGGGAGACAAAATTTAAAAGTTTTAACATTTCCATCAAACTTTCATTTTCTTATGATTCCTGAGGAAATACTCATGGTTGTTCTCATGAAATAAACTTTGTTCTCTGGAGATTCATGATTACCTTGTATTAGAGAAGATGAGTCTGACAAGGACTAAATTTGTTAATGATGGGCTTCACAATCACTTGCTATGCATCAGAGAGCTGGAAAATGACTAATGATGACTAATCAAAGAGAATCGATGCTTTGAGTTGTGGTGCTGGAGAAGAGTCTTGATCATACCATAGACTGCCAAGAAAACAAATTAGTCTGTCTTGGAAAGGGTGAAACCAAGTCTTTCCTTGGAAGCTAGGATTTTGAAGCTCTGCCTCACATACTTCGATCATGTGGCCAGGAGAGACCGACATCTTGGAGAAGGACATCATGTTTGGAAGTGTTGAGGGACAGAATACCCTGGATGAGATGGATTGATACCGCAACTAGGGCAATGGGGGCAGGTGTGTTAGAGTCAGTGAGACTGGCTCAGGACTGCACAGGCTTCAGAGCTGTTGCATATAGGGTTGCTATGAGTCACAGGCAACTAGACAACACATAACAACAAAAACAACATATTTATAGGCAATATGTATAAGTAGGTTGACTACATAACTTATCATCTACTTGGGATTCCTTTTTTACATTTATCAAAACATTATTTTATTTAGAAACATCTCTGTTGACATACTAATGAATTTAATAAGCTCTGCAGTGGATCTTAAAACACTGCAATATTAAACTATGGAAAAGCTTAAGATTTTAAAATACTTGCAGCAGGAAGTAGCTAAGAGAATACGCCATCCCCTTTTCCTTATGAATCAGCGTGAAGTCTCCCTCAGGGAGGAGTGATAGGGAATGGCAAAGGACACACTGACAAAGGAGATTAATCAGAAATGGCTTTGACAAGCACTATGGCAACTGGACAATTAAAACGACATTCGGCGGGGGGAAGAAGAACGAACTGGGTGGGAGGGTAGAGAAAACAGCGCAACAATGAATGAATGAGAACCCAAAATCTCTGTAAATGTTCATTAAAACTAATAAAATTTAATAATAATTAAAAAAATACTTGCCACAACCATAATGTGATGTGACAAAGGCATAGGATTTTGTTTATACATAATGTTTTTTCCAAATTGTATTTTCTTTTTTTAATAGCTAAACATTATTTATTATGCAGAATTTGCTCCCACACTTTCTTTCATTGCTATTATAATTCACACATTCATTCTTATACATGGTGTTTTATAAAATTAATCGCCACCGGACTATACCCATCATTACCTCATCTTTTCAGGTCCCCACCCACAAAATCTTTCTCATTTTCTTTACTCCCTATCTCCACCATCAAATGGTGGAAACTTGTGATTTTCTCCCTACCCATCCTCACCTATTTGCTTCCACTCTTTCCCCACCTTCGACACCCATCCATGTTTTTTACTCATTGTCCTTCTATTTCTACAATAATGGTCTTTTGAAGCATCTGTTCATTGAGACTGAGTTAGTTCATGCAGCATAATGCCCTCCAATCTCTCCCAAGTTTTGTAGTATTTTTCGAAATCATTGCTCCTGAGTACTGCGTAGTATTTCACTGTGTGAATGTACCAAAATTTCTCAATGCATTTGGTTGTGGTTGGACATTTGGGCTATTTCCATGTCGTGGTTGTTGTATACTTGTAGTTTGTGTCTTTAAAAAAAAGTGTTTAAATGAAAAGATCATTGTAAGCACAACATTCAATCACAAAGACCATATTTTCCAACTACTGTTCCTTCGTTGTTTCCCACTTTTGCATTCCTGTCATCAATTATGATTAGCACAGCTTGATTGCATGTTTGGTCAATTTTGTACTATAAGATTTGGTAAATGTTCTCAATTTCTTTCTTTTTGACTCTAGATGTAGGAGCCAAATATATGTATGTATATTTGAATAAGAGTTGTGCTAACGGGTCTTCCTTGTATGTGTAGGGATATTATCCTATCAATCCCCAAGGAAATTAGAGCTGAGGTACAAACAGATTTGTACAGCAATGTTCATAGCAGTGTTATTCACCATCTCAAGGACTTGGGATTCTTTTGATGAGCGAAAGATTGAGCTAATTATACTTAAGGTAGGACCACAAATATGAACCAGAAAAGTTGTAGATTAACTGGAATAGTCACTTTACATATTAGATATAGTTGTAGATATTTTAAAATATATAGTTAAGACAGTATTATTTTTATTCTTGAAGTCTGTATAGTATGCTGAAGAAGTAATTTATAAACACCAACTGGTAAGGTGACATGCAATTTTTCTTAAGAGAATTATGGTTAAAGTTATGTATATGTTCAGAGTAAATACCTACAAAAGGATCAATTATTGTTTCCAAAGAACATAAGAATATTAACTGCATACTAATAGATCATGTATTCTAATAACTTTGCTAGTCTGATATAAAGGTGTCAGTATAGCCTACATTAATGCCCCAAATAGACTTAATTTGTGACTCTGAAATCTACCTGGAATTGAAAATTAAAGAAGAAAACTTGAGAACTGTGCATTTTCATGAACCTGAAGTCTTATAGTTCAAACAAGACAATCAATGGGGAATAAAATTACATATCTTTCCCCCATATCTCACATTGACATTTCCAGACTGCCTGAAAGTGCTCAGTCACATGGAATTGCAGAGTCAATGGCTTGACTGGTGCCAGACATCCACAACCACTCTGTCACATAGGTGTGTAGGATGAAAGAAATAAGAAGTAATTATGCCATAACTCTTTTTTATAACATTAAATATAATAAAATTTTAATATTGAAGATGAAGTTGATAACACAGAATCAATTCTTCATAACAGGAAGCACCTATTATAACTCTATGCATGCAGCATGAATTTGGTCCAAATTGTGTCTGAAGTTGACTCCTATCCAATCATACTTTTTCATCAGAATGTTGCACTTAAAAATTAATTAGTTTGCCCATTTTACTCCAAAAGATTTTTGTTGAGATAGAACAAAAAAAAGAAACACTTTCTCAGGTGAAAGCACTTTTTGGTTGTCTCTGTTTGGTAGACTTGTAGCTGCTAATTCAGTGTGTTTAAAGCCTTGGTGTCTAGTGTTCTGTTCTTTCAGTGTGTTATGAGGAGTCAGTCCATGGTGAACATTTTTCTTGATAAAGTAGAGAGTCAATGAAAGAGAGACAGGCTCTCAAAGCGATGGATTGGCACAGTGGCTGCAACAATGAGCTGGATTATAAGACGATGGTGCAATTGTGAGGACAGTGTAAGAGCAGGCATTGTTCTGTTCTGTTCTGTTGCACATAGGACTGCTATGAGTCAGAACCAATGCACCTGATGGCAGAACCGCAACAGTTATAAGAAACAATTCTTTTTTTTTTATCAACTAAATTCCCTGCGTAGTTAAAACTGTTAATGTGCGTGGCTAGTCATTTTTGAAAAATGGAGATTAAAGTCCATCAGCGATACTCCAGAAGAAAGACCTGCTCGTGTGCTTCTCTAAAGCCAGCCATCAAAATTCCTGTGAAGCACAATTCTACTCTCACACACATGGATTGCCACGATTTTAAATCCACTCAAAGGCAACTTGTTAAGCATCACTGAAGTTCAGTGTTAATTCCCTATGAACTAAACGTAAATCAAAACCCTAAGGGCAAAACATTGAAAGCTTCATTGCTCTAGAAATGTGCATCCTATTGTACTTTCAATTTATTTCTAAGAAATCCAGAAACACTTCAGCATCCAGGGAATTAAGAATTGAAATTGTCTTTAAAGAAAGATGAAGAAACCATTGGCTTAATTGTTTATTTCCTTTGCAGAAAGTTCCTTCTAGGAATAGTTGTGTCTGAGAATTAGATTAGTGCCCCTCCAGAAAAGAATTAATCATCACCTCAAAGCATCATTATTGGGATTATCAGCACCATCAAATAATATCAAATATGTCAAGATTAATACTGAGCTTACTATGTGTCAAGTACTGCTCTGTGTTATGTTTATAAATTTAGTTTGAACTTAAGTCCCTAAAACTCAATACTATTACCACCTTGGTTTTGCATATAGGGATATGTGGCTCAAATAAATACGAGTGAGATACTTTTGTTATGTCTGTTATTCACTGACTTTAGAGTCAGTTAACCTAAGTGTCCAATACTTTCTTAAGTGCTACAGAGTTTAAAAGAAGAGGAGTTCTATTTCTCAAAAAGCAGACAGAATAGGTTGCAGTGATGAAAATATGCTTAGTTTGTTCAAGTGGTTGAGTAGATGTTATTGAGATATGTGAGAGAAGTATTTAAGAGAAGAAAACAAAAGTTGCTGAATGTATTCTTGTTCATTGAAAGCCCACATGTTACAATTTAGAAGTGTTCCAAGAATTTTTCTTGATTAACATATTTCTATGAAAGTTAATGATTAGGCCTTTCTTTTGTGGCTACCTTTAGACTGTCTTCTCATCTGAAACTGCTTATGCCACCCAGGAATCTGAGGGAAATAGAGAAAAAAAAGGCCAATTCTGAAGAAATGTATTGGATGAATTAGGATATTGGCAGTTGGAGAAGGGATGCACGGACCATATTTATAAGAATGAAAGATTTATACGAAGCAAAAGTGATGATAATAACAACAGTGCATAAAGCACATGTGTCAGTAATTAGAACAGCTGTGTTCTTATCATGAATGTTCTACGAACCAACTGTGTGACCCAATAACTTGCTCGTCTGTAAAATACAATACATTTAGTAATTGATCGCTACAGTTTCTTCAAGCTTTAACTAGTTCAATGATTTTACACTCTTAGGAAAATATGCATTTAACCCTTTCTTTGCATATAAAGACATTGAGCCACGTGTCCGTATAGGCTGAAAACTTGGGTGTTTGCCAAGTGTCATACAACATAGCTAGATCCAGATCTCAGATCTTCTGCTATGGAAATCTCCAGGTTAGCACACAAGAGGAAGGACAGTTTGGGAGATATATTTCCTATTATACGTTATTCCAAAAGGTAATATGACAAAAATAATTTGATACAATTTTAATTCTGTTTTTAAACTCATTTCATAGAAATCCATTCATTCCCTTAAATGCTTTCTATTTCCATTTTTACAATGTTCCAGCTCGTGCCAAACATCAACAGTTGCTTCAAGGGTGTTGCTCTGTCTTCTAGCTCTATTTTTCCTTCTTATTTCTCTGAGCAAACATGGCACCATGAGACTAGCTATACCACTGGGATAACCCAGGCTCAGGATTTGTTATTATTTCTCTTAATGGGAAGCTTTTTCTTACTCTTTCTTCCATGGGATGTGAAAGGAGAATCATCTTCCTCAAAGAAGATGCAGCTTGGGCAGTATATGGGAAAAAAAGAGAATGAGAGAAGGAAGGGTGGGGGTGGGAAACGCACCACAACACAGATCCTGCAGTTGTTCACAGTGAGGTTCACCCATCAGAGCTGAAAATAACCTATATTTTATTTCCCTTATTTTTAGAAAACTGCCATGGACACAGGGGTGGCCGAGTGGCCAGCTGTGCCCTGAAATGCCTCAAGCCATTGCAATCAGTGTTCCACTGTCTGAGGCTCCCAAAATGAAACACTTTGAACACTCATTCAAAGGTGTGAAAGCATGAAATTGGCACAATGGCCAGCGACAGCAGCACTTCCCATTTTTTTGCACTGCCTTCTGCTTCCCTTGTCTGCCCTTTCTGCTCTCTGTCCCCTGATTCTGACAGTTCTTCAAATGTCTGCTTAAAGAGCTGTGGCAGCCTGGGAAAGGGAACTGGAATATGTTCTTAGGGGAGGCTCTCTCTTGAAGTGAAGAAAAGGGAAGAAAAACAACTGCATTCAAAATTTCAGTGAGAAAGTCAGTTTAGACAAAGACTGAGACAGACCTTAGACAGACAGCATAGACACACAGACGTATTCATGGAGAGATCAATTATAGGTTCCAATCAAAGCCTTTAAGTTCACCATTGCACACCAATATTTGTTATTCTTTTTCTTCCTCTCAATTTAATCCAGTGAAGATCTTTTGCTTAGGACCTGAGAATGATGTCATCTGACCCTTGTTGATGCAGCAGAAGGTAGCTAGAAAAATCAGTTAATGAGTCATCACTGACACCTGAAGACACTTGATGACTTCCTGTTGACTGCCCAATAGTTTTGTCAAAGTATAATGACAAATGAAACTGAGACATTGTGAGTTAACATCTCATTCAGAAAGTGTGGAATAAGTTAACAACAACAACAAACACCCAAAAAACACCCCTAAGTCTATACCATTGATTGACTCTACATTGAAACAGGAAATTTAGCATCCTCTCTCTGAACATGTTCTTCCAGGAAGTCCCTCTGCCTTCTTTCCCATTGTTCTTGGTGCTCTTGTTGTTAAGTGCTTTTGAGACAACTAGAGCTCGGAGCAACTTTATGAACACTGAGATTGTAATTTTACCTCTTCTGCACCAAAAGCACAATCCTTGCTTTGTTCAAGACCATTGTGGCTTTCATTGTATCAATCTATCCTGCTGAGGGTTTTAGTCAAGTGGTCCTTGAGACACAGTGACACCATGTGACAGAAGAGGACTGTCCCATAGAGCTTCCTGATTATAATCTTTGTGGATGCAGATCACCAATTTTTTGCCCTACAGAGTCAGTAATTAGATTTCAACCTCTCAGCTAGTAGCTGAGAGCTTTAATGTTGCCCCACCAAAACTCCTTTGTCTTCTTTTCTACTAATATTTTTTTTCTCAATAATCTACACAACATAATTTCTTCAGGAAAGATCCCTCTGTAATTTGTCCATATTTAGCAATTTATTTTCACATGTAGAAATGATGGTTTCTATCCTTTTATCTCTCTTTCACCCCAGGAAATTATTTCGTCCCCATCATCCTTCCCCACCCGTCTTCTTGCAACATACAGGGCAGTCTGGGTTTTCTGCCTCAGGGAACAGAGGTCATACAGAACAACAGAGGACAAAAAAAGTCAATTTTCAGCTTTTTAGTTTTAAAATAGATTTTCAAAACTCAGGGTAAAGAAAGATTTTTGAATCTCGGAGCTCAGTCTGAGGCATAAACAATAGATGTAAGAAGAATATCTGGGGTTAAGTGATATCATTTCGACTTTGTACTTGTTCAGTATAAAACAAACTTGGGAGAAAGATGTATATATAAAAAAGAATATGAGTTTGATTTTGATGACTGTCCCAAGAAGGAGCAATAGCTTCACTAGACTGTTACTGCTGGATGCCATTGAATCAATTTTGACTCATTGTAATTTCAGGTGATGGAGTAGAACTATCTTACATGGCTTTCTTGTCCGTATTTTTTATAGAAGTAGATTTCGAGTTCTTTCTCCTGGAAAGCAATTGAGTGGATTCTAACCAACAATCTATGGGCAGCAGTTAAGGCATTTAACTATTTGTTCCCCCAGGAGTCTTGTCTATTGGACTGTTGGTACTAATTACAATGCCAAATATATGGTGTGTGTGTGTGTATGTATATATATATATATTACTTCTGATCCAAATGAATGCTTCTACCCTCAAAGATTACGATTGCTTTATATGAGCTCATGTCTCTCATTTTTTTCACCTCTTCTAAGATTGGCTTAGTGATCAGGAGTTGCACTGCCAACCCAGAAGGCACACGTATGAATCCACCAGCAGCTCTGGAAAGTATGAGCAATCTTCTCTCACACCATTTACAGCCTGTGAAAATTCACTGGAGCATCAGCTATGGGTCGGTTTTGACTTGACGGTACACAACAAAAATAAGGTATATACCACATCCAGTGCTAGAAGATGATAGGATATATGATTACCTATTGTGCTAAATAAAATAATCTTAGGGAAGTTGTCTTTGTACAACTCATGGCAGTTATCATATTGAGTTCTGAAACAGCTATGTTGTTCTTATTTTGTACTGTTGAGTTGGAACAGATCCATAGCTGATCCTCAAGTTAATTTTCAGAGGCAGTAAACTACATGAGAGGAGATTTTCCATTGTTCTTCTGTGGTGCAGGTAGATTTGAACTAAGTTCCTTGCATTGTCAGACAAAATCCTTACCATTAAGCTATATATTGTTGTTATGGTTGTACGCCATCGATGAACTTATCCATAGCCGACCCTCTGGTATGTTTTTGGAGGCAGTAAATTGCAAAATATAATGGAGTTCTCATTCAATGTGTTTACAATTCAATAGGGTAAGACTGTGAGCCAGCCTTTTCCATTAGCCTTATTCTTTTATGTGTGTTTATATGTGGGTTATTGTTGTTGCGTACTATCAAGTCAGAGCTCGTTCAAGGGTAGTTAATCTCTTGGGAGGAAACTGCCACTCTTTATGCTGTGAAGCAGCTGGTGGACTTGAAATTCATGCCTTCAGGATTGCAGTGCATCTTCTTGCCACTAGGCCACTAGAGCTCCCTATATTTGAGTGTTTGTATATATTTATGTATTTACATAGATTTGTATGGTAAAAACAATGGTACAAAGTGGAAAAATTATTATTTATTAATAATAACTATCCCAGAATATTTTAGGATACAGGACACAGAATATATACCACAAATAATTATAAAGCATAGGAAAAAATAAGTATGCTATGGAAAAGCAAATTTACCAATAATTTATCAGTTTACCATATTATTGTGGCTTCTATGTTGCTGTGATAATTAATGTTATGCCACCAATATTTTAAATACCTACAAGATCACACATGATATACAGGTTTCAACAGAGCTTGCAAAGACAGACAGACTAGGAAGAACTGATGATTTATTTCCAAAATTTATCCACTGTAAAAATCCTATAAATCACAGCAGAAGACTTTCTGGCTTACTTGTTCTGGACATATCATCAGCAGGGATCAGTATCTGGACAAATACATCATATTCCATCACATAGAGGGCCAAGAAAGACAAAAGAAACCCTATTGAGACAAATTAACTTAATAGTCACAAAGATGGACATGACCCTGATGGTGAGCATGACAGAAATTGGGCCATGGTTTGATATGTATGTTATACTTAGGTCTTGATGAATAAGAATTACCTACTTACTTACTTACCTGTTTATCTACCTATCAATTGATCTACCAATAAGAGCTCAAGTAACAAGTCTAGATTAATTTAGGAACTCAGTGGTGACATGGATCCAAGTTCCAGTCATATTTTTGCTCTTTCTATTTGTTACCTGTTACAAGAACCAAAATATGCAGATGGATCTATTCCATCTGAATTTCAAAGTCATTTTAAGATTAGATATGCAGTATTGAACACCAGTGATCAAAGACAGATGAGTTGTAAAATTACATCAATGTTATCCTCCATGATGAGAGCAAGAGCTCATTGCAAAGGCAGAGGAGAAAGGAAAAATTTAAAAAAAGGATGTCAGAAAAGACTCTAAAAATTGCACTAGCATGTCAAGAAGCCAAAGTAAAGGGAAACATGCCAAAGTAAAAGAGCTGAACAGAAGATTTCAAAGGGCAGCTCAAGAAGACAAAGCAAAGCATTATAATGGAATGTTCAGAAAGATGAAATTGGAAAATAAAAGGG
This sequence comes from Elephantulus edwardii, assembly GCF_000299155.1. NCBI lineage: Eukaryota > Metazoa > Chordata > Mammalia > Macroscelidea > Macroscelididae > Elephantulus > Elephantulus edwardii. The sequence goes on from NW_006399826.1 coordinate 6,879,927, forward strand.
AAGAACCCACTCTGCTTTCTCAAGCTGGGAGAACAGAAAAATAATTTAAGCCTCAAATCTCAGTATTGAAAGATGATGAGCAATATAAATAACACAGGAAGCATCAAAAGAAGATGGTAGGAATACACAGTCACTGTATCAAAAAGAATTGACTGACATTGAAAAATTTCAGGAAGTACCATATGAGGATCCAATGGTAATGAAGGAGGAAGTAGAAGCTTCATTGAAGACATTGGTTAAAAATAAGACCCCAGGAATCAAAGGGATACCAACTGACTTGTTTCAATTAACAGAAGCTGTCGATGCCAGGAAATTTGGAGGACATCTGTCTGGTCAATGGATTGGAAGAAGTCCATATTTGTTTCTATTCTCAAGAAAGGTATTGCATCAGAATGTGGAAATTGTTGATCAATATCATGGCTATAACATGCAAGTAAAATATTGCTGAAGATCATTCAAAAATGGCTAAAACAGTACATAGATTGGGAGCTGGTAGAAATTAAAACAGGATTTAGAAGAGGCTGTGATACAAAGGATATCACTGCTGATGTCAGATGGATCCTGGCTGAACATAAAGAATATCAGAGAAATGTCTGTTTAAACTTTATTGACTATGCAAAGACATTTGACTGTGTGGATCATAACAAATTATGGCTAACATTGAGAAGAATAGGAATTCCTGAACACTTAATTGTGCTCATACAAAACCTACATCTAGACCAAGAGGCTGTTGTGGGAACAGAGCAAGAAAACACTACACGGCTTAAAATTAAGAAAGGAATGTGTTAGGGTTGTATTCTTTCTCTATATCTATTCAATCTGTATTCTGAGATAATTATTAGAGAAGCTGACTGACTCTATGAAGAAAGTGACATTGAGACCAGAGGAAGACTCATCAATAACCTGCATTATGCAGATGACACAATCTTGCTTCCTGAAAGTGAGGAGGACTTGAAGCACTTGTTGCAGAAGATCAAATAATACAGATTTCAATATGAATTACATCTCAACGTCAAGAAAACAAAAATCTTTAGTACTGGACCTATATACAGAATCATGATAAATGGAGAAAAGATTGAAACTGTCAACAACTTCATCTTACTTGATTCCACAATTAACACCCTTGGTGCTAGCAGTCCAGAAATCAGGAGACATATTTCACTCAGAAAGTCTGTAATCAGAGACCTCTTGAAATTATTGAGGAGCAGTGATGTCAGTTTGAATACTAAGATGAGTGTGATTCAGGTCATGGTCTTTCCTACCACTTCCTGTGCATCTGAGATCTGGACAATGAATAAAGATAACAGAATTGATGGCTCTAAACTGTGATGTTGGAGAAGAGTACTGAACATCCCTTGCATCGCCAAAACAACAAACAGCTACATCTTGAAGAAAGTGTAGCCAGAGTGCTTCTTGGAGGCAAAGATGATAAAGCTTTACCTCTCATGCTTCAGACGTGTTACTAGGAGAGGCTACTCCTTGGAAATAGAGAGGCATCACACTTGGAAAGGCAGAGTGTTGGCAAAGGAGACGAAGACTCTCAACCGGGTATTCGTATAGTGACGGCTGCAATGAGCTCTAGTGTGTTAGAAAGTGTGAAGATGGCACAGGATAGGACAGGGTTCAGATCTGCTGTCCACAGGGTCTCTATGGGTCATACTCAACAACCCCAAACAACACAGCATTTGTTAATTTTGATTTTGTTCCATTCCCTTTATTAGTACAGCATGACTAACGTGACCGCCTCACTGTCCTGTGTCCCATGAAAGAATACAAGATTTAGAGGAGGACCTTCTCCTTTCTGAAGCCTTTCTTTCTTTCTTTCTTTCTTTCTTTCTTTCTTTCTTTCTTTCTTTCTTTCTTTCTTTCTTTCTTTCTTTCTTTCTTTCTTTCTTTCTTTCTT
>NW_006399826.1:6881929-6990358 GCF_000299155.1 Elephantulus edwardii
TTTCTTTCTTTCTTTCTTTCTTTCTTTCTTTCTTTCTTTCTTTCTTTCTTTCTTTCTTTCTTTCTTTCTTTCTTTCTTTCTTTCTTTCTTTCTTTTCTCTCTCTCTTTCTCTCTCTCTCTCTTTCTTTTCTTTCTTTCTTTCCTTTTCTTTCTTTCTTTCGGAGTAAAAGAACCCTTCGGAGAAGCTCTCCAGTGAACTCTCATGACTTGTGTTTGGTTTTTTTTAACTAGTTGAAAACCGCCTAGGGACAAAAACCCTAAATTAGTTTCAGGAAAAGTGACTGGACTAACGTATATTGCTTAAATTTATAAGGGTTGGTTCCAAGCCACACTGGGAAGGGTTGTGAAGCTTTTTTTTTTTTTTTGATGGTGCAACAGTGTCTGAATAAGTGGAATTATACTAATAATAACCATAATAATTATAATGGCAACTAGTATTTCTTTAATGGTAACTGTTTGAGTCATTGCTAAACCATTTAATACACTACTGCATTTAATAAATCATTACTATCTTGTAAAAGATAGTATATTTAAACCTAAAAGAACAAAATAGATGTATCGAAGGTTAAATGGAAAATAATGGACAAAGAGAAAAACAGAGATTTAAAAACAACAATTGTCTGTCTACAGAGCCAACATGTCTCCTGTGTTCCCCAGTGAAGACATGAAATAGAATATGCTTCTGACTCCTAGGAAGTTAAATAGAACTATGTTTCATAAGTTCAATGAACTATATGTTAGACTCACAATCATTTATTTCTTCAACATGTAATAAGATTATTTAAAATAATGTTTATTGATTGTAAATTTCATTTTGCAACAGAAGTATAAACCCCCCCCCAAACAAACTCTTTTCAAATCTCTTTTCCAGCCTTCACATTCATTTTCTGTCTTGAGTTCATTAAAAATCTGGATTTCTTTGTCACTTCACCTTAGCAAGTGGAAGCTAGAAATTGGACTTACATTCGACCAATCTGAATCATGAACTTGTGAGTCTTGACCAGGACTCATTCTTTCCATCTTAGAAAACTAGTACCATTAAGAACAGACATTCTATATTCTTAGACAGATTTTTCTTTCTTTTTTTTTTTTTTTAATTGTCAGGGGCAACTCCCACTGAATTACTTTTCACTGATTTTCAAACTAGGATTTCGATTTCATTTTGAGAGGAAAGGATCTTTATATGTGGGTGTTATCTTTTTAATGCCAAATTCAAATGGTTTCAAAAAGTGTAATAGTTCCAAGCTGATGACTTCTTGGAATAATCAATGTGAAGGCCACGTCACTCTTCTTAACCAGCCGTGGTCTTCTATTCTCCTGACTCAGCAGTTGAGAAGATACTTTACTACAATTTTGTCTTCTAGCTCATTTCTATCTTTGATTCATCTAGCATGTTCAGATTGTTGTGTTTTTGGCTGTTTGTTGTTGTTGTTTTTAAGAAGAAAATTCTGGACTCTACAATGAGTGACTGTTGCATAATTGTTTAATATTAATTATTATTAATTTTGTTGTTGTTGTTGATTGCCTTCAAGTTGAGCACGACTCATAGCAATCCTGTGAACAAAAAGCCTGAAGCCTATCTATAACTATCGACATTTATCAAAGTTCATAGAGTTTCCAGAGGCATGTTTTTTAGGAAGTGGCTTCCACACCTGCTTCCAAACCTGTCGTAAACTGGAAGCTCCACCAAACACTGTCCACCACGGATAATCATTATGACATTTGACACCCAGATGGCACAAGGTTCATCATTACAGCAACGCCAGAGTACCTCAGGACAGCATATTGACAGAAGAGTGCTGTACCACTTAGAAGAATGTTTCTCCAAAATATAATAACAACCAACTTTAAGTACAATGGCCTTCCCTGATGTCTTACCGATTCTAAACAAGTGGCTTAAATTAAAAACTAAACAAAACCAAACCAGAACAATTGCTACAAGATATATTATTAATAATATTATAAAACAAAATGTGCATGAACGATTGAATAAAAAAAATTATGCTTTATAAATTTTCACTCAAATCACAAGGGGAAAAAAAATAAGATCCATTTGAAGAGATTGAAAGTCTCACCGAGCATCTCAACCGACCCTTTAGTTTAGGGCTTATCAAGAAAAAAGTTTGTAGGTATGGCTCTTAGCAAATGGAATAAAATTCAGTGAGATACACAAAACATTTTGGAGAGATTTAAAACTGCAAGATTGTCAGCATGGACTGAGAGGGGAAAGCAAAGCAGACTCACCACCATCTGAGTTGATTCTGACTCGGGGTGACGCTCATGTGACAGAGTAGAAATGCTCCACAGCATTTTCTTGGCTATAAGCTGAAGGAAGGCACTCTCACTCTTTCTTGATGGTGCCACTGCTGAGATGAAAAGCCAACTATTCCAAACTTCAAAATAGAATTTATAAAAAATGAAGAGACCATGGTGGTGGTGTTGTTGCTGTGTACAGTAGAGTCAGGACTGACCCATAGCTGACCCTTCCAGTGAGTTTCAGAAGCAGTTAATAGCACAGGAGGAGATATGCCCATCCTTTTCCTGCAAAATCACCATATTACTTAACCCCAAACCCCAAAAGTCCAACCAGTTATCGTTAGTTGATTCCAAATTGGTGACTCATGTCTTGCAGGATAGAACTGTTCACAGAGTTTTCAAGTTGATGAGCTTTCTTAAGTAGATTGCCAAGTTTTTCTTTCAAGATGTCTCTAAATGGATTTGAACCACAATCCTTTCACCTAAGTATATACCATTCAGTATTTGTACCACCAGTTGTAAATGGGCACAGAAAATGGACTTACAACTGAATTTTTAGGACTCCTGTATGCTATGTTCTTATATAGACCCCAGGACCAGTAGGGAAGAACTAGATTACATTTTACTTATAATCAATATCAACATCTCAAACTCACTGCCTTATGGTCAGTTCCAACCCACAACATTCCTCCACTGAATTTGAGAAGCTATGTATTTTACTAGGAGGTGCCTGTTCTTCTTTCTCCAGTGGGACTGATGCTGGGTTCCAGCCACACACCGCTTTCTGGTAAGCAGCTCAACGTGCTACTGACTAGGCTACCAAAGGCTCATCTTTTAAAATTGGATTTAATTTCCCTTTTGTTTGATTCAACAATCCACATCCTGGTCTAGAAATGTGTTCTGAATTATTTGGCCAAAGTAATAGTGAAAAGAAGAGGAGATTATATGTGGATTGTATATGGATTGTTCTTGTTGTTGTCTTCCAGTCGAGCACAACTTACAATGACCCTATGAACAAAAGGCCTGGAGCCCCTCTACAACTAGTTACATTTATCAAAGATCATAAAATTTCGGGAGGAATGTTATTTAGGAAATGGATGCCAAAAATTTAAAGAGAGAAGAAATTGCCTAGTTGGTATAAATGATTAAGCTTTTAAGTTATGTGCCGTCGAGTCACTTACAACTCATAGCGACCCTATGTACAACAGCCCTAAACTCTTCTCTGTCCTGTGCCAATCGCACTGTCTCTGATACACCCATCCCGATTATCCCAGTCACTGAATCAATCTACCTCATAGAGTGTCTTCCTCTCTTACGCTGTCCCTCCACCCTGCCAAGCATGACGTCCCTCTCCAAGGACAATCCGTCCTTACAACATGTCCAAAGTACGTTAGACAGAGCCTCAGAATCCTTGCCTCCAAGGAGCCACCCGGTTTAACCCTCTCTAGGATGAATCTGTTTGTCGATCCTTTGTAGATCAATGTTTTATACTTTTTTCATGTATTTGATTTTTTCATTCACTTTTAAATTTTTAGTTCATTTCTTTTCAGCAAGTCACATTGTCCACCGTTCAGAACTGAAACTTTAAAAAAATGCACAATGAAAGCAAAGCCTCCTAAACTATGCAAGTCCTTTTGTTCAGCTATGGTGCAAGTAAAGAATCCATCTGCAGCCAGATGCATTAACAAGATAAAAAATTCAACATATTCACCATCCTCCATCTACTCTTTTCTGCGGTTCTGTGGCCTCAAGCTGCTTACAGCAAATTAGATTTTGCCTTAATATGCTAATGTTGATTAAGGGAATTGGGCTGTAAATTATTAAGTTGTGAGAAGTACAAAACTAAAGCAATCTATTAATGCAATATGAACATCCCTTGATTATATTTGCAGAGTGAATTTACCTGCTTTAAATGGTGAATTAGAATTGAAAGGTAAATTGAAATAAAAAAATACAATAACAAACCAGTTTTACTCTTCTTTCTTTCTTTTTTCTTCTCCTTATGCTTTATCAGATATCCAGGTTCAACTCAACCTACAGGCTCAGTATGATCACTGGACACACAAAATGTCTCTTAGCTGATAATCTGATTTATTGATTGATTGATTGATTTTTACTCTTAGTCTCCCTCGACCACAAGCAATTATTTCATTGTGGTTAATGAGCATTGTTTTGTTTGTATGCATCCTAATAACATTTTGGATTGGTGTTTTATATGCATGAAATGATAGTACACGCAAAGGCCATAGTGAAATTTATTTGGAGCTATGTTGGCATAGTCTGTAGGAAGTTAAACTGGTAACCCCCCAAAGTCACCCCTCTCTGATGGTTAGAATCCAACAGCAGCTCTTCAGAGAAAGATGGGAAATCTCCTGCTGTGCTATTTATAACCTTGGAAAACCAGTGGTGAATCATCTATGAGTTAGTTCAAACAAAGTTCAACAAAGATAGAAAAATACACACACACACACACTCACACATCACTAAACTAAAAGTCTAACTGAGAACAATGATCAATCAAGCTGCCAAGGATGCCATTCTTAATGAGACATTGCCCATCATTCTACCCAAGAGAAGCCAGTGGGTCCAAACTATGAACTTTTTTTCTTAACAGCACAATATATTCTGCATTATTCCACCAGGGTTCTGTAGATAGATATACTGTTGTAATGTCCCATTGACTCATTTGTGATTCAAAGCAACCATATGTGCAAAAGCTCCGAACCCTGTTTTATCCTAAGCCAATCTCGCCGTCTCTGACACATCTACCTCCATGACCCCAGTCATTGAGTCAATCCATCTCATCGAGGATCTTTCCTTCTTGCACTGTCCCTCCACCCTTCCAAGCAGAAAGTCCCTCTCCAACAATTGATCGCTCCTTGCAACATGTCCAAAGTATGTCAGGCAAAACTTCAAAATTCTTGCCTCCATGGAGCAGCATGGATTCACCCTCTCTAGGATGAACTGGTTTGTTCTCACAGCAGGTTTAAATACAAGCACATGCATATATATGCGTGCACACATATGCTTCATCTTTTTAGGTACTTTTTCACTTGAGGGCATTCTTGTTAACCATAAGGCATCTCAGCACCAATATCACTTCTTTTTGTAGCTTTTTAATAGGCAATCAGACGGACATTTATTGTATCTTGTTCATTTTGACAATACGGAGTTTTATGAGCAATTTCCTCAACCCCACAGAAAAAATAAAAATTGAAAAGAGTAATTAATAAGACACTTTATTGGGAAAAATTCAATATGAGCTGAAATATAAGATCATCAGAAGTTTAAGGATCAGAAGCACAGAGAAAATCAGGCTGGACAGAATTGTCATTTTTAAATCTAGCACACTATAGGACAAGCTATAACCAGGATATAAGCAATAAGGAGATCCTGGGTGTAGGTCTTTCTCCACTAAATCTACTATTGGTTTAACAGGGAAAGAGAGAGTGCTTTGAAGACCACTAAATGTAGGCTGCCTTGAAGGCTCCTTACTTTCATCCTGGGTGGAGCTTAGACTGCAAATGAGGATGTTGGTAGGTTTATTTACGAAGAAGGAAGTACAGAAGAGGAAAGCAGAAACACCTAAGAAAGAAAGGTACATACAGAGAAGTATTCAAGGATAGGGCTGTATCAAAGACCTGCTGTAATAGATGTCTGCTCTTGGGAACGAAACGGGGGGTCTCGCTCTGACCAGCATACACATGCTGACAACCTCTGAGTGTGAGGAAGGTTGAAGGAAGGGACAGTAAAGTGAAAAACAACGAAATAAATAAAACTCAACCAAATAAAGAGTCATAAATATTTTCTGAATTTCTCATGCACTTCCACACTATCTGTTCTGTTTCCTTGGAAAATTGAATTATGATTCTTGAAAAATCACAGCCTTATTGTGTTTTTCCATGGCCTTGCCTTAATGGATGATGAATTGTTAAGTAACACCTGCCACAGACAGGAACCTCTGGCCGTCATTGTGTATTTCCATCCTGCTCACTGCAATTAAGTTCATATGGGTTTTTTTTTAATTCTTGGTCTATCTCATTAGCACAGTTTTCTAAAATAACCAATGACAAAAAAGTTTCAAATTTGCATGTAGCAATTTAACAAGTTTCACTCTCCTGACTTGAAGGTTGAAAATGATGCTTGGGAATACTATGATATATACAATCAAAACCCATGGCTTTGGTTTGTCTCTCTGCTTTTATTTGTTTTGTTACTTTTTTATCTTTAGAGTAAAAAAAAAAACCGAACCAAATGTAGTTTCCTAGGCCTCAGTGTCCACATCTTCAATATAGGTTTACTATGAACCATTGTTTGCGAGAATAAGACAAAATATAAAAGACAAAATTTCCCATGGGATCTGAAAATAGATTTAAAAAAACTACCAATATTTACTTATGAATGTGGGTTTTTGAAGTTTTAAAGAAATGTTTATGTTTATTTTTCATTTAAGTGGCAAGAATTTGGGGTGCTGCCTGCTTCTAATTAGTTCTTGTCTTCATTTTCCTATCAGCTGTAATTTTAGCTCATACTCAGTCTGTGATCCAAGTGACACCAAGTTGTCTTATACTACTAGCAAGGCAGTCGTTTATAGAAGCAACCTCTCTCCTACTCTCTCATTCACTCACCACACCATACAAGTACTAGAGAAGTCCAAGTTAATCCCACTGACTCATCCTAGTATGACTCTGCTCAAAAAAATCCATCACCTCCTCAATTTCTACAGAATAAAGTTCCATTAAGGATCATAGTTCTTCCATGAAACTCTTTCTGACTATCTCACACACGTATTATTTTGTTCCAGTCTGAATTTGCAATGGTACAATTCACTAAAAACTAAAAACCAGACTCACTGCTGTCTGGCCCATTGTAGCTCATAGCGACCATATAGAGAGCCTATGGTTGTCTTGAATTAGAATTGACTTCATGACAATGGATATTGGACACAGAGAAAAACTGCCCCGTAGAATTTCCAAGGCTGCTACATCTTTCTCCCAAGGAGAAACTGGGGTTGGTAGGTTTGAACCACTGACCCTTCAACTAGCAGCTGAGAGCTCTGACATATTCTACTCCTCCAGATTGATCCATATTACTGAATTCTCTACATACAGTTCTTGTCTTCTTGAGTTAAGAACCTAGAGCTCAGAGGCATTGGCTGTGTCCTCCTTTCCTGTATATCCCAAAGCACTTACCATTTTGATCTCCAAATAAAAAGCCGTCTCTTATTTTTCCTTAATATAGCTATTAATGATAATTGCAGCCAGATTCTAAATTATAGCCAATTGTGTGCACTTGGTTCAGCTGCATAAGTAATCCTATGGTACAACCAAAATAGTCATTCTGGTAAACTATCCAAATGGCGAAACACAGATAATTTTCTCTTATGTTTAAATATAGATTCCTGATGAAAAGAGAGACTACACACACATCAGTGCAAGTCCTGCTGTGTTGGCCTTATCTTCTGTAAGATGAAGGGCTGCCATTTCAGTTAATAAAGGTTTTTCTTTTGTAACTTAATGTCATCATTACCAGTTTACACTCTGTAAGACTTTCTTAAGCACAGGGAAATGAAGGGAACAGATATTCAGTGGTCAGAAACCTACATTCAGTGATGTCTCAAAATTTCTACCCTGGCATCAGTGAAATGGTAGGAATATACAACCTGAAAAGGTCAAATTGGCCAAGAATATAATTGGACCCAACATCACATTTTAATTAAAGCTGTGGAAGGTCCATACATGCCACCTCTCTGTCTCTCAAATGCAGAGGGAAATATGGGCTTCACAGACCACAGGAAAATGCACTGATTAATTACACGGTGATGTGATATTATTCCTGCCAGGATAGTCCCTCTGAAATGTCAGAAGGATTAGAAGTGCCACATCTTCCTCCCAGACTCTAATCTTAAAGGGCCCTAGGATGAAAATACAGCAATTACGTTCATAGACTGTGTCAATTTTACAATAGAAAAAAGAGCGTTCCCAACAGCAAATAATTATAACACTGCTTAATGATTGATTTAACATAGAAAACCCATCTGATTCCTTTTGTCATTACAATCTACAGTGCTAACAGTCTAACAACGCTGCCTTCGTGGATAGACATTACATTAGCATTAAGAATAATGCTAATACAACACGCAGTTTAACTTGTTGTATTATAAGTCGGCAATGCTCCCCCATACACAGTTATTAGTGTAGCACACCTTCCAAGTGAGACCTACCAGCTGAGAATGTGCTTTTCGGCATCTGTGCTAATGCAAAAGAGCATTGTAACCCAAAGCAGTCTCCTGTATATTTCATACAGCAGGAGAGAATGTGTTTTCTGTTTTCCTAGGCTATAATTCTAAAGACTGAAAAATGTGAGCTCCTGCAAATTGATTCAGGATGATTCTAAATGGATCCCTGTATAGATGTCATGCAAATGCAACTCTTGCCAAAGATTACCTATGGAAATCTAGCTAGTCTACACGTCAATAAACACAAATGAGTCTAAAGAGAAACAAAACAAAACAATCAGTGTTGAGGAGGTGCTCCGTTGCTTTCTTATGTGAGGGATATGGTGACAAAACAGCGAGAATAGAATTAAGAATAAAATTACAAGAAATGGGGGGGGGGAGGAATGAAGGTAATAACCTTTCTTGTCAGTTTTCCATGGGAAATTTCGGGAGAGATTAAAGAGTCTCCAAATCCCCACCATTATGCTACTGTAGGAAGTGATTTCAGGCAAAGTCCAGATAATCAAGGGAAATCACTGCTATTACTGATTTATCTACTACAGAAAGTATAAATATTTATTAAAGGTTTTCCTGTGCTGAATGGTGGGAGAAGAAAGGTATGCTTAAGAACCCACATCCTGTTTTGCTGGAAATGAAGGGCAATGGTCAGGATGCATAGGTTCAATGGGTGTCGATAGACAAAAGGTCAGTTTCCATTATTTCATATTACTACCTGTAGGATCAGCTATGTGTTGGTTCCAACTATATGGTAACACATGAATGTTTTTGAGAATGACTTTTTAGCTTCATATTTGTGTCAGCCCCTCTCAGTCAACCAAAATCTGTGACCATGTGATTTTTCTCCCTTTCCACCTTCAACTCTCTTGTCTCCCATTCCCTCTTCCCTCTTTGGACTTTTATACACATCTTCTTCTATTTTTTACAATAATGGGGTTATACAGTATTTGTCCTTATGAGGCTGAATTAGTTCATTCAACATAATGCTTGCTAGCCTTTCTCATATTATATAGTATTTTACAAAATTGTTTCTCCTGAGTGCTGCATAGTATTTCATTATGTGAATATTTCACAATTTCTCAAGTCATTCATTTGTTGTTGGACATTTGGGCTGTTTTCATTTTATTCCTCTTTCGAGTAACACTGTTATGGTCTTTGGTGTACAAATTTCCGCTGTGTCTCGTTTCTATTTTCTTCAGGGTTTAGCTGGGTCATTAGAACTTCTATGTTCAGCTTTTTGTGGAAGGACCAAACTGCCTTCCAGAGTAGTTGTACCATTTTACAATCCACCAGCAGTGTATAAAATTTCCAATCTCTCCACATCCTCTCCAACACTTCTGCTTGTCATCTGTTAAGTTGCCACTGCTATTGGGGTGAGATGGTAACACATTGTGGTTTTGATCTGGACCTCTCTTATTATTACTGGTTTTGAACATTTCTTCATGTGACTGTTGACCATCAGTATTTCTTCCTTTGTGAAAAGTCATTTAATGTCTTTTGTCCATTTTGTGATGGGGTTATCAGTCTTTTCCTTGTGTGGAGGTCCTGCGGGTTTCTGTAAACTACCATTATGAGACCCTTAATTGACATACCATTGTCAAATGTTTTGAGGTTTGTTCCCTTAGTAGGTTTTCTTTTAACTCTATTGGAAAAATTTTTGTTGCACACAAGACTTAATATTTAGAAGATCCCATTTGTCACTCTCCTGATTGTCCATTTCTAGCTGCATTTGCCAACAACTTTATAACATAAATTAGGGCTTCTAAGTTGGTCCCATTTGGTCTCTTCTGATATTTATGGTCTTGGGATTTACTCCTAGATCTCTGATGCAGCTTGAATTGATTTTTGCGTATTATGTGAGATGTGGATTCTGATTCAGCCTTCTGCAGGAAAATGTCTAGTTTAACATGACCTTATTTTGACTGCTGCTATGGTCTCCACCAACTCTTCCCACAAATAGAGTCAAGCCGATTCTTGTGTAGTCCATCAAATGAAGCTCAGGCATATAGTCACCATTTATCTGATTTGTAAAAAAGATTTACAATTAATAAATCAGTGACTATGTAAAATTCTTCCTAAACCACATGCCTCTGGAAACTCTATGAACCTGGATATTCTTAATATCCTCCCACAGTTTGTCTGTTCTTGACACATTAGAATTCAGGGCCTCAAATCTCTTCCCGAGAGGGTTTTAAATTCTGTTAGTATAGATTCAAGGTCAAATTTTGGCTCTTATGGATTTGATTATGGCTCTTATGAATGTTTCTTTATCATCACTTTGAGCTTGTACATGAGTAGTTGATTAGACTTAGTTCACCTAAATACTGCACTTTCCAGGCAACCCTGGTCATATGGCTCATTGGTTAAGGACTTGGCTGCGAACTTGAAAGGTTGTAATTCTTTTTTTTTCCCTATAATTATATTTTATTAATTTTCATAAACATTTACAGAGATTTTGGGCTTCCACTCATTCATTGTTGCACTATTGTCTCTACCCTCCTCCCAACTCAAGGTGGATCATGGACCTAGGACTAAAACCAAGGACTATAAAATTCATTACAGAAAAGCTAGGAACAACACTAGAAGTCCTAATCCACAACATAAACCGTCTTCCCAGTATCCTGGAAAAGCTACAACCAGGAGAAGATAACATAGATGAATGGGACCTTCTAAGACTCAAATCCCTATGCACATCCAAAAACTTCTCCAGTAGGGTAAAAAGGGAAGCCACTGACTGGGAAAAAGTATTCGGTAATAACATATCAGATAAGGGACTTATATCCAGAATATATGAAATACTTGAGCACCACAACAAGATAAAAGTAAATAATCCAATAGAAAAATGGGCACAGGATATGAACAGGCACTTCACCGAAGACAACATTCAGATGGCTAACAAACACATGAAGAAATGCTCAAAATCCCTAGCCCTAAGAGAGATGCAAATTAAAACAACTATGAGATATCATCTCACCCCAGTCAAAATAGCAAAATTTAACAGAACAACAAGCAACAAATGCTGGCGAGGTTGTGGAGAAACTGGAACCCTGATTCACTGTTGGTGGGAGTGTAAAATGGTGCAACCCCTGTGGAAAGCAGTATGGCGCTTTCTCAAAAAGTTGCAAATAGAGATACCATTTGACCCAGCAATTCCACTACTGGGAATATACCCTGAAGAGACCATAGCTGACATCCAAGCAGATATATGCACACCCATGTTTATTGCAGCTTTGTTCACAATAGCAAGGAGTTGGAAACAACCCAAGTGCCCATCAACAAACGAATGGCTAGAGAAGCTGTGGTATATTCGCACAATGGAATACTATGCTGCATTAAAAAACAAGGAACTCATGCAATATTATTCAAAATGGTTGACCCTGGAGAACATTATGCTGAGTGAAATATCCCAGTCACAAAAGGACAAATATTACATGATGCCACTGTTGTAGAATGGGACTGTCCTTGGGGTTGGGGAGAGACTGAGTAAGATGGGTTCAATAATGTATACTGCACTGAAACAGAGGAGGGAGAGAACCGTTTAAAAGAGAGATATAACTGGGTATTTCTGTCATCACAGGAGTCTAGAGCAAGGGCTACATGGTGGAGGGGACCTGGGGGAGGGTTTGTAAAACAATGAAAGAATCTTTTCTTTTACTTTTCCATAATTTTTGGACTCATGTACTTATAACTTGTTAGTCAAATTTGTGTCTTCTAGGTTGCAACACCCCCATGATACATCTTCAAGGATATGAACATGTACGGCCAAGCACAATCAATAAGAGTGCATCTAAATTCCAAAATCAATCTCCATAATAGTCTATGTGTTTCCTACTGTCAAAGGGGCCCTTTAGAGTAGTGAGAGAAGATCTTCACCCTGAAACCCACAGCGTCCCTTTTCAGCAGGAAGTAGCTAAGAGAATACGCCATCCCCTTTTCCTTATGACTCAGGGTGAAGTCTCTCTCAGGGAGGAGTGATAGGGAATGGCAAAGGACACACTGACAAAGAAGATTAATCAGAACTGGCTTTGACAAGCACTGTGGCATTTGGGAAAGGTTGTTCTAACTTTAGCAGTTCGTCTGTGGGACAGAGATGTAGCAGTCAGCTTCCCTAAAGGTTCTAAACCATTACTATCAACTTAGAACCAACCCATAACTGACCCCCCCAGTGAGTTTTGGGGAGATTGCAATTCTCTTGGAAGGAGATTGCCCATTTCTCTGCAGAATGACTGGTGGATTTAAGTCAACTTTGGGTCAGCAGCCCAACACTCTATGGATTAAAGCTTTGAAAACTCTACAACCATTTTAGTCCGCCCTATATTATCTCTATGAATTGGAATGACTCCACCACAATAGGTTCTTAATAAGACAATATTTTTAAAGTTAAGTCAATAAAAGAGTGTGTTGGGAATTTGGTTTGGGTTCATCGGTATAGGCTAAGTTAGATTGTATCCATATGCTTCTGTTAGAGAAAGCTATTTCATTTTGGGATCACTAAGTTTCTTTTTAAAATATAATTGCTCCAATCAGTGGATGGAGATGAAACGTACTCATTATATTAATTAAAGTCCAGATACTGCACACTTCCCTCGCTCTTAGCGTTAGTGTGTCAATATGTTTCAAGTAAAAGAAATTTTGCATTAGAAAACCTTGTTAGCATGAACCTTGCAACTCAGAAAGGTGCTAGGAAACCATTCAGACTGACTATTCATCTCCACAGCGATCTATTTCAGAAGTGCTTATCTCGGCTGCTATTATTACAATCGCAGAACATGACAGCACATTGCAGATCAGAGATAAAACCCAAGGCTTCAGAGGCAGCTGGAAATAACAGGGCTTATAGTGTGGTGGTCTCTCTCCACCTTCCCCTCCCATCAGACTGCAAGCTCCAGTAGAACTCATTAACAGCCTCGGAAATGGCATTTGCTCTTGGTTACTCTTAACATCCATTTACATACTCCCATTCAGCCCCCATAGCCTTCTTCCCAATGAATCAAAATTTCATCAGAATCCCCATCCTTCCACTCACACTCATTTCAGGCTTGCTGCTTGTTTTCAAACTGTTATGTTGCGTTCTATGGCTTTTACATGTGTGTGCTTGCACACGCGTGCAGACTTACCTCTTCTCACACAACTGTATCCCAGCCTCCATCCTTCAGTTGAATTTGTAACTTTCCTTCTGCACTTTAGGACTCCATTGCCTACTGGTTACCAGTTGAGTTTACCAAATAAGAGGCCCTGGTGTAAATCCAAAGGTGAAAGAAGGGAGAGAAGGGCGTATTTGTTGCTGTGTACAGTTCAAGCAACACTACCAATCAGACGTAGCTCCATTTTTGCACTGTAACCCTTGCCCACGCCTGATCACATCTTTCTTTTGCAAGGTTCTTTAGGCCTAGAGATCATAGCTCCTTCTTAGCTGTTACTACTCCATCCTGTTGGCTGTCCTTAGTCCATGCTACATCTTGTTAATAGTCCCTTCATTAAATCCTCTTTGACTGTTCTTCAGCGCATGCAACACCCTTTTGCCCCAGCATCCTGATCATTGTCCGCCCCATATCTTTAATAGCCCTGAATTGGATTTGGAGGAATCTAGTTCTCAATTCTATCTACACCAGAAGTTCGTGTTTGTACCCCCACTGTACATAATTCTCAACTCAGACATCAATTCCTTGAATACCTGATGGAAAGTAAAATTCTCTCTTCAGCGCCTATTTGTTCACCCTATATTTGCTGTGTAGCACTTTTGCTGTATAATCTATAATCACATTTTACTAGGATCTGTCCTCACTAGAGTATCCACTACACGAGGGCAAGCCAAGGTCTATTTGCTCATAGTAGTTCAGCATCAGGCTATAGGGCAGTACCCAAAATACAATAGACACTTAATAAGAACTTCTGTTGTTTTTTGCCAAAATATTGCTTGTTATTACCATTGTTATTAATGTGCTCCATAATGGAACCAACTCATAGCTGAATTTCAGAGGCAGACTGTACAGGAGAGGGATAGAAAATAGTGCATCTTTTAGTTGGTGGATTAGAACCATTAGCATTTGGATTGACAGCACAATTCTTTACCAATAAGCCACAGAAAAAATACTGCTTACTCCATGTTAATTGACCTTTTAAGAACATTTCCTGCTGAGACAATCATTGCCCTGAGAATGAGAGGGCAGTACGTGCTCTCCATGGTTCTAGTTGTGCCCTGGACAGTCCAGTTCTCCACACCCCAAAGCTCCAGGGTAGGGTTTCCTGATGCATAAGCACAGATCTGGCCCTGCCACTTCCTATAAAACTTCAGACTCCTTGTCCCAGTGAAAATCCGATTTTTCTGTTTTTTATGTTACTTTAAAATTGACTCTTTAAAAATGAATGTGAGTTTAAAATGGGGAGGGAACCCTCTCAAAAACCCAGTATTATTTCAAGTACATCTGAGAGGATAAGGTAGAAAAGGAGATATTGCACACCTTTACTGTGATCTGGTTCTATTCCCGTGTGTTTGTCGTTGTTGTGTACCATCGAGTTTGAACTGACCCATAGCTGACTCTCCTGCAGGTTTTCAGAGGCAGTGAATCACACAAGTGTTGACTGGACACCTTTCTCCAGTGGAACAGCTGGTGGATTCAGACCACAGACCTTTGTCTTGGGAGCACAGTTCCTTATTACTGAGTCACCAAGCCCCCCACTCTCCCCATCATACACCTCGCATATACGTTTTCATGAATTGTGTCACCAAAGCTGTATACAGACCGTACCTGCTCACCTTCCCGGGCCTTCTTTTCCAGTCTGGTCTTTTTAGCCCCACTACTTTTCTACTTTGTTAGTCTCTCTTTCCTCATACTGAGTTGTGACAATTCATGGCTTTTCAGCTTCTCATTTTCTTCTGCTGTTTGCTTCTCTTTCCTCCAGCTGTCAGAGGAAAGATAGTAAAGTCTATAAACTGAGAACAACATCCTCAAGGTATGGTAGAGGCGCATCTAGATAACAGTCTTGTGAGCATCCAGAGGCAGCGTCTGCATTTATAAGACCTTGTGTATTTTTAACCAGCAGGCATCAAGGTCTATAATCACATTTTTCTAAGGGCTGTGCTCAGCCCCGTGCCGGCTACACTAAAAAGCTCATAAATAACTTGGATCAGAGAAAATTGGAAAATGATGACTACACAAATACAAGAAGAATTTTTATGTTTTCCAAAACCCAGACGGCACTGACAGTCTCTCCTTGGCCATAAGTTACTATTCTTCAGAAAGCTATTAGAACTTTTGATGGAACTAAGATAATTCAAATTTGGGTTAAGTCTCAGAGACCAGGCTAATGTTGAGAGATTTGTTTGCTTCTCCTCTAGCTCACTTTTAGTATTCTTCTTATATGCAGAGATTTCCTTTCTTACTTTTCTATAAATGGTACTAAATTTTGCTTACCCGTAAGATACCTGTCTCCATAACACTTCTCAGGGGGAAGTCATCCAATAGAATTCTGGGCATTAAAGTGGCATTCCTTTACCCATTTTATTTTGTCTATTATTGTCAGGTCACTTCCACTCATGGTTTGTGTGTACAAGTACAACTGTGTTCTGTGGTGTTCCAATGTCTGTTTCACTTTGTTTTCAGAATTAGATCACCAGGCTTTTCTCCCAAGGAGCTTTCGTTTTTAGGAACCATCATCAAGTGGATTATGACTCACAGTGACACTCTGAACCACACATCACAATCTTGCCCCATCCTGACACATCCTCACAGTGGTCGCCATGCTCAAGCCTGTTGCTTCACTTACTGGGTCAATCCATTTCTTTGAGGGCCTTCCTCCTTTTCATTGTTTCTCTACTTTGCCCAGCATAATGTCTTTTCCTAACGACTGATTTCTTCTGACAAAATGTCCACAGTATATAAGACAAAGTGTCCCTATCCTTGCTTCTAAGCAGCACCGTGGCTGTGTGTCTAATGAGACACATTTGATTGTTCTTTTGGCACTTCGTGATATATTCACTACTCCTCACCAACGCTGCAGTTGAGTCCACTGAAATACACAGATTTCTGTGTTGTAGCTGCTGATGTGTCATCCATGATAGAGCTCTTTAGAGGTATTAATGGAGAACATTCTCAGTTTGATAATGATCAAAGAAATGAGCACCATTGCCCTTAAAATGGAAAAATACCATTCTGAAAGCAAACCGAAATAATACTCTCATGCACCTAACCTAGATCATGTTTCCTCCCTGTTACATTCTCTTCAGAGCCACCTCTCTGCCATTGCAGAAGCATTAACTCACGGCCAGAAGTGGCATACTCATCTTTTTACCTAATGCAAGGGTTGCAAAGACAACATTAAAAGTTGTCTTTTTGCTAGAGATTTTATTTATTCATTTTCTTATAAAGATTTGCCTGTGTAGTTTCATTTTATAAATAGTTATCCATCGTGTAACTTCTGTTGGTGCAATGCCTGATTACATAAGTGTTTGTGGTCCCAATCCTGCTGAATATTATCCAAATAAGATTGGAACAATATATCAACAGAGAACTACCAGAAATAGAAGTTAAACTTAGAAGAGGCCATGGTTCTAGGGACATTATAGCTAGTGTCAGATGGATCTTGGCTGAGAGCAGAGAACACTAGAAGAATGTCTATTTGTGTGTCATTGACTATGCAAAGGAATTTGACTGTGTAGCTCACAACAAAATGAGAATCCAAGAACACTTGATTGGGCTCATGAAAAATCTATACTTGGACCAGGAAGCATTTGTCAGAACAGAGCAGTGAAATACTTCATGGTTCAAAATCAGAAAAGGAGTACATCAGGAATGCATCTTGTTTCCATACTTTTTTTTCCAATCTGTTTGTAGAACAGATCATTCCAGGAAATAGGCTTTATGCGGAGGAATGTGGCATCAGAATTGGAGGAAGATTCATCAACAACCTGTGTTGGGCAGATGTCACAACCTTGCTTGCTGAAAATGAGGAGAGCGTGAAACACTTGCTGTAGAAGATAAAGGAAGCTCAACTTCAAGAAGATAAAGATTTTCACCACTGGGCCTATTGGTAAGACCATGATAGATGGAGAAGAGATTGAGATTGTTAACAATTTCAGCTGGCTTGGTTTCACAATCAACAGTCTTGGCACCAAAAGTCAGGGAATCAAATGGCAAATTGCATTGGGGAAAATTTACTGTCAGGGACCTATCCAGAGCACAAAAGAGTAATGATATCAGTCTAGAGACTAAGGTAGGCCCGATCCAAGCCATGGTCTTTACAATTACTTGCTATGGGTCAGAAAGCTGGACAATGAATAAGGATTACAGAAGCAGAACCAATGTCTTTGAGTTGTGGCAGTGGAGAAAAGTATTGAACATCCCATGAAATGCCAATAGAACAGTCAGATTTGTCCTAGAGAGGATGAAACCAAGCTGCTCCTTAGAGGTGAGGATTTTGAAGTTATATCATCTCACATACTTCAAACATATTCCCAAGAGGGGCCAGTTCTTAGAGAAGGACATCATGCATAGAAGTGTGGAGGGAGAGTGCAAGAGGGGAAGACACTGGATGAGATGGATTGACACATGTGCCAGCTTATGAGAAATGACTCAAACATAGTTGACCCTCCAATGGGATCCATCTGACATTATCTATAATATGCCTGGTATATATACATCCTCCAATAACTATGTTTGAGTCGGTTCTCATATGCCAGACATGAAATTGAGGGTTTTTTTGTGTTGTTTTATTATTGTTGTTATTCATGAATTTCCATTCATTCATCATTGCACTTTTCTCCCTGCCCAACCCTCCCCTCCAGTTCATTCCTCTCTTTGAAAAGTAAAAAAAAACTTTAATTGTTATGCAATCCCCCCAAGTCCACTCCACTATGCAGACTTCGTTCTGATGTTACAACCTCGTAGTTGATGTTATGTGCTGTTGAGTTACCTGTGACTCATAACGACTTTATGTACAATAGCTCTCAACCCTGCCCTGTCCTTAGCCAATCTCACTGTCTCTGACACACTTAATGCCATTATCCCCGTTACCGAGTTAATCCATCTCATGTACACTGTACCGTCATATACCTGACAGCACAAACACATTGCACACAAGGGACAAAATGTACTAGTGTTATATGCATAAAGTTATCGTGTTACTTGCTATGCATCAGAAAACTGGACGATGGCTAGGGATGATAGAAGGAGAATTGAAGCCTCTGAGCTATGATGCTGGAGAAGAATATACCATGGATTGCTATTAAGTTCTTCCTGGAAGGGTGAAGCCAGGCTGCGTCTTAGAGGCAAAGATTCTGAAGCTTTGTCTGACATACTTGGGGAAGACATCATGTTTGGGATGGTAGAGGTACAGCACAGGAGAGGAAGGTCATAGATGAGGTGGATTGATTCAGTGACGGGAATAATGGGAATAGGTGTGTCAGAGACAATAATATTGGCACAGAATAGAGCAGAGTTTAGGGATGTTGTGCATAGAGTCGCTATGAGTCACAGATGACTCGACAGCACATAACAACAAAAACAATAACAACATATAAACCACGTTGGAGGAGTTGCTCATCTTTCTCTTGAGGAGCCTCTAGTGGATTTAAACTATAACAAGCATGGCCTTTGGGTCAGCAGTGTAGCTCCCTATGGACTCTGACATCAAAGTCCCAAGATTCTGCTCAGAGAACAGGAGGTAGTTAACTTAAGCAGTTGTGAGCACAGTAACTTTATGCATATAGCACGAGTAACTTTTGTCCCTTGTGTGGAATGTGTTTGTGCTGCCAGGTGTATGATGGTACAGTACACACACACACACACATGTTGTGCGCGTGCACACACACACACACACACACACACACACACATCCACATGTTGATGTGTTATTGTTGTGTGCTGCTGAGTTGGACCCAATCCATAAGTGACTCTCCTGTGCGTTTTCAGAAGCGGTTAATCACATGGGAGGAAATTGCCCATCCATCTCCCATGGAGCAGTTGCTGGATTTAAACCCTGTACCTTTGGGATTACAGTACAGCTTCTTATCTGCAGGCCAGGTTGATAGTCATAATAAATACCTAAGTTACTAGTTTATGTATACACTACACAGCATTTTCTATGATGATTTTAATGGGGACTTCCCTATCTACAAGTAAAATTTGTTGTGTAATGATGTATATTGCCACTCACAGGGAAGCAGCATCCAAACTTGGATACCTCCTCATATCTCTTGAATAGTGTAACTTTAATTCTCTGTTTCTTTTTCTTTTGAAAACGCTACCATGAAGCGCATCATGGCTCCCAAATGCAGCAAAACCCGTAATAGAAGCAGCAAGGGGCAAAAGAGAAGTATCGATTTGGGAGTGAAGCAAAAGGTTATTAAACAACACGAAGGTGGAAAATCAGTGAGCACTATTGCTTGCAATTTAGGCATGTCTGTTTCCTAAGCATATAACACGGTGTTCGGACAGTATCCAAATCATAAAATGTCCTGTTTCATTGAGTGTATCAGGGATGTTAAGCAACATATGCCTGTAATATTTTGTTGAGTTTTGGTGAAAGTTTATGCAGCAAGGTAGGTTTCCGCATGACAATTTCCACACAAATTAGTGGCTGACGTTAATCTCATCTATTCCAATATGTCCACATTTTCTGTATTCTGGTTTTTTTCCACTTTCAGGAATCTAAAGTTCTTCCTCATCATCTTTATTTTACAGTAATTTTTGGAGGGAGGAGTTTATGTGGATGAATTTTAACCACAGCAGAAATCCTATGGGCAACACCCTTTCTACTATTTCACTAAATGCCAATCTTAGGATCGGCATGGTTCTTAGTTTAAGGAGCATCTCAGGACTACGGTCTTTGGGAGTACTCTGTTCTCTAGATTTGCAGGTTGTTTGGGCCTCCTCCTTTTAAACACACACACATACACACCGTCAAACACCCACACACACTCTTTAAAAGAATTTTAGCATCTTCATTTATACCACAAATATGGAAATGTTTTATCATGTATGTTTTTCCTAATCTATTACTTACATTTTTGCTTCACATATAATATTTTTAAAACCCACACATTAAATTTTTACATCTAATACAATAGATTTTTCTTCCTTTTTATATTTTTTTTCTATTTCTTTGTTAAAAATGCCTCTTCGCCCACTTGTATATTGCTTTTAAATAAACCTCATTATGTTAAAATCCTGAATGAATTAACTTTTTAAGTATTTCTGTAAGATTTTGCTGTTCTAATTTGTAATGTAGGGTTTGCTTCCTTAGATAGCCCTTGCTAAACTAGGTAGGTTTGAGAATGTATTAATTAACAAACAAATGAATGAACAAGTGAATGAGAGATTGAATAAGTGAACACATTTCAGGAGATCAATACACACAGCTAGATTAAAACGAGGACACTAGCTTTTCTCTGTGACCGTTTTCAAGATACTTTGGTGCAAAGCTGGATATTTCCTGCTATTACGAATGCTATACTTTTCTTTGTTTCTAGGGAGAAATCAAAAAGTAAGGATTAAGCTCAGTGAAAATGATTTCTTTAAATTTTGAAACAAAATGGGTGCAGTGATGTGTGACTAAGTCTGAGTGATATTTTCAGGATTAAAAATATTCATTAATAAACGGAAAAAGAACTTCCTTGCATAAGAATGAATTAGTGCCCCTTTCTGCGATGTGAAACCTGCCTTCCCTATCACGCCTCACTGCATTCCTTATAGTCCGGTGAGGCCCAAAGCTGGGAGGAGGTGGTGTTTTCCAACGCTGCCACATTCTTACCTCAGTTTGAGAACTAGAAACCCTCCATAGTTTAATAATGAATCAATCTCGGCTATTGAGTCCATTAGTAACCTTAAGTATGAGAGTATCAGGCTATAATTTGGTCATCACACATACACAGAAACACTCTTTCTCAGCAGGCCCGTAAGTTTTTCAAAACTGTTTGAAATTCATAATTATGCAAAACTTTTGGTTTGAAGCACTAAAAGCCCTTTCAGTCCCTCTAAGAGGTACCACATATTAAATCCTAGTCATTTAATATGAATAATAGCAGTCACTCACTCACTGCCATCGAGTCAGAACCAACTCATTGCTGGCTCTCAAGCAGGTTTGCAGACAGCAAATTGCATGGGAGGAGAGTGGCCATCTTTCTTCTTCAGGGGTAACTAGTGAATTCATGATGCCAGCCTCTGGGTTGGCATGACAACTCCCTAACTGCTACATCACCGAAGGTCTCAGATGGATAAAAAGAATAATGGTTGTTGTTGTTATGTGCCATCGAGTCGCTTGCAACTCATAGTGACCCTATGCACAACAGCCCTAAACCCTGCTCTGTCCTGTGCCAATCGCACTGTCTCCGATACAACCATCCCGATCACCCCAGTCACTGAATCAGTCCACCTCATAGAGGGTCTTCCCCTCCTGCACTGTCCCTCCACCCTCCCAAGCATGATGTCCCTCTCCAAGGACCCGTCCCTCCTTACATGTCCAAATTATCCTTGCCTCCAAGGAGCTGCCGGTTTAACCCTCCCCAAGATGAATCTGTTTGTTAGCCTGCATTAACTGAAGGCTTACAGTACGCAAGGAACTTTGTTAAGCGTTAGTTGTTGCTTATTAAAAATCTGTACAATGGCCTGATATGTACCATTATCATCTTATTACACAGACAAGAATATCTGGATTTACTCCTTGTGGTTAAGTAACTTCCCAGTGTCAAAATTGGTATGTGGGGAAGTGAGGGCTTAGGCTTGACGCATGATTCTCTTCAATGCCTTTAAGGATACAACTGATATGGGACAGAGTATGTGTATGAAGGGGACACTCCTATACTATCTTTGATAATCAACACAGGGGAATTGTGGATTCAATACATGAATAGAAAGCCATTATGAACAGGGGTTCAGAAAGAAGATTTTGGACAAGGTGGATGACAGAAACAGAGGGCTTTAGTAAAAATGGATTGTATAGTCTTCACAGTTATACTCAAACATGATTTTACTGAGCTCATTAGTATTTCCAAAAGATAAAAGCTTACATGTAGTAGTCAGTCTTTCCTTATACTGTACCTACTATGTACTCTGCCAATGATATCAATAGAGGCATTTAAGTTGCTTGGGCGGGGGGAAGCCAGATCTTGGTGTAAAGATTCATTCATTAAATGCTGACTTTTTTGATGAAACAGAGAAGGGAGGTACAAGAAGGCTTTCTATGAGTTTGTCAAAGTGGCACAAGATGTTGTGAGTAGGGATGGAAGACCACTCCAGGAAATTTTGGGACAGGGCAGAAGAAATACTTTCTAATTGATTGTAAGAGGGAAAGGCAAAGACACTATCATATTAAAGGAAGCCACTGATCACACAAGGATGTGTGGAAGCTGATTGTTAGTGAACTCTGAATTCAGAATTCCACATTGAAGGGCCAATGTGTCAATTCAGAATGTAGAGAAGATTAGGACTCTGTTATTAAAGCAAGACATTATGGATTGACCTATAATCCCCAGATCACTCTCTCTCTCTCTCCCTCCTCCCTTTCTCCTTCTCCCTCTCCCACTCCCTCTCTTTCTCCTTCTTCTCCCTTTTCCCCTCTCCCTCTCCCCCTCTCTCCTCCTTTCTCTCTCTCCCTCCCTCTGTCTCTCTTTCTCCATCCCTTTTTCTTTCTATCTAGAAATTTAAAATCAGGCCTCTGATTCAAATATACATCATGATGACTGCTTGTTGGATTCTTGAGGCTTTTTACATCTTCACAAGAGGAAACTGTCTATTTTCCTCCTGTCCATAAGCAGCTGGTAGATTCATACTGCTGTGCTTCTGGTTAACAGCCCAACACTTCACATGACGCATCACCAGAATAATCTCTATATGTGTATGTGTGTGTGTGTGTATTTCTTTATTTACTTATCTTCTTACCCCTGTATCTATAATCCTGTTTTGAAATATGATGGCTTTGTTATGCTAATGAATTATACAACGGCAGAAAAGACACAGAGACTCAGACAAGGGAAAACAGATGCCATGTGATGTCTGGTTTACAAGTAAAGGAGCACTGAGGATTGCAGACAGTCACCAGAAAGTAGAACAGAGACCTACAGAACCAAGAAACGTGGCCAAAATCCTGATGTGAGTCTTCAGCCTCCAGGACTGTGAAAAACTAAACTTCTATTCTTCAAAGTCACCCACTTTGTGATATTTCCTTGTTATGCCAATAGTCTGTAACTAAGGCTTTGTAGAGTATGCAGATATGATATCTTACTGCTTCTTTTCAGGTAAGGAGTAATACATAAAGATGAGGAAAACTGTGTGCGTGTGACTGATTTGAGTGGTCTCTAAATCTAAAACACAACTACTATCAACGGGTTGAGAAGAAAATGTCCTGCCGTTAAATGTGTTTTCCTGTTTACACAAGATAAACAGTGGCTTTGAATGACTTGCTTAAAGAGCTCATGCCACTCTACTCCCTCGAAACATTCGATGGGTAATGTGTAAATGAATCTACAATGTGTAGATTGCATTTCCCTTAATGAAGATGCCAGTTTACAGATGGTCGCCGAACGGCGATGTTTCGGGGCAACCCTGTGTCCTGGGCACCTGAATGATTAATCAGGCGATTTAGAAATAAAAATTCTGTCAGGATGTCTGTAATAGCAATGCAAAGCACTTCTTTTTGCAAGATTTTTGGTGGAAAGAGTCTGTTTATTACATTTTGTTATTTGCTACATCTATCCAATGACTAAAATGCTCCATTTCATGCAGTTTAATCTCAGCCCAAATGCCGTTAACTACCGGAGAATGGCTGCTTCTGATTTTTTTTTCACAGTTTCCAATTGAAACTATTATAGCTCCTTATTCTAAGCCTCTGACCAGGTACTGTGAGAAATCACCACGCTTCACTGTGGGAGAGAGGAGAAAGAGAAGGGCAGAAGCAGTGAATTTGGACACTTCTGTCAATGAAAAGAGATGATGAAAAAGAGCAGTATGGAAAGCAAGATAAAAAGCAGTACAAAGAACCAGTGTTCGCTGCAGTTTAATAGTCAAACTCATAGAAGAGAGAGAAATAGATAGATGAGAGAGAGAATGAGAAGAAGAAAAATTTTAGGCAAGATGTTTAGAATTTCTTCATGACTGTGTGTATTACTGGTTCCTTAAAGCATACCAACACACAGCCAAGCCAGGCTTTATAAATACGTGTGTGTGTGTGTGTGTGTGTGTGTGTGTGTGTGTATGTGTGTGTGTGCTGGGCTCTACTGAATGGGACCATATTATTTCATGGAAATAAAGTTGTCTCTTTTAAGATAAAAGAAAGTTGGCATAGTTTGAGTGGCTATAAAATTACACCAGGAAATTAAAATCAACGACCCACAAAACAATAGAAACTCTTCAAGGTTTTTGCTGTTATTGTTGTTGTTAGGTGTCAGTGAATCACGTACCATTCACAGGAACCCTACGATCAGCAAACACGAACAGCGTCCTGTCTTGGGCCACCCTCATCCTCTCTGACCCTCTTGAGCCCATTGATGCAGTCAATGTGTCAACCCACCTTATTATAGACCTTCCTCTTTTCCACTGAGTCTTCTTCTTTCTAAGCATGTTGTCCATTTTCAAGGAATAGCCTCTCCTAGCAGCATGTCCAGGCCCATATCAAAGAAAACAGAGAGGCTGATAAAGTATTAGCAAAGTAGCAGATAGCAGTAACTGTTGGATGTGCAACCCGAGGATAACACACAAAGGATGGTGCTGTTGGTTGTACCTGCTCCATAGGTAATCATTCCTCAGCAACATCTGTACATGCAGGAATAAACAGAGTTTGATTGAGTCATGATTTCAGCCCATGGAAGGGATTTCATCACTCCAAAGCCTGGAAAACTCAGTCACTGCAACAATTTTCCTACTAAAGACCCCACCATTGGTTCCAACGTGTCCAGATTGTTCTACAATATAACTTAGTTTCAAAATAATTGGCTTACTTTGTGACCCTTTGAAATTTATTTCTGCCTTTGTGAAGCATTGTTTGTAGAAGTCAGAGACTTTCAAAAGGATGGAAGTTGAGACATTGGCTGAACCTTCCTTCTTTGGTCATTTTCTGTACCTTTTTCTGTTGAAACTGTTGAGTGAGACCAGGGAGAACACAGCAGGTAGGATACCATTTGGACACTTTCCAAAAGTAACACTGGATTTTTTTTTCTTCCTTTACTTCTCTGACTACAAGAAACCCTCGCCCTTTCATTGCTTTTGAATTGGAGCTGACTCGTAGTTTGACCTCTCTCGCAGGTTTGCAGAGGCTGTGAAAAGCACGAGTAGGGTTTGCCTATCTTTCAAACCTCTTTGCCTTTGGTATGCTGGCACAACTCATTAATCAGAACTCCCTACAAGAAACTAGCACCTTTCCTCCCTTAGAATCAAAGCCTTTCAGTGGGCCTTGGGCTTTGGTCTCAAACTGATACCACTTTATCTAAGGAAGGGAGTTTGGTTTGTGTCTAGCTTGCCAGTCTTTTAGGACTCTAAGCAGCAGAGCCAAGTTGAGCCTGAGCCCAGGTGTGTATCTGTCAATGCCGTATCATTACCTCTGTCACCCTCCTCCCTCAATCCACATTGTCCACTGGATGATATGGAGCATACACTGTATACTTAATCCAGTGTGTGGGTAGCCTATATATGTGACCCTCTTAGGAACCTTAGGTGGTATTCAAGTACCTCCCTTCCTTTTGTGTGGAACACAGCCCAGATGATGTTGCATCATCTGTTGAGGCCAATGTCATTTCAGATATCTGAGTTTTGGAAAGTGTGCAAAGGTTACTGTTCTTGGCCTTAGAGGCTACTCTTGTTGTATATCTTTTTCAATCTTATGTGTTGTATTGGAACTCCACAGGCAAATAACAACCAGAAGGGGGGAAAGCACCATTTGGCATTTGTTATTGTTGTATGAACTCCCAAACTCCTCCACCTCTGAGATGCAGAGGCCTCATGCTAACCTTTAATTGGGCTGAGGATTCAAAATCCCTTATATATAATTTCCTGTTTACAAACATTTTTACAAACCTCAAAGGCAATCCAAATACGTGTTAGGTTCTTAGTTGATCCTCAGGTCTATTTTTACTTGTTTTATTACAGAAACCAAACGTGCTTGTTCATGCAGACGGTCCTTGTTGAAACACCATTCCTTAAGTCTGTGTTTCTTTCTGAACCTTAGAAGACTCTTACATGGAATGTTTACAAATTTGACTTAGTCTTTCTAACTATGTAGTAAAACCTAAATAGGTTTGTGAGATAGTACAAAGATTGGGTCATGGAGTCAAATGATCAGGTGAGAATAGAGGAAAGGAAGAAAGAAGGATAGGGCTCAGATGTCTGTCTCTCTCAGGAATTGGAGAAATACTAAAGCTAGTGACTACCACTGAGAAACCTAGAGAAGAAATGGACTCTAAGATATACAGATGAGAAGATTTGATGTTGTTCACCTGAAATTGATCCTGAAAACTGTCTGCTAGAGTCTGTGTGCTTTTTTATGTTTGAACCAATATGCTCTGTAAGAACAAATCTCACTCAGTTAGTATTTGCTGAAATTTCAGTTTCCTGACTCAGAAAATGCATTCCATGTGCCATTTCTGCTCTTTCCTTCTACTATTCAATTTCAAGTGGGACTATTCAAGGCTATGACCTTTTGGAAACAAACTTCAAATGACAATTCAATCTGCAAATGATTAAGTGATGACCATGCTGAATAGGTGAAGACTCAGGTCAGAACCCTGTGTCAGACCACTAGAGATTGATTTTCAGGTTAATGCCTACCTGGTGATCAGCATCTCTGTGTGAGCATCTAGCCAGCTATTAGTCTGTTCACATGTATACAAAATAATCCAAGAATTATGTCAATGTCTTATTGAAATGCAGGTTCAATTTATGTCATAAACTTGCTTAGTATTTTAATAGAAAGAATGTCTTGGAACTGCAATTGAAATTTTCTGGCAAAGATGAAGATATGGAGAAATATAATAAAATGTTATATGAACAGAACTACAGATAAAATAAAACATGCTAGTCATTTTTCTGCTGATCTAAGACAAAAGAAGTGGGGTACTCTAAGAATCACCTTTCCTTAAACGAAAGTCAACCACAATGGAACAGCAAATGGATGGTAGAGATCTGGCAAGTTCATGACTAATTCTCAGAAGGGTCACTGGCAAATGGAAACCCCATTTGCCCAGACCCCTAATCAGAGCAAACAACAAAGACCCCTGGATTATGTTGTGTGAGAAGCTGGGTAAGTATTGCTGAGACTTGTTTACAGCACATGGAAAACAACGGAGCAAGGGAAAACGAGGTTCAGTTTCCCTACCTAAGGATATATGCACACAAAAGTGTCCACCAAAATATTAGTATAGCCTCTCTAACTGAGAAATGTCTGTACTTCCTAGAAAAGGATCACTTTTGTAGAAAGAACAATTTAAGGCTAGAATTCAGTGAAGATGGGAGTCATGTAATTTAAGGAGATGCTATCCCATTATAGTTTTTATCACCTAGATCATAATTTTTAACTACTGATCCCTCTTCTTGTTTCCAACTTTTTCAGTAATTATCAGTATATATTGATTGCATGTTTAACCAGTTTAAGACTGCAGAAGTTGGCAATGACCTTTCTTTTCTTCATTTTGGGTTTTAGTCAGTGTGTAAATGCGACTCATAGTTGTATGACCTTGTCTTGCTTGTAGGTATGTAAGTGGATATTATCCTTTCACTGACAGCACTGTACTTCTGGACAGTTCTTAAAATATGCTTTTCAACCAGGAACATGGCATTGTTAATTTTCAATTTTGTCCACCTTTACATAGTATTCTTCTTTGTCTTAATCTGGAAGCATCCCTAAAACTTGTCCACAAGGGATGATTCTGCTGTTATTTCAAATAAAGGTGGCATAGCTTTCAACATTGCAGCACATTTTAATCACCACAGTATAACTAACTGATGGAGAAGTGGCAGGCTAATTAGACTGCCCTCTTTTTCAGATCCATAATTATTGAACAGTGCTATCTAGTTTCTCACCAAGGATCCAGCAAATATTTTCCTCTCTCGACAGACTACTCAGAATCATTTTAACACGCCACATTCTTGCTTTGTTTGATGTTTGCATGAGACCATACGTGTAGATTACATTCAAAGAAACATTTTGATATCTCATGGTGTCTTGAACCCAGAGAATTTCCAAGATTTGTAAAGAGTTTAAACCACTCTGCCATTCATAGAAGAATTGTGAAATGGACATGTGTGTATGTGTGACAGTATAGTTCTATTGAATAGGGGTGATCTCATAATCTGAAGAATGACCTTCAATGTTTCAATAACACAACTATCCTGAGGAAAAAAGTAAATCTTCTTATTAATAAGCTACAAAGGTCAAGAATATACCTCAAATCAACAGCTGCTTGTATAATGCTGTGCAGACAGTTTGGGCATCAGGGAATGAGAGTAGTTTAGAAGTAAATTAAAATTAGTTAAACCAACAGAAAGCCATTTAGGAACAATAGTTTGTAATAAACTTGTTAGATATGGGACATTTTTATATATTGGGTAGAATCTCAAATTTTATTTGAAAAAATAAGTATCCTTGCTTCAGAGAATTGAACTACTTTTTTATAATAGAAGTGGAAATTATATTTTAAATTGTGCCATTTTTTAAAACTTTATAAAATAGAACTGGTAAGAGGAATGACCATTTTAATTACATTCTATTCCAGTGAAATCCAAGACTTAAAAAAAAAATATCTGTTTAAAAGCTAAAGCTCTAGCATTTTTATTAGTTTGACTAGTGAAAAATGATGCTTTTTGTTTTTTTGCACAACAGATCAATAATAATCAATCTCTAATAAATGTAACAATGGTTCCCGGCCACCATTGGAGAATGGCAGAAGCATCATTTTCCAAGTATGCTTAAAGGTGGCTGGTTCAAATCCACCAGCTGCTCTGGAAGAAAGACTGGCAATCCCGTCTTGTGTTCTACATCTCTGAAAACCAGCTGGAGGGCCAGTTAAAATTGAAGGTATATAACAACTACAACTAATACAAAATAAGGAATTTTGATTGTTGGCTTTTCACAGAAATATAACTGATAAGTTAAAATAAAAGCTGAGGTGGAATCCTCAGCTGTATATTTCAGATTAAGAGTCAGAAGCTTAAGAATCCAGTTTTTTTGTACAATCATAAAACCAAATTTCCCTGCCTTTAACTTGATGAGCGTTTATTAATCATCTCTCTGTTCGCCTTGTCCTATCTAGGTAATATAATGGATTCTCAATTCCAGTGAGAACTAATTTCCATTTCAAGTCAACTTTAATTTCCTGATACACCCACAAAAAAATCCCCTCAAAGAACCTTCAAAGAATGTATACAATTTGACCACCTTCCTTCACATTTGAAAGGACAAAACTTGAAGTGTGAATGACTTGCTTAGGGTCAAAAAGACAAAGTAGAAGAAAAACCAGCACTCGAAGCATGCGTTTTGATACTTAGTCCAAATCTTTTCCATTATAATATATTCCTTGTTTTTAAAAAGCCAACCGCTTTTACAAGAACCATATAGTCTTTTGTTCTTCCAAACCACATCACTTACTTTTTTTCCCAAGAAATGCCACTACAAAGTGAAGACAATAAAAGTATTTGGGGGACTTCTCTAAACAGAACAAACCCAAGCAAAGAGCAGCCCTGAGCCTTCTCCATAGATCACAGCTTATGGCAGCTCCCCCAGGGAACACAGAAGCGCTTGGACCAGCTTTAAGTTTAAGTGTGTGTCACCATGATGTACGGTGTCTTTGGTGT
Organism: Elephantulus edwardii; assembly: GCF_000299155.1. NCBI lineage: Eukaryota > Metazoa > Chordata > Mammalia > Macroscelidea > Macroscelididae > Elephantulus > Elephantulus edwardii. The sequence continues at coordinate 6,912,194 of NW_006399826.1, forward strand.
CCGTATATCATGAAGTGGAAGGGGTGTCGCCCATGGACGGAGAGCATCCATTCTCCTCTCCTGACACTGTGCCTTTTCTCCAAACAAGACATATGCGTGTGATTACAATCTCATCCAGCTCAGCTTCCTCCCCTCCAGAGCCTGTCTGCAGTGAGGAGCAGAGTTAGGGAGCATTTTGTAAAGCAAAGGTTTGGGAGTACACGTCAGCAAGCAATGAATGGTTTGTAGAATTAAGAACGTACAAGGTACATTCAGGGCTAACTTTCAGCTTCTTGCTGGCATCTCCAAGGCTCTAATTCTCACACATTCAAAAAGAAATATAGAAATGAACAGTTACTTCTCAAAAGTATTTTCTTTTTTTTTCTCTTCTGGATACAAATTTCTTTCCAATGAACTACTTTCTCACTGTGCATTATTGAATATTACCTTGCTTTAGTTCCCTTATGGGAAAAGCAGGGATTATATGAAACTACTTGTTACCTCATAGAATTTTAATGAAGAATAAATATAAATAGAAACCTTAGCATAAAGCCTGGAGCTTGTCTTGTCTTCAGTAGAGGGTACTGGTTGGTAATTGTTATCATTTTTATTTCCCTATACATGAAACCTTGCCTAAAATATCTAAGTAGAATTACAACGTTGAAAGAGTTGTTATTCTAGTAACTAACGTTTCTCAGACAAGATGTGCCAGAGTTATCATTTTCCAACACTAGTTGGAGGAGTTAGGCTTAGAAAGATAAAAGTTATTATATCTGATTTTTTATGTTTATCTACCCATCCATCCATCTATTTGCTATATTGTTCTGCAGTTAGGTGGCATCACTGAAGGTATTTGATAATTTTGTGCTTACATTGTTCTACTAGAACCTAACTTGGGATTATCTTGTCCTAAACCCTGATGTCCATGACATGTTGCACAGCTAACCAAAAGGCTTGTACTTCAGGTCCACAAACTACTCCTTAGGCGAAAAATCACAGTCTCTCCATGTACCACCATACATACAGCATTGGAATAAGTTTGATTGCAGTGGTATTGTTTTTAGAAGTAGGATTAATGAACGGGCACCATGGGTTAAATGTGTCTTTTATTTGAATTCGTTAGTAGATGCTTATGTGATAGCAGATATACGACTTGTTTTCACTCAGGAATAAGGCGATGAGGGGGTTTCTGGATGGAAGAGATAGTGGTTAAAGGGTAACTCTAACAGTTCTTTACAAAGAGGGTCTTGAGCGTTTCATCTTTAAGTTCATCTACATGTATAGGTACCAAAGAACTCAATGCTGGTTCTCCCCCTCGCTGATCCTTCCCAAGTGAAATGTTTGGTAAGGTGGTTATTGTCCAACAACAATCATACCAGTTACTTACGGATCTTTAAAAGGAGCAAACACCTGAGCCACCACTCTGGCTAGACACAATTTGAAACTTTCTAATGACCAGATGTTACCTGACTCAGCAACTCCTGATGGCAGAATATTTGAGATTTCTAAGTCCCTAGGGTAAGGTTAACACAGTTAATAACACAAAGGTTGGAAATCTGAGTTCGCCACAGCCCACTTGGACAAAATGCCTAGCATTCCATCTCAAAATAAATAAATAAATAAATAAATAAAAATCTGAAGTTACTGTGAGTCAGGAGTGAGTCAATACTCATGGCTTTATTCTACCTTCTACACTGAGCACTTCTCTTTATATGTGTTGAACCTCAATGTCGAGTATGATGATGAAACCCAAAGTATACTTTGGTTTCAATTTTCTGTTCAATCTAATTACAATCACAGGTTGAGAACACAATAAATATTTACGAGGTGGTGTTGTAGTTATGTGTTGTTGAGTTGGAACAGACTTGTAACTGACTCTCTGGTGGGTCTTCGGAGGCTGTAAATTGCAGAAGAGGAGAGTGCTCCTATTTCTACCTTGGAGCAATTAGTGGATTTGAACCAACTGCCTTTGGGTTGGCTTTGTAACTCCTTGATACTAACCCACCAGACAGGTGAATAGATCTAATGTTGTACTCAGAAATAAGGAAAAATTTTGAAGAATTTACTCAGTCTTGTTCCTGGCTCCAATTTCTAAAATCTAATTATTATCCTCATTATCATAATAATCATCAAAGCAATCTCTGCTCCTGGCATGTGGAACTGATGTTTTGAGGGCTAATCTGTAGCACCTTGCTTTGCAATTGCTACATCACTTCCTGATGACTTCATCCACCTGCAAACAATCCGAATAACAAACACAGCACATAAACCTAAGCAGCTACATATAGTAAAACACCAACTGTTTCTGGCAGGATTAACTCAAGGGAGTGAACCAACAATTACTGATGTTGTAAAGTCACCCAAACAATCCTTCAACTACTTTATTTCTTTTGTAAGACTGGGTGGGTGAGAAAAGATGGCTCCTCTCAACACGCTGATGCTAAAAAGAGCACAGGCGTTTGTTTTCTGAATGATGTTTGACTGTGAATGCTCAACAATTAGCAATATTTAATGCAGGCAAACATCAGCAAGTTAAAATTGTTTTCTGCTTAAATCTTGGCATTTGCCAGAAAGGAAATGATATGTTAGACGTGTTGCATTCTTTCTCAGTATGATAGCAACTAAAGTGGCTTAAAATTGGATTCATTTATAAAGCTGGACACTATTAATATCATTCCCTGCATGATGGTAATTCATTTTACTCTGCTTTGTCTCAGAAGCAGTAGGGGCTCCATTTCTTATATTCAGTTTGCAGTCCTAATTAAGTATTCATTATAGAATACATATTTTTTCATTTAGGACCAAACATCAAACATTTATGTGCTGTAACACACTTGTTTACTATCAGTTCAATGGAGAGAAGAACTACACACGTAGTAGTTATGAGTCTTTAACCTGTAAAACAAAGGTTCAGAAAGTACTCGCAGATGCAAATTGTGTTTTGTTGAATGGTTCTTATTCACTGATAGTCCACCACGTAAGCAAAAAACTTTACCAAGTTATCCTGATCTCTCCACTGTTAAAAAAAAAGATGTTCCTGGTATATAATTATAAGAGGAGTGCATGATCTTTATACAAGAGTTGGTAGAACTATGTCCCACAAACTTCACTATGGACAGTTGAAGAGGCTGGGTACCAAGAAGCAAAAGAAGATAAAAAGTTATAACTGAATAAAATTATACCAAAGAAAATGCAGCTAGAATGACTAGATAATAGAGCTGAAATGACCATTTGTTGAATTCTACCCAATTTATATGCAGAAAAGATCATCCAGGATGCTGGGCTGTATGAGGAAGAACGTGGCATCATGATTGGAGGAAGATTCATCAACAACCTGTGTTATGCAGATGACACAACTCTGCTTGCTGAAATTGAGGAGGACCTGAAGTACTTGCTGCAGGGGGTCAAGGACTGCAGTCTTCAGTATAGATTGAAGTTCAACATCAAGAAAACAAAGATTCTTACCACTAGGTCAATTGGCAGCATTATAAATGATGGTGAAGAGATAAAGATTGTTAACAGTTTTAGTTTGCTTGACTCCACAATCAACACTCTTGGTACTAGCAGCCAGCAAATCAAGAGAAGAATTGCATTGAGAAAGTCAGCTGTCAGGGACCTCTCCAGAATACTGAAGAGCAACGACCTCAGACTACAGACTAAGGTATGTCTAATCCAGGTCATAGTCTTTGCAATTGTGTGCTATGCATCAGAGAGCTGGACTAGGGATGTTAGAAAGAGAAACAATGCCTTTGAGCTGTGGTGCTGGAGAAGAGTTTTGTATATACCACAGACTGCTAGGCGCACAAACAAGTTCGTCTTAGAGAGGGTGAAACCAGGCTGCTCCTTGGAGGCAAGGATTCTGAAGCTTCGTCTGATATACTTTGGGCATGTTGCAAGGAGGGACCAGTCCTTGGAGAAGGACATCATGTTTGGGAGGGTGGAGGGACAGCATAAGAGAGGAAGACCCTTGATGAGATGGATTGATTCAGTGACTGGGGTAATGAGATTAGGGGTGTCAGAGGTAGTGAAGTTGGCGTAGGATAGAGCAGCATTTAGGACTCTTGTACATAGGGTCTCTATGAGTCGCAAGTGACTCAATGGCACATAACAATAACACAACTTGCTTCCATGTAAAACAGCCATGTATGCAGCCCAGAAACAATAATTGTTGAATATTGAACTGATTCTGAAATCCTATGGTCAATAGCCAATTCATGGAAACCTCCATGATATGAATCCTTGAGTTTCTCATGTCTTATAGACAATGTCATTTATTATGTGCATATAGCATTAACATATTAAAAGCAATGTGTTGTGGTTGTGTGCCATATAGTCAGAAGCAACTCATAGCTGATCCTCCAATGGTCAGCTCCCTCCAGAGTTCCCTTAAGTGTAGGGAAATCTGGTAGCCTAGTGCCAAGAAAATGCCCTGCAATCCCAAAGGCACACAGTTTGAGGCATGAGCTAATCTGGCAAAGACGGATGAACAATTTCCTGTGCAATTAACTTCCCCTGAAACCCCACTGGAGGGTCAGCTATGGGTTCGTTCAAACTCTAAGATACATAACAAAAACAACATCGGAAAGAATGGTAAAAGCAATGCAGCCCCTAATAAAAAAAGCTTGTGATCTGCTTAATTTCCATTTCCATGATCTATCACTCTGGACTAAATGGCTTCATCTGATTTTTTTCCCCTTTTGTAACTAACACATATTGTGCATTTTCTTTTATTATGTTAAGTAAACATCCTTCTGTCTGCTAAGACAAATACATGAGGTTGTCACTCTTAAGGAAATGTCTCATATCTAACAAGCAAACAATCAACATGCACCACCTTTTGTTTATCACCTTAATGCAAATGGGAGTAAATATTGTAACTTAGGTGAAATCTTTCAGCAAATGTAACCTGGTGAAGTATGGGATTAACTGACTCGCTGGCTACACAATTCTTACACTCTTCTATCTACCTTTTTCCTTTACTACAGCACTGGTGGCCTAGTGGCATGGAGCTGTGCTGCAATCCCAAAGGCTTATGGTTAGAATCTACCAGTCCCTTGGTGGAAGAAGGATGGACAGTCTTGCCCTGAGTGATTAATTGCCTCTGAAAACCTGCAGGAGTGTCAGCTATGAGTTGGTTCTGACTCAAGGATATGCAACAACAACAACAATAACAGTCTGCTAGACTGCTAGACTTCCTTTGCTTTATTTTTAGTAACTGGAATTAGGAACTCCCCCCCACACACACACACATACTAAATTGTGATTGTTTGGTGTTACACATCTCTTGACCTCACAAGTTATGAATTCTTCCTTAATGGGGAAAAAACAAACCAACAAATACATTTATTTGCTTTATGTTGTTGTTGTTGTTAAGTGCCATTGAGTCTTAGTCAACTCATAGTGACCCTATGAACAAAAGCCCTGAATGAACACTTGTTTCAGTAATTTTAAGTTCCAGCACACCCAAATGCTGGTGAACTATGGGCCAGAGACCCCCGTTTCACCCAGCAAGTCCCATCTGCAGACATCCACTGGGATGAAAAGAAAGCCATAAGAGCCCCGAGCACTCCATGCGTGATCCTCCTCAAGGTGCAAGAGGCCAGCATAACATTTTTCCCCAAGTGGAAGTCAGTGGATGGGACTAGTGGGGTGATTTGCTTTATAGTATACTGATTTACTGACTTGAAAGGGAAATACAATTACAAATTTTAGCCCAGAAGAGAAACCTAGTGTATTATCCTCCCATCATGTACTTCCTCGTTATTAAGGTGTGCCCCTTCTCCGAGGCCCCTTTCTTGAAGCACCAACGTCTGTACTAGGAATCCCACCCTTTTTGTGCCCTAGGGCTGACTCAGTACACAAGCTATGCTCACCCACCATTTTACGTGCAGATATTTGGAACAGAAATTCCTTGCGGTCACCAGCTAATACATCTTTCCACTTTCAAGTTCTCTGAGAATGCCATCTGCTCGTTGCCAAGTCACGGTCTTGACATAAAAAACCATATTTTACCTAAAAATATCAAAACACATCATACAAAATACATGTTGCCAAAATGAGTACCTTCACCAAATCCTAGTTTTTCTCAATTGGCAGTTGAATGTTGAAACAAAGGTAAATGAGAAAAACCCTGGTTTTAGTATGTTTTTAAAATAAAAGCCAACCAATGGCAATAACAACAACAACAACAAATTCATCTTTTGTCGACTCTTTATAGTAAGTCTATATCTAGGAAAAAAAAAACATTAAAAGTTAGAATTAAGTGAGATGGAATACTTTTTCTTTCTAAATTTTCAAAGCAATCCATGGAACATAGCAAGGGTTTTTTTGTCTTAAAACTAAGACAGAGACTAATTTATTTGGCATAAACCACTGCTTCATACTTTGAACATGTAGCTAGGCAAGGCTAATCCTTGCAACGGGGCTTCATGCTTGTTAAGATGAAGGGTCATTGGAGAGAGGAAGACCCTCACTGAGATGAATTGACATGGTAACTGCAGCCAACGGGCTCCAGTGTGTCAGAGATGATGAGGATGGCACAGGATAGGGCAGAGTTCAGGTCTTTTCTTCATAGAATCACAATGAGTCATACTCAACTTCATGGCATCTAACAATAACTATAATCCTTTCCAGGCAAAAAGAGTGTGATGAGAGTTGACGAGTTCAATATCATCTTACAACCATGATTGGTCTCTTGCTTTAGGTTCTTATAGCCACCCCCTGAGGACACACAGCTTGTGAAAAGACAGAAACCTCACCTTAGAACAAAGGAACTCGAGACTAGAGCCTGCTTCCTTTACACGGCACCACCCAGCTAGCCAAGATCTAGCTAGATCTTCTATCTCTCACATTCCTATTGAATTAGAAAACAAACCAAGCAAAATTCCAGACGTTTTGCCCCTTTTGTTTAACCTCCTTTATCATAACTACAAATATCCTGCTCATCAGTAAGACAAGTTTTGTTAGATTATGCCAAAATATCTGTGACAATAGGTGTGAAGTACTAGCTTTAGCATATATATGGATAGACTTTGCAACTAACTTTTGTGCATATACAAAAAATGTAGTCAGTAAGTGTTTCTGGTGGAACTGTACTCATTGCAGTCTCTCTCTGGGAATGCTTTCTTTATGTTTTTTATATTTTTAATTTTTGTTTTGTTTTTACACAGTTGTTTGTTGTGTACCATAGAGTCAGAACCGACCCATAGCTGACCCTCTGGCGGGTTTTCAGTTAATCACATGGGAGGAGATTGACCATCCTTCTCCTGCAGAGCAGGTGGTGGCCTCGAAACTTGTGCCCTCGAGATTGCAGTACAACTTCTTGCCACCAGGCCACCAGAGCTCCCTTTTACACAGCATGCTTTATGAAACTACTTTTCTTGACTTTTGGCTCTACTATGGTTTTAGTGACATAATGGTTAAGGAGCTGTGCTGCTAACCCAAAGGTGAGCTGTTTGAATCCACTGGCTTTTCTGATGGTGAAAAATGGACAAATTATAACCTCCAAAAATCTTCTGGATGATCGACTATGAGTTAGACTCAAAGGCAGTGAGTGAGTTGTTGAGTGGTATGTTGTCCCGGTCAACACTTTCTAAAGAGGAATAATAGTTTGTAGATGAGGTTTTCTAGTTTCAGAACTTCTGACAATTCCTTTCTAGAGCACATTTTGTCAAGAACCACCAATACCTTTCTTTGCTACTTTTGGTTCATTGTTTCAAAGTTTCAGCTCATTCTTTTGTTCTTTAAAAAAAGTTTTGAGATGTCTGATGAATAAAGATGTGTCATGACAGAGATACCTGAACAACTGTATTTTTTACTTCACATATGACGTTCTGTAATTCCTTCAGAAACAGTCCTTCTTTCTCAGGCAATATAGGAATTGCTTTGGATTAATTCCGAGCAGATTCCCCAAAGCTTCCTGAAAAGTCCCTCTGGCACAAGTGACTAGCCTGCCCCATTCTTCACCTTCAGAGGTCTTTACACACATCAGCTAAATTTGTTCTCCAGGGCCACTGTGAAGATGGTGACTGTACAAATTCCTCCTTTGACAAATTCTTCCCTGGGGAAACATAATGGATGTTGATGGGGGGAAATGCATCTAGCCAGGATTATCACTTACTCCAAATATGGAGCCTAAGGGTTGGGAAACTGTGTGGTACCTTTTAGGGCTAGAGATTTACTTATGATTCAACTGCAAATGGTTAGCTAATGCTTACAGCAGGGATGCACAATTAAGAAATACAAAAATGGGGCTTTACTCCTATTTCCAAGTGACTAGGATGTTTGTCAAAGCAAGAAACAGTCTTGATTATAAGCTACAGATAATGAAAATGTATTTAGGTTTCTCAAATAGATTTTGTTCTAGTGGATTTGTATTTCCCATCAGGGAACCAGGTTCAGCAAATTTGTTCATGTGCCAACGTCTCAAATCAGGCAGAAAGTTTCAGTTGACTAGAAATACAATAAGCCTATGGAAGTTTGAACAGAAGCTAAATAATAAACTTTCTAATTGCTATCTATAAGGGCCAGTATAGTATTCTGTTTTTGAGCACTGTAGAGTTGGAACAAACCCATAGTTGACCCTCTGGAAGGTTTTCAGAGGAAGCTAATCACATGGGAAGAGATTGCCCATCATTCTCCCATGGAGTAGCTCATGGCCTCGAACATGTACCTTTGGGATTGCAGTGCAACTTCTTCTCCGTAGTATTGGACTACTGCTTCTAAAGTCTTACATTACTGCTTCTAAAGTATAAGAATCGTCTCTTTTAGGGGAATATCATAAAAATATTTTCTTAATTTTATTATTAAATCTTTGATAATTCCCTTGTTTACCCAAATAGTTATCATTTCTATTAGGCTAGGGGGTTCTGCATGCACATGTTTTTAACAAAATGTTAAATTGCAAATCAGAAATATAAAACCAGCAGAGGAACAATTTGTCAATGAAGACAGAGGCAACACAAAAGGACTATGGATAGAATACTAGACACTTAAGAGTTAAAGGCTTGTTACTCAGTCCCTTGAAACATCGTTCTATAGTGTCAAGAAGAAATTGGCTACCAGAAGTAGCATAATGTATTTTTTTTCTTTTGATCAGGGCAGTGAGATGGATTTTCCAGGTTTAGATTCGAGAATGAGTTAAAATATCCTACTTATATAAACCAGAGAGGTGGGGGTGGGGGGTCTGCTGGAATATGGCTGAATAAAAATAAGAACCACTTTTTCCAGCAAAGACAAAACATGTAGCAGGCTGAGCTTCATATTAACCAGGTTCATAGTTTCAACTTCTGACAATTCAATTCTGAATATGTTCAGAGTGTAACCACATTAATAAAACAAAGAGGGCCGACACATCTTATTGTATGTTTTGAACTGCTATATATGTCTTAAATCTGTCCTGGAAAGAATGTCTTGTTCTAGCAGGGATAACCATCAGGATGAACGACTTGCTTGCACTTGCTCTCAACCAAAAAGGAATTGAAGGGAAGGTGATGAGTGTTAACCGTTATCAATACACAAGGTCCCTCTTTCAGTATACTTGCTTGTCTAATTTTCCTATTAAACCCTAAGAAGTAGGACAAACGTGTGTTCTTAAAAATATTTGACTGAACCTTGCACGTTGGTCAGATAACTTATGGAACTCTGCACTAAAACAGAACTGAATTTTTATAGCGATCCCTGGTGAAATAGTCTAGGGAATTAGGCTCAAAGGCAGTACCTCTAACTGTTTCTTAGAAGAAAGATGAATAATCTCCTCTTGAGATTTACAGTCTGGAAAACTTACTTACATTCCATCCAGCATGATTCTTAATTCTCATCCATGCTTTCCTATACACTTGGTTGTAGTTGTTGTTGCTGTGGACCATCAAGTCGGATGTGACCCATAACTAACCCTCCAGCAGGTTTACAGACGCAGTTAATTGCACCAGAGGAGACTGCCCGTCTTTCTCCCATGGAGAAGCTGGTGGATTTGAACCCTGTGCCTTTGGAATTGCAGTGCAGCTTCTTATCACCAGGCCACCAGAGCTCATACCCCAAGTAGGATATAAATTTCCTCTGGAAGTTGTTCCTGTTCCCTTTCTTCTTAAAGTACTGATAACACATGGGAAAATTTGGGCTGCGGAGTTAAATGTCTATCACCTATCACCTATCTTTTAAGCCCGAGTACATGTTTCATTACAGCTAAGAGTAGCCCAGTTTCACTAATGAAGATCTTGCACTGTAATTAAGAACGGGGGTTTATTTTGAAACATGAGGAATGTCAGTGAATAGACAGTAACTGTGTATCTGTAACCTGTATATGTTTGTTCATAGACTACTGACCAGTCTCATTTCTCCAGCTTCCGTGTCTTCATCTCAAAGATGACGATGGGGTTAGAAGTTTCTTTCCTTAGAAAAATTGCCTGTTGCTTATGCAAAACAGTCTTGCATTTCTTCAGTTCTTAGTATTTTCCATTTTCCCTTTAAAGCAAGAACAAAGCTCAGCGTTTGGACAGGCACTTATTTTAAATTCATCCAAACCATCTCTTTGTTGCCTTTGCCCCCTTTAAGAAAATTCCAGATGAAAGCATAAATCTGCAACATGAACTGATTTGCTGCACAGCAAGATAATTCTTTTAAGTAGTTTCTATTATAGGAAAATTAATTTCAAGGCACTTCATACAGTTCTAGTAAAATCCTTCCGCTCCACGGGGGTCCATGAGCAACATTAACTGTGCAGCCTTTGCTGGTTACGCCTCCTTACGACTTGGTGCTGCGAAAGATTTTTTTTTAAGTTGAGCTTTTTGAAAGTGTTTTTTTCCTCCCCTCAGCATTACATGAACATTTCTAGAAAACTGAAATTTGAGATATTTATTACAAAACCCACCCCCTCCCCCCACGCCTGGGAAGGGAAACGATTGCTCTTGGCGAAACTTTGTAGTTTAATTCTTTATTTATGTGTGTTATGTAGCATTGGTTCTTGAAGGGATTATTGACAATAAATACAGAAGCTCATCTACCACTAAGCACCCTTAAATTGAAATGATTTATAATAAAGAAGACATCATCATCCTACTCTTACTCACCTAACTCTCTTCATTTTCCCACAGGTGCGATTCTCAAGAGAATAAATACTAGGTCTTTACACCCAAGCCTTTACCTCAGTCTTGTTTCTTGATGAGCGTGACATCTGGCATACAAAAGTGATTTTTGTTAGTGTTTCGTTTTTGGTTTCTTTTTTGTTTGTTTGTTGTTTTTGGTTTCTTTATGGCACTTCTCCATTACATTTACTCTGTTCCAATAAACTTCTCAGTTCTCTCTCTTCCAAATACCAAGGGCGTTTCCTGCACTCTCCTGGGCAAGGACTCAGTATAAGGGCTCTGGTAGCTTGTTGTTGTTGTTAGATGCTGTCAAGTTGAGTAAGACTCCTAGCAAACCTATGAGCAACAGATCTGAACCCTGTCCTATCCAGTACCATCCTCACCATTTCTGACACACTCCAGTCCATTGCATCATTCACAGAGTCAATCCATCTGGTTAAGGGTATTTCTCTCTTTCACCAACCCTCCACCTTCCCAAGCACATTTCTAAGGAATAGCCTCTCTTAGCAACCTGCCCAAAGTATGTAAGATGAAGTTTTATCATCCTTGCTTCCACAGCTCAAGGGCATCAATTCTTCTTCTGTCATCCTTATTCATTGTCCAGCTCTCAGATGTGTAGCAAGTGATTGAAAAGACCATGACCTAAATCAGGAATGACATCATTGCTCTCCAATAATTTTAAGATTCCCAATTGCAGACTTTCTCAGTACAATACACCTCTTAATCTTCTGACTGCTGGTACCAAGGATATTGATTGTGGATCCAAGTAAGATGAAATAGTTGACAACTTTAATCTTTTCTCCATCTATCATGATGTTGCCTATTGGCCCAGTGGTAAGAATCTTAGTTTTCTTGATAGTGGTAAGGAATTGAGCTGGTAATTCAAAGGCATGTTTTTCAAATACACCAGCTGCTCTATGGAAGAAAGATGGTCAATCTCCGCCCATGTGATTAACAGCCTCTAAAAACCCACTAGCGAGTCAGCTATGGATCAGTTCCAACTCAGTGGTCCACGACAGTAACAATAACAACATCCTGGGCAATTATAATCTTGATTCTGTTGCTGTTTTATTGACAATGCTTCCTTCACTTACAATAGTCCCTGTGCTTAAAGCATGGATTCCTAGGTCTTTTTCCAGCTCAGAACAAGTGTGTAGTTATATTATAAGAATAAATTTATATTCCATATTATAAATCCTTTTTCTCTAGTTTAACTTGACTTCACTTGTCTTTTCTTCTGAATCATGTTACAACTCGTTTTCAGTGGTCTTATGATGATTACTTGTATACTAGATTATAAACTCATTGGGTAAGAAATTTGAGATATTTTCTTCCCCCTACAGTGAAACCAAGCTGCTCCTTGGAGGCAAGGATTTTAAAGCTGTCTCATATGTTTTGAGCATGATATCAGGAGGGACCAGTCCATGGAGAAAGACACCATGCTTGGAAAGGTGGAGGGACAGTGCAGGAGAGGAAGATTCTAGATGAGTTGTATCAATATGGTAACTGACATAAGGGGGGGTTAGATGTGTCAGAGACAGATTGGCTAAGGATAGGACAGAATATTCAGAGCTATTGTACATAGGATCACTATTAGGTGCAGGCAATTTGATGGCACATAACAGCCAGAGATGTTCAAAGTACTGATTGGTCTTTTAAAAGGTGGTTTTCTTGTTTGCCTCCACAGAGCTGATTGACGGTAATACACAATTCCTAAGTGTTGCATTCCTGTCAAGTGATCAGATGCCTGTGCTGTACCTATCTCTTAACTCTTTGGAGAGTTTTCAACAAAAACAGGGGAGGTAAAGGATTCTACCAGAGAGGCATTCTGGAGGCCAGAAAGCAACATCATGATAGATGGAGAAAAGCTTGACATTTTTAACCATATGATTTTACTTTGGTCCACAATTAACATCCAAGATAATGGTATTTGGGAAATCAGAAGACAAGTTACACTGGGAAAATCTGCTGTCAGGAAATTCTCCAGAGTGTTAAAGACCAATGATGTAATTTGAAAGACTAAGATGTGCCTCATCCAGGCTCTGATATTTTCAATTGCATCACGCACATCTGAAAATTAGACAATGAATAAAAAGGGTAGAAGAAAAATTGATGCCTTTGAACTTTAGTGTTGCAGAAGAGTACACCCCCATAGACTGCCAAAAGTACAAACATTCAATTGGAGGAAGTGCAGCCAGGTATTTCTTGAGGCAAATAAGATTAAACTTCATCTCACATACTCTGGGCATGCTTTCAGGAATGGGGTCAGTCCGTGAAAAAAGAAAACATGCTTGGAAAGGTGGAGGATACAAAGAGAGAGGCAAACTTCAGCAAGATGCATTGATATGGTGACTGTAACGCTGGTCACATCAATGGGCATATCAGAGATTGTGATTATGGCACAAAGTGAGAAAGATTCAGATCTGTTGTTCATGGTGTTACTATGAGTCAAAATTGACTAGACGACACTTAACAACAACAAAGAGAATGCTAATTATAAATGGTAAATAGAAAAAGAAGATATGTTGACATGAAATGGATTCTCTATACTGACATGCTATGTTCATTAAGCCAATTTAAAAAAAATCCATTGTCATTGAGTTGGAACTGACTTTTGGATGACCCTTCATTGGGTTTCAAAGGCTGTAAATTGCAAAGAAGGGTATTACCTATTTAAATAATATACAATAAATAGTGCAGTATTTATATCCAAAAAAGAAAAAAGGGCAATCTCTTTCTGTGCAATTAACTGCCTCTGAAAACCCACCGGAGGGTCGGCTTTGGGTCAATTCAGACTCTACACAATAGGCCGGTGTGAGTGGACAATGTGAGCATGTTCATTCTCAAGTTAGTTCAACATTAAATCCAAACTCCTATGAAAATCTTTTGTTTTTTAAATAAAACATGAAGTAATAATAACTGGTTAGAGTTTTAGCACTTACAAAACATTTTGACACATCTTGATTTTTATTTGGCAGAAATTATGAAAGATTCTCTTGCTATGTTGCATTGTGTAAGAACATTTAGTGACAAAGCAAAGGGCAGGAACACATAATTGTTAATGAAAGAAATGATTCCTGATGCCTCAAATATATCCTATTTGTTTCTATGTGGGAATTTTAAAACAAAATTAATTCGTTTCAGGTACCATAGTGGTACGATTTTTATGTTGATGAGGTCTTCATTTCATCTAACCGGTTTTCACTGCTAACACGTCCTTCTCATTAGCCAGTGTAGGAGAAGGTACTTAGAGTCTTCTTTATATTTGACTAATAATTGTTCTTTATATTTAACTAGGAATTGTTGGCTCTTGCTTTTTCTGAGCTGTGAAACAATTATGATTGCTACTTTACCAAAAATATTCTCCTAAAATGTTTGATGTATATTTATAGAATTGTGAAATTAAAATACATTTGGTGTTTCAGCTTTATATTGCTGTTGTTAGGTGTTGTCAATTACGACTCAGTGACCCTATGAACAATAGATCTGAACCCTGTTCTATCCTGTGCCATCTTCACACTTCCTAACACAGGAGAGCTCATTGAAGCAGTCACTGTGTCAATCTAACTGGTTGAAGAGTCTTCTTCTTTGCTGATCCCTCACCTTTCAAATCATCATGTCCTTCTCCAAGGAATATTGTTATTGTTGTTAAGTGTTGTTGAGTTGTAGACAACTCATAGTGACCCTATGAAAGAAAGTCTTGAACACACAACTTTTATCTTTTCTTCAAGTTCATAGAGTTTCAGAAGGCAAGCTTTTATTAGAAGTGGATGCCATTCCTGTTTCCAAGCTTGTTTTATTCTGGAGATCCATAAAAAACAGCCCCAAGGTCTGCAAAAACCCAATCAGATCACATCCTATCATGAACAAAAGCCACACCCTAGTCTCAACCCCAAACCAGAAACCACACCTTAGCCCTTCCCTCATCTTCCCAACCTAGAAATAGCCTCTGCTAACAACATGCCCAAAGTGAGCTGAAGCCTCATCATGCTTGCCTCCAAAGAGCACTTTGCTTGCACCCTTTCCTTTCTTGTTTGTTTCCTTTCTTATTTGTTCTTTTGGTTGTCCATGGGATGTTCAGTGCTCCTTTCCAACGTTATAGCTCAAAGACGTCAATTATTTTACTGTTATCCTTACTCATTGTCCAGCTCTCAGATGCAATGACTAAAGCCCGCATCAGATGTACCTTAGTCCTCGAGATAACATCATTACTCCTCAATAATTTGGAGAGATCCCTCTCTGCAGATTTTCCCAGCACAATGTATCTCTTTGTTTCCTGGCTGCTCATACCAAGGGTATTCGGCTTTATTGGTTGGTTAATAATTACCAATTTTTAACCAAGCAAGAGACATTTATAAATAAATTTTATTGATTACTACATAGAGTGAAACCATTAAGAACATAGAAATAAAGCTTCATTTACTTTAAAGCAAGCTTCAGATAGTTGATTTTTAAAGACTTTAATCCAGATTGATTCATGGACATAGCACTATCTTTATTCACCTACTAGATATATGCTGTTTACCACAGTAGTTAGTTTACTTGTCTCAGATCAACACAACTCATTTTTGTTGAGTTAGATATGAATCCTATCTGACCCTCCTTTGGGATTCCAAGGCTATTTATGACTAGTACAAAACGAAATTGTCCACCTCTCTCTCATGGAGTCACTGGTGGATTTGAACTGCCAGAGAGGTGAGGCCTGAGTTAGCATTGCAACTCCTTCTGATGACTCAACCAGAGCTCCCTTATATATTTGAATTGACGTTTCTGTTGCTGTTGTGTGCTGTTGAATCAGAACTGCTTCAGAGCTCACCATCCAGTGGGTTTTCAGAAGGTATAAGTTGAGTGGAAGGAAATGGCCCATATTTTTCTTTCATGAAGAAGTTGGTGAATTTGAACCTCCCACCCTCGAGTTTACTGTCAATGTAGTTACTTATCTATTGGGCTACTAGAACTTCCTATAATTTATTTGTCTAGACCTCTGGTTTCTGTACAAATGAAGTCCTATGTTAGATTGTTTCTAAGAGTATTTTAAATTCTAATTTGTTCATTTTTGTATTTCTGCAGGCTCAATACGAGGGAAAGCATTGTGACTCACATGAGACGCTGGTATAAATGCAATATTATACTCTACTCTGTAGCCCGTGCTCCATTCTCACACTTTGCCTTTTCCCTCCCAAATAATTGAGTTAGAGAAAAAGAAATGTCTCCTCCTGTTTGTAGAATTGATTTCTGATTAAGTTTTTCAGTTGACTCTACCACCTGCAAATATACTTCTTCCAGATCTGTGTTGTTTGTTGAATAAAGATAATTTGATATTCTTTACAGGTCTTCAAGGAGCAGGTCATGCTTTTAAGCCCACTCTTTCCACTTCTATCCATCCATTCCTCCTAGGAAAAAGAAAATAAAGCTTTTAAAGGATTAATTTATGTGCACTGTATTGCTGTCTGCTTAGGAAGGCAAAAAGATGTCCAAAATACAAAACTTAAAAGCAATAAAATGTGTAAAAAATTAATAGAAAATTCTCTTCATAATTTCATCAATTCCTGTGACATCTTTTCCTCACTTGTTTTTGTAATTCTTTATAGATCATGCACAGTCAATTATCCTTGCAGACAAGGATTCTGAAGCTTCATCTGACATAACTTTGAGCATGTTGCAAGGAGGGACCAGTCCTTGGAGAGGAACGTCATACTTGGGGGGATGGAGGGACAGCACAGGAGAAAACAACCCTCTATGAGACAGATTGATTCAGTGATGGGGGTAATGGGAGTAGATATGTCACAGACAGTGAGGTTGGCACAGGATAGAGCAGGATTTAGGGCTCTTGTACATAAGGTCGCTATCAGTCACAAGTGAATCGATGACACATAACAACAACAAACAACAACATAGACCATGAGTTAGAAATTGTTTATTAGTTAAAATTAAATTCATTATCTGCATAGGAGAATCACATGAAGTAGATTTTTGTTCTTTTCCTTAATTTTCAAATGAGAAAACCAAGAGTAATTATTTAATAGTCATAATTGTATTTCCATCACAAGGTTTAATTCTGAGAGTCTAAGGGGAAAATTGTAGTTAGAAACATGAAGATGGGACTGGAAATAAAAATAAGGACTCACTAGAGGTCAAAGTCTAAGGGTCACTAAGTACGGCCAAAGACAAACTTTACCAAGTCCCATGGTTACACAATGATGGCCTTTGTATCTCAAACTTTTCCTGACTGGCTTGTAGTATGACTCTGATTTCACTCCAACTCTGTGAACAGATACAGTGCTGACCATTTTACGGCATCGATGAGTTGGTGATACTTGATTTTGATGCTGTGTCTTCTGGTTCATACATGCATTTTGTATTTTTCAAGCTTCTCTGACCATTCCTTGAAAAGAAGGTCCTAAAACAAGCACTATAATTCAAGCACTAATTTTACATTCAATCCTTCACACTGGGATATGGATTCCTAAATCACATTTCTTCCTGCTGGATTTTCTGCTTCTTTCACCTCACAGGGCCTCACTTCTGCAGTGGTTTGAATCCATCAGTATCTCTGTCGGAGGAGGATGGAAGATTCTTCCATTATGATTTATACCCTCAGAAACCTGGTGGAGGGTTGGAACATACTTGCAGGAAATGAATTTGAGTTTTGTTTGATGTTTTAAGTGGGGTAGGGGAGTAAAACATCTTGTAATAACTCTAGGTGTTGGAAAGCTACTGGTAGCACTTGTATTATTAAAAAGCCCATGTTTCCACATTTATATATTTTCTCTGATATAAGCAGAGTGACACCAATAGTTCTTGTCATCTAGGGTTATGATAACTGACATTCGAAACTGGATAAAAATGGAAAAATTCAGCTATGAAGGCACATTGTTCTTAAAATTCTTGATGCTTGAAATTACGTGTATGAAAACAGTGGAAATTAGAACTAAAAGTTCTGGCACTCACCAGTTGTAGGCATTTCTTTTCCATCTCATTCCACCTACTGCTCTGGGAGTCAGAAGATTCTCTGTAAGTTAGGTTACTCTTGGTAGTCAGAGTGAGCACGGGTGTGGGTGAGTAGAGTTGTTTCTTCCCCAAGTGGAGTGGTCTGAGGAGTGGAGTGAGGGGGGAGAGAAGTGCTGGTACACACCATCTTAGGTTAGCTTTTCAAGCTTTTCCTTTCCACTCTTGATGTTGTAAATCCATTACTCTCTCACTCCTAAATTGGTTGTCCCCTTATTACTCAAGATTCATTCATTCATTAGCTAACACCTTGTAGGCATCTCTTTCAGAAACCCCTTCATATCAGTCACTTAAGCAACACACTTCTAGCAGGATGCAGTGACTAGAAGCTGCTAAATAGATGCTTCTAAGTGAGATCACTTCCTTCTTTTCTTTTTCTTCCATTTTTCATCATTTTGCCTTTATTTTTTCTTCTGAGCTCTTTTTTTCACACTTTATTGTAGTGGCCACAGCTGAAGCAAAGCAGAAAAGGCTCTGAGCTGAGCTCTGGAGAACAGAGCAGTCCAGTGAAGTGCTAACTGCAGACCACAGCCATACCCTGTATGTTAGGAATGTGTAATGAGAACATATTGATGAAAGGAGACGTGACACTGTATGGGGGAATCAAGGAAGATTTCTCACAAATGAGCTGGTTTTAGGGGCAGGAGGATTTTCCAGGATGAACAAAGACGATCTAAAGATTTTCAAAGAAGGAAGTAGCATAAGCTTAGCCATAAAAGCAAAAGAGAAAATGTCATGAGGAAATAGCATTCAAATTTCCTAGAAAAAAAAATGATAGAAGATTCAATAGAGTAAGATGACCCTGGTGACACATGAGTCAAATGTTTATCTTTGAACATGTACTTTCGATGGGTTATCCCAAAGGGATAAGAAGGAAATACTTGTTACAGAGCAGTCAAGTCAGAAACTTCATTTCTCTTCTTTACATCCAAGGATTCTTTACAAGTAATTTAAAATAAAATGTCACTTGTGATACAAGTGTTATTTGAGACTAAATTCTGCTCTCATAACGTGTTTTTGACCCATACTGACCACTAACTACTCCACTGTAAGGGAGCTCTGGTGGCCTCGTGGTGACACCCCAAAGCTGTGCTGACACCCCAAGGCACATGGCTTGAATCCCCTAGTTGCTCCATGAGAGGCAGACTGGTGGTCTCCCCCTTTGAGAGTCATTTCCACCTCACCAGTAAACACCAATACAATATATCAACTAATTTGGTTTAGTATGTACAGAATGTCTCTCCTGTTCTCCTCTTTCTTTCTCTGTCTTTCACAATGTCTGAGTGTGCACCTACATGTTTTTTGTTAGTTTATGTGTATGTATGTGTGTATACACTTTCATGTAAGTGTATGTATGCACGCTTAGAAAACACACCATTGTTACACAAATATACTTAATAATATATATGATGAGAAAAAGATAATGGACATCCATGTAATTCATAGCCATATAATTTAGGACAAAATGATTCAAATTTAGGGGCATTTGTTTTGAAATACATCTTTTACAAGTCAGTCATTGCTGATAATGGAATTTCAGATAAGAAAACAGTAACGTTTGAGACTCTGTGCACAGTAAGTACCTCATAGGAGTCCATGCTGCTAACACTAATTGTATACATTGCAGGTGTATGAAGTTTAGTAATGTTCTCAGTGCTGGACTTTCTAGAGTGCCTAGGAGTCTAGAATCCCTAAACTGGTGTAATATGTTGGTAGAATTACTACAGCAATGTACTCACATAGAAACCATTCAACTTTTTAATTTTTTTTCCAAGGTTTCATTCATTCACTCATTCATTCATTTATTATTTATTTAGCTCAGTGTCACATAATGTTAAGGGTTGAACATGCACATACACTATAAACATGCATCTCTAAAATGATAAAATTTCCTCTTCTCTCTCTCTGTCCTCCGTGATACTTGAGAAAACTAAGAGATTATTTGATAGTGCAGATTTAGTCTGGAGATGAGAGAAATGAATTCCTGTAAGAGTTCTGCCATGAAAAAAAAAATCATCTACCCTTACTATTTTTTTTACCTAAAAAACGAAATATGTCCAACCAGACTGACTTTTAATTAATAACGATCAAAACATGCTCATCAGATTATTAAATATTCTAGTACAGCATCCACTGCCATAATAGCTTGCCTCTGGAAACCCTATGAACCTGGAGAAAGGATGAAAGTCATACAAGTGTTGAGGACTTTCGTTCATAGGGTCTCTATGAGTCACCTACAACTCGTCAGCACTTAACAACACCACTATTAATAATGTATTTTTTAAGTGTTTTTTTATTGTTAGCTGCCCTCGAATAGACTCTGAATCACAGTGACTGTGTACAGTCAAACAAAATGATGCTAGATCTTCTGTCTATTCACAGTCTTTCTGTGCTTAAATCTATTGTCACCACCCCTGTGCTGATCCGTCCAATTGAGAGTCTTCCTCCCTTTAAGTGATGCTTTATTCTTCTAAGCACCATTTCCTTCTCTAGTGACTGTCCCTTCTCAAAATAGGTCTAAAGTATGTGAAATGATGTCTCATAATCTTTGCTTCTAAGGCTCATTCTGGCTACGTTTCTTCCAAGTCAGATTTATTTGTTCTTTTGGTAGTCTAGGTAAAATCAATATTCTTCACCTTTGCCACAATTTAAAGATACCAATTATCCTTGGTCTTCCTTATTCATTTCCCTGCTTTCACATGTATATGAAAGAATGGAAAATATCTCAGCTTGAGCCGGGCACTCCTTAGTATTTAACATCATATACTTTCTCTTTAAATCTTTAAATGGTGCTTGGAGGCAGGCTTGTCCAACACAACATGTCATTAGAATTCTCAATTGCTACTTCCATAGGTGTTCTTTATGGATCCAAGATATTCTTGACAAGTTCAATATATTCTACATTTATCATGATGTTGCTTATTGGTCCAATTATGAGGATTTTTGTTTTCTATATGTTGAATTAAAATACATAAGGAAGTCATATAGTCTCTAATGTTCTTTAGTAAGTGTTTTAATTCCAAATTCTATTCACCAATGAACCCATTTCTCAAGATATCATGTAAGTGGAAGGTAAGTCTATAAGATTAACAAATCAATATCTGTTTGAAGAAAAAGAAATGGAATTTAAATTGATTACTGAACTTTCTCATGACGAGTAATCCATAAAAGGTCTCAGTATGATCTTAAAGAATTGCTGCATCTCTGGCTAACAGGACTCAATTAGACAACATTCATTCACTGTGTTCAGCTGCGGCACTAAGATAAAATTTTGTATTTACCTAAAAAAAAAATAAATAAAATGGCTCTTGGTCAACGTCTTATTGGTATTCTAAAACCAGAACAATAAATTCACTTATTTTCCATGTAATAGTTTTCCTTCTGTGTTAAGTGAATATATTTAATAGTTTTCTATTAAGGAACAAATTTAAGAACTGTGCACCAGCCTTTAAGGGATGGTATTTTGAAAAGGCGTATGTTTGATACTATAAAATTGTATCCTGGAAAATATAACTAGTCTTCATTCATGTAGCAATTGTAAAAGGAGCTGATGCACCATGGGGATGGCCAAGTCTGATGTCTGCTTCATGAAGTGGAATTGTCCCCATCAGTAATATTCACAGTCCCCCCAAAAAATCACTGCTTGGTCAGACATGCCATCGCATTGTTGACTCACAGAATTTTCTCATAATTGTAGGGTTTGTTAGGAAAATAGGTTGGGGTGGGAGGGAATATCACACAATGCAAGTCTAGGTTTAGTCCAGCAATCTCAAGCCTGATTAATAAGGCTAAAGTTCTCAATTAGTGACAGTCAAGGTTCAGTTCAGCAGCACAGATGCAAGGAGACTCGGATTTCCTCAATTATCCAGAAAAGTTATAAAGTTATAAATCACTTTACCTTCAATCATATGGCGAATAATGCCTTTAACTTTAACATAAATGCAGAGTTACAACTTGCCGCAATCTCTTCACAGCAGTGTCACTGTGTCTACCCTCCCTCAACTCCTGTCACCAGGGTAACTTACAGTGTAGAAAAGACACTCTCTCTTATATTGGTCCTACAGGTGTTGCATAATCTATATTTATGGAAGTCTGCAAGCCAGCTGCTTCAATCATTATGTCTTAATCTCCATTTTAGAGAGACAATTTCTGGTTTTCCTAATCTGGCACTGAACAACACCAAATAACATAGAGAGCTCTGTGGGCCTCATGGATAGAAAGTTATACGACCAAGCCAAAGATGCGTGATTCTAATCTGAGGCCCTCAGGCCTGGTTTTAATTATTTTTGGTCAAACATTCTTCTAAGTGGCATAGCACTGGTCTATTTTCTGTACAGAGGTAACTCATGGTTGCTGTGCTGAACACTGTGACACTTATGTGTCAAATGCAATCATGGTTATCCATGGTGGAGAGTGTTTGGTGGAGCTCCCTGATTAAAACAAGCTTGGAAGCAGGGGCTTCCGGCATCCATTTCTGAAATAGCTTGCCTCTGGAAACCCTATGAACTTGGAGAAACAATGAAAGTTATACAAGTGTTCAGGTCTTTCGTTCATAGGGTCGCTACGAGTGGTTTATGACTTGACGGCACTTAACAACAAACAAACAAACTAGTACTCTGAGGCAAAAGCATGTCTTTTTCTCTAAAGTTTTCTGTTACAGTTGAAATTTTTGCATCTGTAAACAAATGTCCGCTTAAAAGCAAATGATTAGGCAACAGTAATCAACATTCAAAGAATGAAACATCTTCTTCAGAGTAAAAACATCTTCTTTATCTGGTTGAATTTTGGTCAACACATCCCCTGTCATGTGTGAGTAGGTCCAAATGGGCATCAGCCACAAACTTGGGGGACCACACTTCTTCCTGTACTTCAGACAAGCTGATCCTTTCACTTACTCTTAGGCCCACGTGGACTAAGTCAACACATTAGGGATCCTCAGGACTCCACATATGCTCCACATGTCAGCAACCCCTCTTCATTTCTTCATCATGCCAGAGTGCTGAAAAGCCACTATCCCAGTCTAGAGACTAAGGTTTATCTAACCCAGGCCATGGTCTTCACAATTAATTGCTATGCATCAGAGATCTGGACAATGGCTAAGGATGACAGAAGAAGAATTGATGCCTTCAAGCTGTGGTGCTGGAGAAGAGTTTTGAACTGTCATGGACTGCCAAGAAAACAAATAGTTCTGTCTTAGAGAGGGTGAAACCAAGTCTCTCCTTGGAAGCTAGGATTTTGAAGCTCCATCTCACATACTTTGGACATGTGGTCAGGAGGAACCGGAGAGGGTGTAGGGACAGTGCAGGAAAGGAAGATGGATTGACTGGGGCAATAGGAGTTGGTGTGTCAGAATTAATGACCCTGGCTCAGGACCGGATAGGGTTCACAACTGCTATACACAGGGGAGCTATGGGTCACAGGCAACTCGATAGCACATACAACAATGACAACATGCCAGGTGGGCAGGGCTGAGTGACCAAGTCCAAACTCAGTCTGTCTCTTTTTATTGCTTTTCCCCATTTCCACTCATTAAGTGGAAATTCATCTAATAACCCCATCTAACTGGAAATTAGAAAACAAAAGGACATAAGAATAAATAAAATGTGACTAAGAGAAGAAAAGATGCTTTGGTGGCCTAATAGTAAGAAGCTGAGCTTCAATTCCAAAGGCAGGCAGTTCAAATCCACCAGCTGCTCCACAGGAGATGGATAAGCACTATCTTACCTTGTGAATTCCTGCCTCGGAACATCCTCTGGAAGCTTAGCTGTAAGTCAGTTCCTACTTAACAGCACACAACAACAACAAAAGAAGGGGAAAAACAAACCTGGGAAACATTAGAAACAAATGGAAACTATATATGGAGATTTCAACCTTCTCTACCACTTTGACATGACATAGGTCTCCACTTTAATTTGTTTCCAATCTGGTTGCATGCAGAAAGAGGTTGAATCAAAGGAGTTTTTTATTAGTTAGAGGTGAAAAGCTCACTCCTCGGATCCGATTCACTCAAACAGGAGTGAAACATTCAATTCTTCAGCCGCTGGTTTCAGTATACAACAACACACCGTGCATAGGGAACAAGAAACATTTCCCTTAATCACGCTTTATCAAACTGTAGCCAAGTTTATTGGCAAGATTATTAGATGTGATTTGGTATATTGTCTTGTATCCCAGAACTGAGACAACATCAGACCTACTGGTATACCTTCTGGGAGACATATGTGACAGTAATGGTAAAAAAAGGAAAAGTCCTACATGTAATTCCAAGAAATTCTGTTAATAAAGTAGAATCATTGGTATTGTTGCACTCCAGTTTGAAGGGTGATACCCAGATGCGGTTTGATCCAATTGTGCAATCCCAAAGACACACTGTTTGAATTCCTTAGCTGCTCTGAGATGTATGAACCTCCTTTGTGATTTACTGCCTCTATGAACTTGCTGGAGGGCCAGCTATGGGTCTGCACAGAGTCAATAGCACACAACCAGCACTACCTTAGACAAACGTGAACTCTGATGACTTAGTGGTAAGGAACTATACCGCCGGCACAAAGCACAAAGTTCTAACTCATCAGCTGCTCTGGGGGAAGACGTTGCACAATCTTCTTTTGTGATTAACTGTCTCTGAAAACCTGCTAGAGAGACAGCTAAGACTCCGGTCTGACTTGATGCTATATAACAACAACCACCTTAGATCTGTATAGTAAAACAGGCAGAGAAACCAAAAGTAAGCAAAGAAGCTTATATCGGGAATCTCGGGCTCTCCGGCGTGGCTCTCTGACCCAAGGTGGGGGCGGTGGGGCGGTGGGAGGAGACAGAGAGACAGACTGGCAGGATGGGTCAGAGAAGTTTGCACTTGGCGTGAATAAGAAGTGGTCTTTTAAAAGACTCAGGGAGGAAGGGGCCGTCTTCTGGCAGAGGAAGTAGTAATATAACTCATTGATTGGCTGTGGCTGTTGCCAGTCTTGGTGACATCTGGTGATGCCATTAAGTGAGCAGTCTCTTGGCAGAGGAAGTAGTAGTGGAGCATGCTGATTTGCTGTGCCTATTGGCGCTAGCTGCTGACACATGGTCAGGCGGGCTGTATCTTGGTGGAGAAAGTAGTCTAGCATGTGGGTAAATTAGCCCCGCGGGCCTATCAAGATCCATACCTCATTTTCCAATTGCAGATCTTGAAGGACACTCCCACTAATTATTTCACAAGGTTGAAGGAGCACCAGAGTATGAATGGATATGCACACACCCTTTTTCACAATGTGGAAGACACATGTACAAGTTCATCCCGTTGCTATACTGCTACTTCATTTTCTTTAGATAGAAAGGTTATATTGCCTAGATAAAGGATTAGATAATGATGACCAGCTCTCACAAGCTTTTGTAAGTATACAGTGTCTCAATACTGTGTTGAGTTAGAATTTACCATGCTGAATGTAGCCGTAATAATAGAAAAATGATCAGAATATGTATCTCAGTATTAAGAGGCTCAGCGTATGAAATTCAGTATCATATCAGAGGTCTAGATGCTAGGAAATCAAACCATATATGAAATGTTAACCAGTCAGCACGGTTGTTGTTGATTGCCTTCAAGTTGAGCATGACTCATAGTGAGCCTATAGACAAAAGACCTGAAGCCCCTCTACAACTATTGGCCTTTATCAAAGTTCCTTGAGTTTCAGAAGGCACATTGTTTAGGAAGTAGATGCCATTCCTGCTTCCAAACAATTAGCAGAGTACTCAGTGGAATACAGAATTCGGCTTGTGTAGCTCATAATCAATGGCATAAAGGTCTAACACAGAGTCACAGGCTCCCTACTTCAGTGCTCACAAATTACACCATTTTCTGGGAGCCAGCTAGACTTCTTCCCATAGAGGATGCCTCGGATTAAGTCTTCTGATCTCAAATGAGTAGTCCTTTCCATTTTTAATTCTTCATCAGAAGGATGGAGAGGGAATAGACAGCACAGGCTGCTGATCTCCACCAAACAGCTTCTCCTGCTGTTAGTAACAATGATTGCTATTGTTTAGAGCAAAGCATTCAATTATAATTATTTTCTAATATGAATTGCTTATTCACTACTTCCCTCCAATTAGTTGACCCATTGTTTCTTACATATTCTTGTGGTGGCTTCTATTTTCTGTGCAAATAGCTTCTTTGTGAATACAATTGTTCTTCAATCATTTGAAAGTTTGGGTTTTGGGGTTTTTTTTTTATTTGGTTTTTTTTCTCCTCTTGCAAATTGTTCACTAAAATCAGGAAACACAAAAAGGGCACTAGAGGTGATTAAGTGTGGTATTTGCTCAAATTTTATTTGATTACCTTATCATGCCCACTAAGATAAAACCACTTGTCCTAGCCAAACAAACAGCAAGCTCAATTACTTGCTATTTTGAAGGACTAGCTTAGGGCATTCTTAGGAGCTGGATATGTCAAAACCAAAATTTGTTAGTGGGAAGTAAATAACGGTAGATAGCCCCATACTCTCCCTTGAAGTTTACTGGCACTTTTTCTCAAATTATGAAATGTATTTTCAAAGTCCCCTTCTTTTGCCCTTACATATACATGTACATAAAAAAATAAGAGTACAGGCAAAGGGACTAAAATGATAAGCCCACAAATGTCCATGTCCAATCAGACAATTATAATGTAACCAATTAATGAGACTTCATTAACAAATCTGCTTTTTTCACTCCTTTCTTTATCATCTGCTTTGGAAATCCCTGCATCTGCTTTGGAAATCCCTGCACCAAAACGACAAAATTCTTTACCAAGAGAGGATAACAGTATAAGATGAGATGCTATAAAAGAGTGTACAATACTGTAACTTTAAGCTGGATTATATGTTTCAGATTTAAAGTGCTAAGGCAGTTAAGGGAGCACAAAGGGGCGAATGGAGAGTCTTCTTAGAGGAGGTCTGTCTCCCAGGAGGTGATAAATAGAACTGAAAAATAAACTGAAAAGTAGAGACCTTCCAAGCTGCGAGGCAAGCATGAGTGAATCCCCTACAACCACATCCTGACCTGTGGCACAGCCATAGTTAAATCATTTCCATTATTTTCTCCTTGTTCTTACTTTCAGTCCTCCTTGTGCTGGGTGACTGAGCAAGTTTCTATTTGCTGGGCTGAATTCTATGTAATAATAATATAATCTTGATCCTTAATGTGAATTAAAAAAAATAAATTGATTTTTAGCTTCAGAAGTCTCGATTAATTGATACCACTTACAGCTGCCTGCCAGTCTGAGATTTAGAAAAGCCTCAGGCAAAAATGTGAAGGAACATTGGAAGGTGGCTTTGCCTCCCTTCCTCCATCTCAGGTCATAATCTTTCTCCTTGACCCACCCACCCAATTCTACATCTTGTCAAAATTAATTAATGCTTTCTTGAATTCTGTACTAACACAGAAGGAGGGGATGGAAGCTTAAAGGGCAGGAGAGAAGTCAGGGTGGCATTGAAGCCCTGAGCTGAAGAATAAACCAAAGATTTTTTTTATTATAAACAAACAATAAACAGATACACAAATAAAGTGTGTGGTAGATTGTGATGATAAGGATTTTTTTAAAAAATAGGGTTTTCAAGTAGAAATGGAATTCATGATAGCTTTGTGTGTGAGAAATCATACTACTTAGGAACAGTGGCTCAGTTGTCAATATTTCTTCATGCCTATGTACTGACATTCATTCAAGAAAATTGTATTGAATACTCATTATGAATCAAAGAATAAGGCAGATGTATATGAAATAAGGGAATAAATTTGGCATGATTATCATTTTCTGATTGTGTGTGCTGTCAAGTTAGAACCAACACACAGCTGAGCCTCCAGTGCATTTTCAGAGACAATAAATCTCCCTGAAAGAGATTGGCTATCCTTTTCCTGTGGAGACACTCGTGGATTTGAACATCATATCTTTGGGTTAACAGCCTGACTCCTTACCACTCCACCATCTAATAAAGGAAACTTAAGTTATTTAAGCTAAGAAAAGAGTAGAAATGGGATACAAGGAGATTACAAAGGAATAAGTAATTATTAATATGGTGTAGGGATGTGTAGGTAATAGATACTTCAGAGTGACTGGATAAGATAGGATTTCATCAGAAAGAGAAATAGGTAAGGAAAATGGACTGGAAAATACATTTCACATAAAGACTGAGTCATTGAAAAAAGGCAAGAGGGACTTATGAAGATGAGTATGTTAGTATTCAAGTGGTCAGAGGGCATTTTTTACAAAGACAGTTATATGACTAGCTCTAGTGAGTAGAAAAGGTAACAGCTAACAGGCTCGGCTTTAGGGTAAATGAGAAGGAATGTTAAAAATAAAAGATTCTTCTCTATTGATCTCTATTTTCTTTGTCCCTGTGTTGTTTTACAATTGCTTTATGTATCGTGAGTAACATATCAGGTTGTTAATGAGAAAATCAGCAGTTTGACTCTCTCAACTGCTTCATGGAGAAAACACATACAGTCTCCTCAAGTAAGCCTTGGCAATCCAATGAAGCATCCCTATGAGTGAGAAAACCACTTGGTGAAGGTAGGTTTTATGTTGCATAGAAGGAGGGGGGGAAATACATAGCTTTACATTTATTTGTACATTTTTTTTCACTTATATGTTAATAGCTTGCCTCCGGAAACCCTATGAACCTGGAAAGAGGATGTAAGGCACCCAAGCATCGAGGTCTCTCCTTCATAGGGTCACTATGAGTCGCCTGCGACTCGACGGCACTTAACAGCAATAACATCAACATAGAGAGAGAGATCAGCTGGCTCAGTGGACAGAAAGTGACGCTACCAAGCCAAAGGTGGGTGACTTTTAATCCGCGGCCCTCGGGCCTGTCTTTCATTGTTTTTCTTCAGACATTCCTCTAGGTCGTATAGCCCTGGTGTACAAGTTGCTGTACCGCGTTCGCTTTTGGTTGCTGTGAGGCTGAACACTGTAACACCGATGTGTCAAATGCGTTAATGATTGGCTATCCAATGCGGACAGAGAGTGGGGTGGAGCTCCCAGATTAAAACAAGCTTGGAAGGAGGAGTAGCATCCACTTCCATAATGGCTTACCTCCGGAAACCCTATGAACCTCGACGACACTTAACAACAGCAACAACAACATATATTAATCTATATATTTTTTTTAATATATCCTTGAATAGCTGCTGACATTTTAAAACAAAAATTTCTTAAAAAACAATACTTTACCTTTCTGGATATCTACTTCTGCTAAATGGAGTAATAGGAACAAAATTTAATCTACTACAATAGGTGACCCAAACTTCCTCCACTTTCCGTTAAAAAGCCTCGTAAAATATACAACAACGGTTTTCGAGTCAATGGACACAGGCATTGAAGAACAGTGATGCCTGGGAAATTGAAAATAAAGGAGGTGAAACCTTGTGATTGCCCTAGTTCCCTACCTTGATGGAGTTTTCAAGACATAGCTCAGGGGGAGACGAAAGAGGCCGAGCTGAGAATCTGTGGAAACGAAGAGAGTTAGAGTTCACAGGGCAGGATGTTGAAAAGGAGAGACGTGCGCAGAGAAAATCCTGGAGATCTGCACATAATCTTCCTCAAGTATTCAGCACAGTAGTGATCAGGAGTACATGTGAAGCAACTCCTTGAGACAAGGGAACAAACCATCAAAAAGAATCAGAGAGCACTGTCTGATGCTCCCACAGTGCAGGGCATAGTCTACCAATTTTGAACCGCTAGCTTAGAAAAACTCCTAATTCATGAAGCACTGAGTAAAATTCTCAGGGTGGTATTTCCTAAATTGCAGGGGGAAATCAGTTCCATTCGGAATATTATTGCCTAACTTACAAGTCACAAAGTCAAGTTCAAAAAGATCAAAGAATCTTGATGAATAGAATGCATTCATGACATAGTTCAAACATACTTTCAGAAACACAAAAATATCCAGAAACTAACTAACTATAATTCAGTATTTGCTCTCCAGAAAGAAATTTACCAAGTACATGAAGAAACGGTAAAGTTGAGCATCAGATTATAGAACTGTTTTGGTTTTATTTTACTCAAAATGTTTTTACTTAAAATGTTTCAGAGTAAGCTGATTAAAGTTCAAGTTCTGATAGATACAGCTTAATAGATACCAAACATTTCATTTATAAACATGACACTCACTTTCACTGCTGAGGAGCTGATTCTAACCCATACTGACTGCTCAGTGGGTTTCAAAAGTTTTAAACCTTTGTAGGGAGACTGTCCATCTTTCTGTTATGGATTAGATGGTAGTTTCAAACTTCTGACATCTCAATTAACAACACAATACATAAAACACAGTGCCATGAGAGAACTCTCACATTCTCTCTTTCTACACACACACACACACACACACATTGTTACTCTGTGTTGTTGAGTCAACAATAACTCATAGTGACTCTATGAACAAGTCTGAATCTTACGCTGTCCTGAGCCTACCCCACCTTCTCCAATATTCTTTCTTGCCTCCATTGCCACAATCACTGTGTCAATCCATTTCATCCAGGGTCTTCCACTATTATACTGATCTTCCACCCTTCCAAGCGTTGATGTCCTTCTCTAAGGACTGGCCCCTCCTAAAAACATGCCCAATACTTATGAGCCAGAGTTTTAAAGTTCTTGCTCCCAAGGAACACCTTTCACCACCTTATAATTCCCCTCACATTTGACTTTCCTGAGAGATAGTTCTAGATATTTAAGGGTTACTTGTTTGTGCTGTGTACTGTCGACTTGGAAGTAACCCATAGCTGACCGTCCAGTGGGTTTTCAGAGGCAATAAATTCACTGGGAACAGATTGTCCACCTTTCTCCCACAGAGCAGCCAGTAGATTCGAACAACATACCTTTGCCTTGGTAGTTCAATGCTTTACTACTAAGTTACCAGAGCTTCCTCAAGGCTAACTAGAGACTCTTTGTGAAGAAAGCTGCAGGGTTGAAGAGCATGTTTTAATATATTCCAGATGTACTGCTTCTCGAGTTGATACAAAGATTCTGTTCAGGTTCTTTCACCTGAAGGGATTCTCTAGGCTTTAACTTTTTTTTTTTTTACATCCTATTTGTGTAAGAACTGGGTATTTCTCTGTTCCTGAGCAGGGACACTGAATGTCAGGTGCCTCCACTGCCCCAGGTGAACAAAAGAAGAGACGGTATACCTCTCCGTCAATACTGTTAAAAAGCTTCCAAAGTCCAGATTTCCTCTGAATTTGTTAGAGTAGAACTGAGGTTTCTGGTAAGTCAGGGTGGGCTTGGGGTTAAATATTGGACAGGCTGCCTGTGGGACTTAGAGACCCAGACGTGCTGTTGCACACCTGTGGGCCGGACTGTCCACTCACACACACAACCCCGGGTGGAGTGGGGAATTAGTCAGCGGAGGCCTGACAAAGTGCTTCCTACACATGCTGTTCTGTCAGGCGGCACAGCTTCTTGGGCTTCAGAGGTAATTACATGGATTTTCTGTCTTGTACTTGCAAAAACACAGCCCAGGACTGCACGGCGGCGGCTGGCTCATCGCTGACAACGCCTTTGGCTCTGGCAGGCAGCAGGCTGCAGTAGAATGTTTACATGCTCTCTTTTAAGAATTCAAACCCCAAGAAGGCTCAGGAGGTACTGGAGGAAAGGGGGTGAGAGTTTGCAGGAAGACAGGAGAGGTGTATAAAAGATTCTTTCTAATAACCAAGATGGGGGGCTTGCAATTGGAGAAATTGTAGCAGAAAAGGCCACAGCAATGTTTGTATTAATGAGTTTTATTTTCTTTCCTTTCATCCATCAACATAATGACTTGGCTAGTGATATCTGTTTGGTATTCAATCGATCTGTCAATCAGTTAAGCACTATTAGACCCTCCATTGCCCATATTCCAGGCTTGGTGATCTCTGTTTAAAGGAAGTGAGGGATTAAAGCACAAACCAGAGTTCCTACACTCAAGGAGCTGACAGGAGAGGTCAAAGGACAACTCGTTACGTATTTCTGGAAAATTGAAAGGAAAAGGGAAGAATTGGTTGGTGTTGTGCCTGTTGTATTGTGAGTGCAACTCTTGCTGTCACACTTTTACCTTCCACTTGAGCATGTGCCATTTGCAAGTCTTTAACCTAGTGATGGAATAAATGAAATTTAGAAAGCAAAATGTACTGTCGTACTAAATGATTAATAAAAATGTTGGGGCACGGCCCAGAAAAGGAGAGAGATGTGAATAAGAACTGCTGTTGTCATTGATTTTATACAGGTCGATTTATGACTCAGATTCTCCTGTGTGTTAGAACAGAGCTCCTGGGAGAAAGTTTTGGGCTACAAACTT
The DNA here is from genome assembly GCF_000299155.1 of Elephantulus edwardii. Taxonomy (NCBI): domain Eukaryota; kingdom Metazoa; phylum Chordata; class Mammalia; order Macroscelidea; family Macroscelididae; genus Elephantulus; species Elephantulus edwardii. The sequence goes on from NW_006399826.1 coordinate 6,944,538, forward strand.
TCCAGAAGCAGGTAGATCTTTCTTCTCTGGAGCTTCTGGGTGGATGTCAACCAGCAACTTTTTAGTTAGCAGCAGAATCAATCAATCTTTCACCAATGTTCATTGAATGAGAACTGTGTCTTAGAGATGCTTAGTGGAAAGCTATAAGGGGCTGAAATTAAAGTTGCCAAGTGTGCCTCCCTGTCTCCTCTTTGAATCTGCTTCCATATGCAACTAGTGTTTGTTTTGAGCCGGGGAACTGTTTAGGATTCTTCTGCATAGGATTCTCGGGCCTCATGATGGGAACATTCTGAATCTGAAGCAGGTTTATGGCAGGCAGCAGAGATGACCTTGTCTGTTCAATCAGGTTAAAACGACAGCTACTAAGGGTGACCATGGTTGTTTTCTGTATTTCCAAATCTCTGATTGCATTTGAGGGCTTTCCTGTATTTTCTATAATAACTGAAAGCTGACTTGAACCCTATGGAAAGGCGTATTTCATATAAATGATTTGAAAGAGGCCAATATTAAAGTGTGCCTGTGTGAATTTGCAACTAATGTTTGTTCTACGATCTAGAAAGTGTCATTTGAATCTCCTGAACTTGTCATGTATTCCCAAAGATTTTGGATATTCTCAAAGTTACAGCATGGGTGGTGATTTCATCTAACATGCAACATTCAGTCAGGCTTTTTGCACTCTCATGGCCATGATCTTCTCTGGATTTTCAATCTTTCAAAACGTGGATAAATTCCAATCTGTCAAAACCTGCCTATTGTGTAGCATAATTCGTGTCTGTCTTACACCAGCAGCCTCATTGTCCCTTCTGGTCCACTTCCCTTGCTCCCTCTAAACTCCAAAATCTTGTCAGTTCCAAGTATTGAAGCACTCTCAGAGGGCATGTGGCTGTTGTTGTTAAATACCACTGAGCTGAATACAACCCATAGCGACCCTGATGGGGTTCTTCTTTTCCTTCACTGACTCTCCGTCTTTCCATGTGTGATGTCCTTTCCAGCAATAGCTTTGCCTAGCTACATGTCCTAAGTATGAAAGATGAAGCTTCACCATCTTTGCCTCCAAGGAGAGCTTTGAAGTTGTTTTCCCCCCACAACATATCTATTTGTTCGTTTGGGAGTTCATAAGATATTCAGTACTCTTCTCCAACACCACAACTCAAGGGCATTGATTCTTCTTCTGTTATTTTTAGTCATTGTCCAGTTTTCTGATGCATAGCAGATGATTGAGAAGATCATGGCCCCAATCAGGCACACCTAGGTCTTCAAACTGACATTCATTGCTTTTCAGCATTTGAGAGAGGTCCCTGATAGTGGAATTACCCATTGCAATACATCTCCTAATTTCCTGACTGCTGGTACCAAGCATGTTGATTATTGATCCAAGCAAGATGAAATAATTGACAGCTTCTATCGTTCCTGAGTCTATCATAATATTTACTATTGGTCCTGTGGTGAGAACCTTTGTTTTCTTGATGTTGAGATGTAATTAATACAGAAGGCTGTAGTTCTTAATCTTCTGGAACAAGTCTTTCATATCCTCCTCACTTTCAGCCAGCAAGGTTATGTCATCCCATAATGCAGGTTTTTTATGGGTCTTCTTCCGATCCTGATGCCACATTCTTCTTAATAGTGTTCGGCTTTGTGGATTATTTGCTCAGCAACTGCTTAAATAGATATGGAGGAAGGATACAACCCTGATGCATACCTTTCCTCATTTTAAACGCTGCAGTGTTCCCTTACTTAATTAGGACAACAACGTCTTGGTCTAAGTATAGGTTTCATGTGAGTGTAATTAGTTGTTCTGGGATTCCCATTCTTCTCAATGTTAGCCATAATTTGTTATGATCCACACAGTCAAATGCAATTTCATAGTCAATAAAACATAAACAGACATTCTTCTGATATTCTTTGCTTTCAGCCCCGATCCATCAGGAGGACAAATTCATATCCGAGGATGGTGTGTTTTTGTTTGTTTGGTTTTTTTTTTAAATCTCTTCTCACCACTCAGCCTACATAAATAAATTTAACATTTGTTACACACAATTAAAACTTAAACACAGGGTGGTGGACTTTCAACCATCTTATAGGTTTTCCTCCACTGGTTTTTCAGAGGGCATAAACTGGACAGGAAGATATTTTTTGTCTTTTTTTCATAGAGCCACAGGTAGAATAGAACCAGCAGAAAGTTCTTACTACCAGACTATACCTCCAGAGCTCCCAAATGATTGCAACTAGCAGAATGAATGAATTCTTGAAGTATGTATATAAGATTATAGAGGTGTAAGAAATTTAGCTGAATTATACAGATAAAGATGGGAAGTGAGTTGGAGTAGCAAGAATGACTTATGTGGTCAGGTAACTTTTTGCAAAAATTATATTTAAATATCATTTATGTTCTCAGTCACTGCCTTTGAGTTATCTCTAACTCACTACACCCTTCTGTGGGTTTCTGAGGTTGCAATTCACAAGGAGAGGAGGCTGCTCATCCTTCTTCCTCAAAGTTGCTGGTGAATTTGTACTATCAGCTATGCACAGCTAAGCACACTTGTGTTATTATTACAACTCTCTATAGTCTTTGCCATTAGAAATCCCTTCATTTGGATACACTACCTATGACTGACAAAGTGAGTGCAACAATGGATATAAGCATGCTGGAGATGGTAGATGATATAGTAAAATTTCTTGTTTATACACTCACTGTGAGTCAGAATCAACTCAAACACAGCAACAACAACCACAAAAATATAACTAACTAATGGTGCATTTGTATGAGAGAATGATGAAGGCTTTTCACTCTATTGAAATGATCTCAAATTCAAAACAAGTAAAAGGGGCAGCAGACATATTCACAAGAACACATCACATAAACACATATATGGACCACCAAGAAAACAAATAAGTCTGCCTTGGAGAGAGTGAAACGAAGTTTTTCCTTGGAGGCTAGGATTTTGAAGCTAGTGGACAGAAAGTGATGTTACCAAACTAATGTGGGTGACTCTAATCCATGGCAGTCAGGCCTGTTTTTAATTGTGTTTGGACAAACACTCTTATAGGTCGTACAGCCCCGGTGTGTCCACTTGCCGTACAGAGGTAACTTGTATTTACTGTGAAGCCAAACAATGTCAAGTGTGATAATGGTCACCCATGGAGGACAGTGTTTGCTGGAGCTCCCTGATTAAAACAAGCTTGGAAGCAGGAGTGGCATCCACTTCCGTAATAGCTTGCCTCTGGAAACCCTATGAACCTGGAGAAAGGATGAAAGTCACTCAAGTGTTGAGGACTTTCATTCATAGTGTCGCTATGAGTCATCTACAATGGAACTTAACAATAACAGCAACAATCTCACATATTTTGGGCACATGGCCGGGAGAGACCAATCATTGGACCAATCATGCTCAGAAGGGTGGAGTGACAGCACAGAAGAGGAAGACCCTTTATGAGATGGACTGATACAGTGACTAGGGCAATGAGAATAGATGTATCAGAGGCAGTGAGATTGGCTCTGGACAGGGCAGGCTTCAGAGCTATTGTACATAGGGTCACTATGAGTCTCAAGCAACTTAACAACACATAATAACTATCTATATATCTATCTATCTATCATCTATCATATATATTTATGATAAAAATATTTATGATAGAGCTATCTAGCTAGCTAACTAAATAGATGATAGGTAATTTTGATCTATCTGTATATAAGGACTACTCCATTTAGGGGTCATGGTGACTTTTTCAAAATCACTAGAGTTCCCTTTTGAATCACTGAATAAGCAACCTGAAATAGCTATGTGACAGTTAGTGACTCATCTATCGATAACAGAGCTTATAGACATGCTTGGTGTTTGTAGTAGCAATATTCTAATACATCATGGTGGTAAATACTTGTACACAGCCTGACACGCACACATGCACACTCATATTTTGTTTAAGTACATGTGTCTGCTTGGGTGTGTGTCAACTTGGTAACCAGAACACATACATTTCTCTCGCCTCTTTCTTTTAATTCCATTAAAATGACAACTGAGGAATGAAAAAGGATAAACTCACAAATACAAAGAAAATTAGAGAAGAGAAAACAATAGACCAGAGCTGTCAACAAAATTTTTGAATAACAGATGGATGAGTAATAACTGACTTAACAGATTGGAGAATACTGAAATCTAATTACCTATACATGGGAAGCATAACAACAGAATAGCAACAGAGAAAGAAATCTGTTTTATTCTGTAACAACGAGTCAGGAATTATAGCACCAGATCTTTCTGAAATTTAAGATTTTAGTTTGGAGATAAATATTAGTGGATTCATTATTATTATTCTTAAAATTAACAGTTATAATCCAATATTCCATTTTTTAATTCCACACAAGAGATTTCCCCCCTCCACCCAAAGAATAAAGAAGGTATACTTTCTTAATAGAGGATGGATTAATTACATAATTGACTAAAACATGCCAAATAAACTTAAGAATAGTTTGAGATGTCATCCTCAGAGGAAAGACTATGGAAAAATAGTCTTCCAATTTAAAAAGTCATATATTTTCAACTCTTTTTCTTTTCCCTTTACAAGCTAAAAAAACCTATGAAACTGTCCAATAGGTTTCCCAAGCGTCTAAATCTTTAAGGAAGCATACTTCCTCAACTTCTTCCAGAGGAGTGGCAGATGGAATCCAAGCACTAATTATTTACCTAGTCATGCAAAGCTTAATCCATTGCCTCACCACAGTGTCTTATTCAAAAGTGTATCCCAAATAAGCTGATCAGGGAAAAAAGAAAACAAAACCACAAACAAATAAAAGATATACATGTTTGTAATTACAAGGCTTTGCCACCGTATGATCTGATCAACATCTGGCTTTCTCAGTCATTTGATCTTAATATTGTCAGTTTTTGCCATATGAGTCAGAAGAAGTTAAATATATGTACTTACTCAAAGCACATAGAAAAAGAAAAAGATAAAAAATGTATCATGGACAGAAATATGAATTTGTTAACTTATGGGACGATTACATTTATAAAACAAAAAAATTACCTATCCTAAAATATATGCTTCAGGCATGAACAGTTGTAATAGTAAACTATTATGTACTGTTGAGTCTGAACAGTCTTATAGTTAGTTAACCCTATAACAGGTTTTCTAAGGTTATAAGTCACAGGAGAGGCAATTGCTCATCTTTCTTTTCTACGTCTGGGGTCACCATGAGCTGAAAGCCAAGCCAACTTTAACTAGCAATGACAGCATTTGCTTCCTACAGTGCTGAAAAGAGGGTAGATTTGAATTGCTTGCCTTAAGTTGTTGCCAAATTGATCTTTCAAGGAAAAGCTACTTCTAAAAATCTGTTACATTTGCTTTGGGATAAAATCTAAACTTGTCAATGTGATTAAAACAAACAAATTCCAACTCCACCAATAAAACAAACTTTTATGATTCTCCATGTGATTGGTTCATCTTTCTACCCATAATTACTTCATTTGTGGTTACCTTTTTTACGATGTCACTAAAGCTTTTTTAAAAAAATTATTATTTTTTATGTGTGTACCATCAAATCAAATCTGACTGTTAACAGGAGGTGATTGTTCCTCCTTCAGCAGAACATCTGGTGGATTTGAACGGTGCACCTCTGGGTTACAGTGCAGCTTTTTTGCCGCTAGGCCAACGGAACGTGCCTCACTTGAGCTTTATAATAATTGTCATAATTTATCTGTCTCATTATCTTGATCTTGCTGGCCCTTCTACAAGACAATAGAATGTCTTACAACATATCTCCTCACGAAGGGTTGTCTTAAGCCTCTGTCCCACTCACTCTGATATTGACTGGGTAGGTTCTTATTTTTGTGTTCCCCTGATATGCACTCTACGCTCTTCCATGGGTGAACACACTAAGTGTTGGTTCCTTTTTCTTCCTTCTTTAGAAGATGATCCAAAAGGTGGAAGTAGTGATTACCTCATTTGCTTATCTGCAGTTTGTAACATAATAATCCCCACTTGCTATTTGTCTTAACTTCAACTCTGGTGTTTGCTGTTGTTGATTGCCATCGAGTCGAACACAACTCATAGTGACCCCATGAAAAAAGGAGCTCCACCAAACACTGTCCACCATGGGGAATCGTTCTGTCATATGACACCACAATGGCACAAGGTTCAACATCACAGCAAACCCTGATTACCTCAGTACAGCAAGCAGAAGAGTGCTGTATGACTTAGAAGAATGTTCCTCCAAGATATAATAATATGAGGCCTGAGGTTTCAGGCCCGAAGACCCTCTAGGAGGTCTTGTTTACATTTAAGTCAAAGAAAACAACCAAACATTCCACATGACCTCTGAGCTCAGGTGCTCAGAGCAAGAGCACCCATCTTAGAAAGACCTGCTGTGTAACCCAGTTCTAAAATGTAAACGAGGAGCTTGGGTGTTTGGTAATCTAATTCATAACAAAAACATTGCCTGTTCATACTTCACTTCATGATCTATGTCTAAGAACTTTAGTGTGGCTATTATTTGGTCTCCTAAGAGGCTAATCTTGTACCACTATACTCTAGAACAGTATCTGTGGCCAATATTCAGAGGTGGATATTCAGGCCTTTCTTCCTAATCTTTCTTAGTTCTGAATTTTCATTGAAAGCTGTGGATCAATGGATGATCCTCCTAGCATTTTAAATACTAGTAGAAGAGCTTCTGGCATCTCAGCCAAACACAAGTTACCATAATACAGCAAATTGTCAGACAGATATTAGAAACTTGTAGTAGTTTCTTATTTAATCATAAAACAGACTCAGGACTTTGGAATCCTTTAAGAAGACCCTGAACCTAAATGTTATACAACTTTATCTTTTCTAAATGGTAGAATGAGGTTTAAATTGAGGCTTTTGTCTTTTCCATGCACTTTGCTATGCACACTGAATACTAACAGTGATTTTTTACTTTTTAATATGATTGGTTTTTTTGGGGTTTTGTTTTGTTTACGGAAATTGTCTGGGAATGAAGTCCCTTAGACTTACCTCTGATCTGGTACCAGATATCTTTGGAATCTTCAGTAGATTACTTTGTTCCTATTTGCAAGATCTTCTGGGCCAGTTTGGTGCATTTCTCCAGCATGTACACCCAGGTGTTGTCACTAATTTATTGCTTGAGACAATAGGTGAAGAAGTTCTGTGAAGCATAAAAAGTAAAGAGATGTAAGATGATAGGCTTTCATTGAAACATTCGCTATGCTTGGAGATTTGTCAATGGATTTTATGAAATGTGACCCTTTATACCCATGTTGTCTCAAGTAATACGTATTTTACCTCTCTGTATCTGCTTCTTAAGGAAGAAAATTCTGGCAATTTATTTCTGAAATTCAGCCAGTGAAAACTATAGAACATAATTGTTTAATTCTAACTGATCATGGGCATGGCATAGGATCAGGGACTTTTCTGTTCCATTGTGTCTGAAGTTCTCCTAAGCTGAGAGTCAAGTAGGTTGTAGCTAGCTCTAACAGCAACAACATTTCATCCTCAGGCTGTCGCATACTGAAATTGGGGGGAAAAGGGTTATGTTTGTGTAGGATTACTTCTTAACATTCTGGATGAAAATTAATACCTATATGAATATCATTAAGGTTAGTACAATTACTTCTCCATCCTGAACATTGGAAAATTAAATAGAGAAAATGCTAGAGAATGGGAAGGACTAACACTGAGCAGGAAAGATTTTTCTATTTGAAAACTTTTAACAAAATGTATTTAATAGGTGGGAGTTGAAAAAAGTTGAATCTTGTTCTGACAGCATTTCTTTCATAGAGAGAAATATATTGGAGTATATAGAAAAGTCATTTTTTAAAGACAAAGGAAATTTGACACAATATAGCTTAAAAAAGATTTATTTATGTTGAAAAATAGTACTCTCTATATTATAGCCCTACATCCTATTACTTCCATTTGATACTGAAAAATGGAAAACGATAACTCATATCTAAGCAAACATTGATTCCAATGCATTTTCAATTCAAATAAACAGTCTTCACTCAACAATGAAATTCATATAAAAAAAAAGAAATGGGTTTTTTCCTCTTTTCCTCCTTTTATTTATATATCCACAATCAGACAAGCCATAACACTATCTAAACAACTGCATGCATTAACAAACAAACATAGATCAATAGCTATAATTTGACACACATGCACCGTTCTCTATGAAAACATCAATAGTCTAAAAGCTGAGTGGGCATAGCTTGAAAAAAATATGCTTCACAGACACAATGTTGGCAGAAGATTAAATAACCAGATGTCAGGGAGAAAAAAAAATTAATAAAACTGAACGCATATTGGAAATGTACAGGTATTCTGTTGAGCTAAACTGTTCAGGATTAATAATAAGAAAATTATCTTCTACTCACAGTCATTCAATTACTGTGTGTGCAAATATTTTGGATTGAATGTTTCCTATTCAAATATATTGCTATCTACCTAAGGAGTCCTGTTGGGAGTCGAGGCAGAACCAGGATATGAGTTGCACAATGCAGTCCAATCTGAAAACAATATCTTAAGTTGCTATAGAGCTTTTCATAAGCGAAACCACAGATGACTCGTGTCATTCAAATCTATAGCACTGTGATGGAGCAATGAAAAGGGAATATATAACTTAGTAATGGGCTCAGGCAGCTGAGAGAAGCCAAGTTTATGTAGAGCATTTGATTGAAAATAGATGAAATTCAAGAGCGTGTCAACTCAGCCAGCACCTACACAAACCAAAAAGCAAATAAGCCATTTGCCATTTTTATGAAAAAGCAATATGGATGTGGATAGGGCAGCATGCTGGGGACAGGGACCAGACAACGTTTTTAACATTTTATAATGTTATTGCATATAGTAATTTACTGCAATTAAAAACAATAGAAAATTGTGTGTAGAGTCTGATTATTATTTTAAAAAGCGTTATTCTTGGTTCCCCAGCACATTAAATTGTCAAATCAACAATTTTATAAAATGTGTGCGATATAAATATTAGGGGGCTCTGGTAATGAGTTGCTGTGCTATCCTAAATATGGTACCTCTCTGGCGGTTCAAATCCCTCAGTGGCTCTGTGGGAGAAAGATGGGTAATCCCTTCTCATGTGTAGTATAGTCTCTGAAAACTAGCAGGAGAGTCAGCTATAAATTAGCACCAAGTCAATGGGAATGAGTTTGGTTTTTTGTAAGCAAAGATTTCAGCCTGTATTTTCACTTTAATATCACCACACAGAGATATACTAGTATGTAATGCATTCACACATCTTTGCCAGAGTAATTTTGAAAAGCCTGGAAGTACATTTGGGGTCTTTTCCTTGGAAGATATAAATTGGCATTTGCTTTTGGCATACTGTGCACTTTTATAAGGACAAGGAAGTTGGAAAGTGTGGGCTGTTGTTCAAGCACAGCCTCATGGATTAAATCTGATTGTTGGGAGAAAGAGTAAGGTGTAAAGTGATTAATTTGAGAAAGTAGTTTCTGAGAATCCTAAACTACACTGTTTTGAAACTCCAGTGACAAAACTCAACAAGCATTTAGACTATAGTTTGACTCACAAGACTATGAGGATTGTGCGTCACATGGCTGTGAATTTGGAGAGCCTAAGGTCTTGAAATGGTGAGGACAAATCAGGAGAATGACATTTCTGTGAAGGGACAGCCATGCTTCCAGGAGACAGCTGGAAGCAGTCATCTCTACAGCAGATTTTCAGAGGTAATAAATTGTATGAAAGGAGATTGCCTGTCTTTAGCCTAGAGAGCAGCTGGTGGATTTGAACCTCATGCCTTTGCGTTGGCAGCACAATACCTCACCATTAAGTCCCCAGAGCGCCCCAAGACAAGGGAAAGCAAGGCAGAAATAATAGCACAGCAAAACCAACTAGAAGTAGAATGGAGGTATTGTATCTTTACAACTTGAAATTACTGGGCCCAGCTATCCAGAATGGGACCAGAACCAGAATAAAAATCTTGTAGATATTTTAGCAGCTAACCCACTCCTACTGAGAAGTCAAGTCCCCTACTCCAGGCCTTTATTGGAGCAAGTCTTGATGCCCTAGTGAGCTACTAAATACTATTCTATATGAATCCAGCTCCTTCCTAGACATACCCGCAAGCTATAAAAAAGGTAGGCAAAGACATTAACTCCCCAAATGATAGAGGGAGAAGAAACAGACTCTGTTATTATGTGAAGTAAAAACCCCAGGAGTGCATCCATGTGCTTGCTTCCCGCAAACCTACTTATGGAAGTAAATAGAATCCGACTAGAGTTACCCAAGAATTAGGTTATAAAAAAAGCACAGGGAGAAGAATAAAAGGAGACTGTGGAATTAACACTAAACCCGTGGTCACAGAGTCTGAATCAACTCATAGCTGACCTTCCATCAGGTTTTCAGAGACTGTAAATCAGAGAGAAAATTGCCCATTTTTCAATGATGGAGAAACTGATGAATTATTTCAAACTGCTAGAATTTGAAACCATTAAGCCACTGGAACACCCTAATATGAAAATAATGAGAAAAATAGATATTTTAAAACATCTCTAACTTTGGTGAAGTTGTGCTGCTAACCCCAAATTGCATTGCTAATATACCAGCGACTCCTTTTGAGAAAGAGAAACAGCTCCTCCTATGCTATGTACAACCTCAGCTCTGCGTCAATTCTAACTGGACAGCAACGAGAAAGACCACTGTATCTACATATCTATCTATTGTTTGGGGTTGAAGCCAACTCATAGCAACTCAAATAAAAGCGTAGAAATATTCCATAGGGTTTCCACGATGACAATCTTTAAGGAATCTGACTGCCACGTTTTGTGTCCTGACGAGCAAGCAGCTGGTGGGTTTGAACATCTGATCTTTTGGTTAGCAATCAAGAACTTTCTTTCTACACCACCAGAGCTCCTTTACCTAGCTATATATCCAAAATAATTGAAAGGTAAATAAAAACGGATACGTGTACACCAGTGTTCTTTACAATGCTATCACAATAGCCAAAATTTGAAATAGCCTAAGGGACTATCAAGAGAGGAATACATGGACAAAATACATATGGTGGTGGTGGTTGTTGTTGTGTACCATCAGGTCAGAACAGACCTATAGCTGACCCCTCGGCAGGATTTTAGAAGCAGTTAATCACAAGGGAAGAGACTGTTCACCCTTCTGCAGAGTCTCTGGCTGATTTGAACTGGTTGCCTTTGGAATTGCAGTACAGATTCTTAACCACTAGGCCATTCTTGTAATTCTTGTTGATGTTTGCTATTGAGTCAAAATGACTCATAGCTGACCTTCCTGGGGGACAGCAGGTGAATTAAAGTATGCATTTGTGTTTGCAGCTCAACTCCTCACCACTGGGTCCCTGATCCTTACCAGAGATCCTTGTGCGCATGCAATAGAATATCAAAGTCAGATACATGTTGATACAGGGATGAACCTTCAAAATATTATATACGAAGGAATAAGTCGGGCTCAAAGCACCAGAATAGTGATGGTGGCTGCACATTTCCTCATTTTCAGCAAGCAAGGTTGTGTCATCTCCATAATGCAGGTTGTTGATGAGTCTTCCTGCAGTACTGATGCCACATTCCTCCTCATAAAGTACAGCAACTCCAAAGTTTTGGATATGAAGAAAGGCCACAGCTATTGCATACACCTTTCTTAGACTTGGCAAATTATGGCTAACATTGAAAAGACTAGGAATCCCAGGACACTTCGCTATGCTCGTGTGAAAACTATACCTAGACCAAGAGGCTGTTGTGTGAACAGAGCAAGGGGACACTGCATGGTTTAAAATCAATACAAGAATAACAAGCACTTCTTAATGCAAAAATGTTAAAAAAAAACCCAGAAATAAATGGGTGAAATCTTAATAATGAGGAAAAAATAAAAAAATTAATGTGTAGAAGTGAGTGAAAGATGATAATGATGAGAGAGGAGAGTATCAGCGTCATTTTCTTTCTGGATATGGAGTCAATCGATGGGATCATAAATTTAAACATGAAGTTAAAAAAAAACAGAAAAATCTCTTTTTCGTAAAAGTTCATATAATCTTCTGTGGAACAGGGTCTCTTTTATCAAAGATTTTATTTTCCATGCAATACTACTTGTAGTTCCAATTGCCTCTTTCCCCCCCTTTCTGCTAAATTCATGTAAAATGAGATTGAATGTGTGTACTGTAAAAAATAACATGTGTTTGTAAAGATTCAGATTTAAAGAAAATACTCTCCTTTATTCTTCTTTCTCTCTCTCCTCTCTCTCTCTCTCTCTCACACACACACACACACACACACACACACGCACACACACTCTTCCTGTGTCTCTTCTGTCCACACAAGCATCTAAATACGTCTGAAGTGTTTCCCTAATATTGAATTTTTGGGTAATATTTTCTGAATTTTTTTATGGTCCTCATTTTGGCTTTATATTCATTTTACAGTATATACATGCATGCTTGGACCAGGAGGCAGTCGTCAGAACAGAGCAGGAGAACACTGCATGGTTCAAAATTGGGAAGGGTGTACGCCAGGGATGCATCCTGGCTCCATACCTTTTCAACCTATATGCAGAACAGATTATCCGGGAGGCTGGGATCTATGAGGAGGAATGTGCGGTCAAGATTGGTGGACGATTTAGCAATAATCTGCGTTATGCGGATGACATAACTCTGCTTGCTGAAACTGAAGAGGACCTGAAGCGTCTGCTGCAGAGCGTCAAGGACTGCAGCCTACAATATGGATTGAGGCTCAATGTCAAGAAGACAAAGATTCTCACCACTGGACCAATTGGCAGCATCAGGATGGATGGTGAAGAGACTGAGATTGTACACAGCTTTAGTTTGCTTGGCTCCATAGTCAACAGTCTTGGCACCAGCAGCCAGGAAATTAAAAGGCGCATTGCCATGGGAAAGTCTGCTGTTAGGGACCTTTCCAAAGTACTGAAGAGCAATGGTGTCTCTCTGGAGACTAAAGTGCGTCTGATACAGGCCATGGTCTTCGCAATCACCTGTTATGCGTCAGAGAGTTGGACAATGACCAGGGAGGATAGAAGGAGAATTGATGCCTTTGAGCTGTGGTGCTGGAGAAGAGTATTGAGAATACCATGGACTGCTAGGAAAACAAACAGATTTGTCCTGGAAAGGGTTAAACTGGGTGGCTCCTTGGAGGCAAGGATTCTGAGGCTCTGTCTAACATACTTTGGACATGTTGTGAGGAGAGACCGGTCCTTAGAGAGGGACATCATGCTTGGGAGGGTGGAGGGACGGCACAGGAGAGGAAGGCCCTCTATGAGGTGGATTGATTCAGTGACTGGGGTAATTTGGATGGGAGTTTCAGAGACAGTGCGATTGGCATAGGACAGAGAGGAGTTTAGGGCTGTTGTACAAAGGGTCGATATGAGTCGCAGGCGACTCGTTGGCACATAACAACAACAACAACAACATGCATGCTTATGTGTTTATGCGATTATAAACATGTGTGTGTATATTATTGTTGTTGTTGTTATGTTCTGTGGAGTCAGAACAGACTCAGAGCTGACCCTCCAGCAGGGTTTCAGAGGCTAGAAATTGCATAGCAGGAGACTGTCAATCTTTCTCTCCTGCAGGACAGCGGGTGGATTTGAACTGTGTGCCTTTGGATTGAGAGCACAACAAAAGACTCATAAAATAAAAGCTATTTTGAAATGTTTGTTAATTTGGGAAATAGAAACATTTGACTTGTGATGGATTTTGGATACAATCTTAAGATTTTCAATCTCTCTATGAAGCTACAACAACAAAAAAAGCACTGCAGCATGCAGTGATTGTGCAGTGTGTAGCCAGAGCTGTGGAGTGTGGTCTACCTCAGTTGTTTTCATTTAGTCCATCGAAGGCCTGACCACACACAATCGACCACAGTACTACATGGTACAAAAAGTAAAGTATCTTCATTTGTCCTGTCACTCTTCTTGTTTTCCAGTTCTTAAAGAAATTTTTATCAAGTATCTCCTTCCTTTGTATTTTTTTTTTATTTTTCAGGGAACTCTGCCTGTGAAGTTCATAAAGAGTTATACTCTTAAGCCTGGTGGTTCAAATCCACCAGTGCCTCTGAGGGAGAAAGAGTGGGAGCCTCTCCTGTGTGATTTGCAGCTTCACAATGCAATTTCAAGTATAAGTCAGTTCTGACTCCACTTCAATGGGTAGTTTATATTTTGCAGGTTATTTGTAAGATACCGTCTTTGGAGAAAGAAGACATCGTAACTGGTAAAGTAGAGGATCAGAGAAAAAGAGGGAAACCCTCTATATGGTGATTTGACACAGGAAATACCATCATGGGTGCTACAGAGTTTATAAAGATGGCACAGGAATGGGTAATGTTTTCTTCTGTTGTACATTGGGGTGCTATGTGTTGGAGCCAACTTATTGACAAATAACACCACCATAAGTAGGAATGTAATATATTTTGTTCATGTAGGGAGTCCTTTCCACTTTCTAAACGACATGCCTCCAGAAACTATGAACTTTGATAAGTGTCAATAGTTATAAAAAGGTTTCAGGCATTTTTTCATAAGGTCGCAATAAGTTGTACTCGACCCGAAGGCAATCAACAACAACAACAACGACGATATTAAGAAGAACCCTGGTGATATTGTGCTTAATGCGTGGGGCTGCTCACCTGAAGATCAATAGTTCAAATCCGCCAGCTGCTCCATGGAAGAAAGCGGAGTCTCCTCATGTAAAGACTTTAGGTCCTCAGTAATCTGATGGAGAGTGGTTATGAGTAAGAATCAATACAAAGTCAGTGAGTCTGGGTCTATATATAGGCATCTCTGGAGGGAGCAAATGATTAAGTAATTGTTTTCTAATTGAAAGGCTAAGGTTTCTAAATTGCCCACAGATGCCTTGAAGAAAAGTCTGACAACTTGCTTCTGAAAGTTTGCTGCCGTAATCATCATGTGGAGCAAAATTTTCATTTGAAACACATAAGGTTACCCTGAATGCAATCGGACCTCAAAACAAATCTTTTCTTCTGGTGTGTTAATGATATAATACAGTAAAGAAGAGAAAAGCAATGAGATAATACCACACAAATTACAAGTATATAAAAGAAATGCTATTAAGTATGGCAACAAAGAGTGTGATGTTACAGAGAGCACTGTGAGATCTTAATGTATGGGTGCATTCAGAACTGGAGAAATATCTATACACACAATTCCAGATTGGTGGGGGGCAGAGTAAACATGATGAGGGGGGAGTAGCAAACTAGTTAAGACATCAGATTGTTTGCAGGAGGAGCACAGATCTCGTACCTGGCCCACTTAGCTTCATATCATTCCTGCCACAACCCCTTAGTGTGTGGTCGGCCTTTGGTGGCTCATAGCTGTCCACAGTTATCTGTGGTGACAACTGTGTTGCCTATCCATTCCAGCCTGTTCTTTCTTTCCTTCTGTCCCAAAGGGCCCAGGATAAACTCATTATCAGGAGCATTCACAGGCATTTTATCACAGTGTGTCCCTGTCAAAGTTCACCTGGCTCCAGGATGAAGTAGCCATCATATTCATTGTGCAAAAATCTCTATTTCAAGGAAGGTTGAATCTGTTATTCTTTTCTTTGTCATTCAGCTAAACTTAGATGTCTTTTACCTTGATTTTCCAGAAAATCCATTCTTCATTTTCCTGGTGAGGTCTCTTTCTTTTATTTACTGGTACAACTCTGTGTCTGTTCCAAAGGCAAATGGGAATAGAAATTAAATAGAAACACACAATTTTGAGATTGGGTAAGTCACATTAATCTTAAGTTATAGCTCTATAATTTAATCAATATTCAATTAAAGACATCTTTTAAAATTTATTAGTAATATACATAGGATTATTTTGCATCTGGGTTCTTTTACATACTTTTAAACTTATTTATTTAGATCTTTATAAACACGTGTTATTTTTTACAGTGCAAACATTCAATCTTATCAGAACTTTATGGTCTTTTTTTTTCTTCTTTTTTTTACGTTTTGATGGACAATTAACCTGAAGAGTTGAGAGATTAGGTAACTATTATCAAGTCACATAGTCAGTAAAAAAAGAATAATTAAAAAAAAAAAGATCTACAACTACTTTTGCATTCCACTCCTCCAGCAAATCTGTTTCAACAATAGTAATGTTTTGCCAAAACCTCTCTCTATTGAAGAATTCAGGAATCTCCTTGACCTGTTAATTGATGGTAATACAGACTAACTCAATTTTAAAATATTATTTTGGGAACACACTGAATCAAATATATGTATTTTTTTTTTCAATAGTCACATACATGTGGATTTAGATAGTATAAAGTGTCAAAGCCCAGAAAGTTGAATGTTGCAAGTGTGAAAATGTGGTATATCTCATCTCCATAACTACCAATATTCCAAGGCCATACTCAAATGTCAGTATGTCATAGCAGCATTTCCCATTTACCTGATCTGGAAATGTCATCTCCCTTCCTAAAACCCCAATTATACTTGTTTGTTCACTATTCATATGACATTTATAACCAAAGTTTAACTAACTAGGCTATGCCTTATTAGTAGGAACTTAGAATATGTTAAACTTCCAGGCATTTTTATGTGAATGTAAAGAGGAATCAGTAAATATTTTGTATGTTTATGCATAGAATTAAAAGTATAGTTGCATATCTGCTAGTTAAGTTAAAAAGCAACAACAAAAACCCAACAAAACCCAAAAATCCAAACCCAAACCACCAAACAAACATTTTCTGCTTACATGCTGACAATGCTATTTTTCTACTGAGTTGATTCATTTGATTTGGTAAAGATTGGGCTATTCCTTTGCTTTTAAAAATAAGTTAATGTATATATTTTCTTAACATATTTAGGGCTTCACAGGTAGCAAGGATATAGCTTAGAGTCATTTCTAAGGCATTATTATGAAAACTTCTTAGCCTCAGCCAAACACCTTAAAGGATTAAATCATTGGGCATCATAAACACCTAGGCCTGTTGACACAACATAGTCCACAAAGATAAAGTTCTAGAGCCTACTATAGTTTGTAGTGGTTGGGGTCTTAAAATCTCATGAGCAGCCATCCACGATGTAATATTGTTCTCTCCCCACCTACAACAAAAAAGAGGCAAGGAATTCAAAGCTCAAGGAAATAATTAAAAGAATAATAGGTCACATAAAATATAACCTAAACAGCCTGGGATCAGAGAAATAGATGGTTCCTGGCTACCATTCCTATACTGCATAAGATCACAATGGAAGGTCTTGGACAGAAAGTGGAGAAAAATTAAGAATGAAAGTAAAAATAATTAAGTAGAGAACATTTACTGGTCTGGTAGAGCCTGATTGACTTTTAGACACCCTTTAAACCTAGAACTGAGTCTCTTTTTAAGGATCACTTTTCAGCCATATCGTAGGCCTCTAAGTAAATAATAACACTTTTAAACAATATACTTCTCAGAACAACCAATAAAAACCAAAGGGTAGCATTTACCCCAAAACAAAGTAGAATGAAGGAAAAAGGGGTATAACAGTCAAACAAATAGAATAGAGGAACCCAGAGAAGAAGTGAGAAGATTAACATTTAGAGGATTACCATTAATGCCACGAATCAAAATGCATATAAATTATTAAACGGAAAAGTAAGTTGCTGTGTAAACTTTCTTTTAAATGACATCTAGATGTTTTAAAAACGTGTCATCTATGGCTTCCTTTCAGAGACTGCATTCTACGCCAGTGTCAAGGACTGCAAGTGTAGAAGGGCCATTTTGACTTCTCCAGCAGTCTGCAGAGACAGTCTTAAGGACTAGTTCAGAGTACATTTCATTTTCTTAAGTAGAAAAAATGAAAGCATGCATGACACAATTTTGAATTCACTTTTGGTGTTCCATACTCTAGACTCAATTCCCATTGATAGTGATCCTATAGAACAGAGTCGAATGGTCATTTAGGGTTTCTTAGGTTGTGAGCAGTCTACTAGGTCTTTCCCCCTGTGGAGCCGTTGGAGAGACTGAACATATATTTAGGTTAAAAGTTGAACTTCCTTTATCATGACAAGAGGCCAAGCCACTTGGCCTTCCAAACTTTTAAATCTTGTTTCAACAGTTTTCCACTCATTCCAGTACCTCCATAAGTACAGAATTTTGAAAGGTAGTGGTACTGCAGCCTCCAATATGGATTGAGGCTCAATGTCAAGAAGACAAAGATTCTCACCACTGGACCAATTGGCAGCATCAGGATGGATGGTGAGGAGATTGAGATTGTTCACAGCTTCAGTTTACTTGGCTCCACAGTTAACACTCTCGGCACCAGTAGCTAGGAAATTAGAAGACGTATTGCCATGGGAAAGTCTGCTGTTAGGGACCTCTCCAAAGTACTCAAGAGCAACGGTGTGTCTCTGGAGACTAAGGTGCGTCTGATACAGGTCATGGTCTTTTTTATCACTTGTTATGCATCAGAGAGTTGAACAATGACTTAGGAGGATAGACGGAGAATTGATGTCTTTTGAGCGGTGGTGCTGGAGAAGAGTATTGAGGGTACTATGGACAGAAGGCTTTGGACATGTTGCAAGGAGGGACAGGTCCTTGGAGAGGGACATCATGCTTGATAGGGTGGAGGGACAGTGCAGAAGGGGAATGTCCCTTATGAGGTGGATTGATTCAGTGACTGGGGTAATCGGGATGGGTGTTTTGGAGATGGTGCGATTGGTACAGGACAGAGCAGAGTTTAGGGATGTTGTACATAGGGTCGCTATGAGTCGCAAGCGACTCGACGGCACATAACAACAACAACAACAGCATTCATCTTCCATGTGGCTGACCCAGGTTCAACTGCTGGCATTGTACCTCAAGCATAACCACCACCCATCTGTCATGGGAGGCTTATGTGTTGCTATAATACTAATCTGGTTTCATGGGTTTAAAACTAAAACAGACTGGAAAGAAAGATTTGGTGATTTAGTTCTAAAAAAATCTACCACTGGAAATGTGGCTTACAATGCCCCATCCCATTGTGTATAGATAAGATCATCATGAATTGGATGCAATCTTTTCAGTTGCTATTTTACTTTTTTCTTACATCATCTTTTTACTTAGAGCCTCTCGTTTGAAAACAAAATAATCATGTTGTGGAGTTTTATTAAATTTTTGAAAAGTAAAAACAAATTTTTATTTTATATTTGTGTGAATACAATGTTTGTATACATTGGGTTTCACACTATTCTTCATTCATAATGTGTTTCATACAATCATTGCCATTCATTATATTTTATAAAATTGATCATGCCCACCCATGTTTATTGCAGCTTTGTTCACAATAGCAAGGAGTTGGAAGCAACCTAAGTGACTATCAACAAACAGATAGAGATGTTGTGGTATAGTCACACAATGGAATATTATGCTGCATTGAAAAACAAGGAACGCATGCAGTATTATTCAAAACGGGTGACCCTGGAGGACATTATGTTGAGTGAAGTATCTCAGTCACAAAAGGACAAATACTGCATGGTGCCACTGCTGTAAAACAGGACTGACATTGGGGTTGAGGGGAGACTGAGAAAGATGGGTTCAATAATGTATACTACATTGAAACAGATGAGGGAAAAAACAGTTTGAAAGGGATACATGATTACGTATGTTTGTCATGACGGGAGTCCAGAGGGAAGGTTGCATAGTAGAGTGGATCTGGGGGGAGGGATTGTAAAACAATGAAAGAATATTTCTTTTACTTTTCCAAGAGGGTAGTGTACTTAGGGGGGAGGGCTGGGAAGGGAGAAAAATGCAACAATGAATGAATGGAAATAGTAAATTTTCATTGAAATTAATAATAAATTAAAAAAGAAAAAAATTGATAACATTGAACTATGCCCACCATTGCCCTGTAAATGAGCAAGATAAGAGTAAATGAGGATTTTAATACTTGAACTAAGATACATAGACCTCTCCCGGGGATAACTGAACGCATTTACCTTGACATTTGGGTCCTATGTTTTTTTTATTTTCCCTTTTCTTTATGGTATTCCTGTTCCATAGCCTAATTCCCATCTACTCTAGTATGCCCGTGACACCCCATATTCTTATCCCGTGAGCATTCTGAGTTTGTTGTTTAATAGTTTAAATGGGTATTGGCCAACAAGTATCAACAAACTTAAAAGTGTCTCTCCTTCTTTTCCCTGATCTGTGTTCCACAGCACGTCTGGTTTACTGAAATGATGATCACATTTTGGTAAATAATGCTAAGATAATTAATGTACTTGTGGGAGACTTCCAAGCATTCACTTTAGCGTGGGGTTCTTAAAGAGAGGCATTTATGGTAAGACATCAATTCCTTTGCTCCTTAAATCTCACTTCATCAGTTCTTGAGTCTTTTCTATTATGAATAGGAAGGAAGGAAACCACAGCTCAGCTATGCTCTAAACAAGCAAAGAAGTAATATATTCATTCAATGATATGAACACAATCTTTGCAAGTGCAGAGGAAAACAGATTCATTTGTTTTAGGAAAATCTTTACATTTTCCCATTTAACATATTTATAAAGTTTTGAATTTGTTTTTCTCTGTCAATTAGCCTTTGACTTATTTGCCTTTGAGTAACACAAGAGTCAATTTTGCCTTCCTTCAGGAGAGATTGCTACTTATATATTCTCAAGGTAATTCTTTTTCATCTATCATAAGTTTTCATTTCTGCCCTTTTAGTGTCTCATCTGCCTATTTTTTCCATTTGCATGGATTGACTCATGGAATTTTAAAGTAGAAAGGGACTTATATACCGCTTAGTTCAAATTCTACCATTCAACTAAAGAAAATAAAAGTATCCCCTCAATGTCATTGGTTTATAAAATAATCAAATCAGGATAAAACTAGTAGATGTAGTGTTGAGTCCAGTTTAGTTACTTAGTATCCTTATCTTTTGACTCTTCTTTAAGGAGTTATCTGTAATGATCTGGTATATAACATTACCTCCAATATTTAAATAACTTTCAATGCTGTATCTTTTTTAAGTTTATAGCTTATTGCAAATATTAAAAAGAAGAATTCAAAATTCAAATATCAACTTGTTCGATGGCAAAATGATCTACATATTCATGCTGACTTTGATAGCTTGGCGCATCTCCAGCACACAGTAAACAGACCGACAGAAGAGACCTCGATTCCAGAGGCTGCGTTTAGCAAAATGGTACCTAATACATTAGAGATGTTTTTCCAAGTTTCCCTCCGTTAAAATAATTCATAATGATATCAAGGCTGGTGTAAGCTGAGACCATTTTTTCTGTAGCTACCAGACATGCAAGGTAAACCTGCTAGAAGACTATTACATGCCATCAAGAAAACACCCGCTAAGGATGTAAATTTTCATTCTCTCTGTAAATCTTCAGCTCGCATCTTTCATGGCAACTTCTGCTTATTCACACCCAACACCTCCTGGCTCAGTCCTTGTTCTGACTTTAGCAAAGAACCTTTACTACATAATTTACAAAGCTATTAAGTGCCCAGATCTACCAAAGTGTTTCTTTAGAGGTAGAAATAAATGTTTCTTCTATTATCAAGGTACATGATGTTGGCCTCAAGGTTATTTGAGACCAGAAATTTCAAAACAAAGGGTGTATTAAGCATTGAAGTATTTCTACGGAGACTTATTGTTAAATCTCTTTCCGAAGACTGATTTCATGTCCTTATACATGAGGAAGAATTAAATCCATTTGATAAACTTCATGGGATAACCTTTTTTCTAGGTTCTCTCTTCTTGGGCTGTGCCTACTACAGAGCTTTCAAAGTTACATGTAATTTTGGCAATTTAACAAGGATATAATGTTGCATTGCTTACCACATTAAAGAAAATATTTGAATCTGTTCTATTACTATGTCTTGGCAGTATTCTCATTTTACTGCTTTCTTTAGAACCATGCATAGTTTTCATAATTTTATATTTATGTAGTATATGTGAATGAATACACAATGCATATAAGGAGGCTGTGTGTTAGGCTGCTCACAGAAACGTTGGCAGTTCAACTCCACCAGTGGGAGAAAGATAGGGCAGGTGCTTGCACTAAGATTTTTAGTCTTGGAAACCTAATGAAGGTTCACTACAAGACAGAATCCACCTGAGGCAGTGGTTATGGTGGAGCGTAATCTACCTACGGCAGTGTGTTGACAGTGGGCTCTGAAAGGGGAATCAGCGAAGAGTAAAGAGTGGTGAGAACAGAATTGTACAAGGCCTTTGGTACAGAAAAGCCAACTGTCACTAACTTATAAGAAGCAAGTGAAAGAATTCTCTCCTGAGGAGAATGGTGATTCCAAGGGCTTTCACATGACAAAGTACAGCGAAAAGTAGAGCAGAGTTCAAGATAAACATGCTGCTGTATTTTCTGGCATAACCTGCAGAGTGAGTACTGATTCAATCGCAGCCTCGTCGGCTTAATTGAAGTTATCTTATTGTGTTGATGCCAAAGAGCTGTGTCTCTATCAGGAACAATGAAGACAGAGGCAACCCTTCTAAGTATCCACTCTCAACCGCAGCTGCAGGCACAAAGAGAACATATATGAGGACAAGAGCAGAAATTTGACAAGTACATTTAGGAGAGTTTTTGAGTCATCTCTGTTGACTCCTAACAACGTCCCTAGGAGATATTGTGACCACAGGGGTCATGTAACCACAGCCTCCTTCATACTCCATAGGTGGAGAAAAAGCCTGGGAAAAGTCATTCTTGCCTCTTTCTTCTCTTGGCTAGGACCTGGCGTTTGCATGACACCGGGTAATACTTGACACACTGGCTGAAATGTCATTCTAGTCATTTCCTAGCTATAGAACTTCACACTCAAGCCATCTTTTTAAATTGTTATTTTAAATTAATCTTTGAATAAACCACGTATACACATTTTAGAAGTTTAAACATATTAAAGATGAAAGTTGACATGTAATCCTTCCCTTTGTTTTATATCCTTATGTGTTTTACCTGCCCAGAAGTATGGACTGTTACCATTTGTTGTGCCCAGAAAATGTCTGTAAATATTATAGTGTTTACAACCTTTTATGAGACCATCAATAATGTGACATAGTCCTTAGAAAGGACCAAAGTGCATGTAGGGTGTTCAACAAATATGCAGTGATAATTGCAACAACGGATTGGTTTAGGGCTAAAAAAGTCCTATTCTCAAACTCCTAGACTCTCAGAAAATCCCCTTGACCATACACCACCCTCGTGCTTCTGAGCTCACAGAGTTAACACAGCTGGGAAGGTAAGATAAATGATGCTGTGGAGAGTAACAGACCCTGAAAAAGGAAGCTGAGCTCTGGCATTTTACACCTTGCAAAGACAAATGCTTTGCAATGTGTATTAAAGCACTCTTTGCGATCAAAAGATTTGGCAAGTCACCCAGAATTCTTAACTTTCTCACCACGGCAGAAATCTCATTATGTATAACCTTTTAAATGGGACCAGAGAAACACTTCCAACGTGGTTCTCATTGAGCACAACCCCTACCTGAGAGTTCAGTCCAAATGGAGACAAAATGTACATTATTTTCACATTGAACATGTAGTGCCAAGAGTGCCGTTCCGCTACTCCTTTTATTCAAAAGTCTTCTCTCCCCCTCAACAAAACCTTGTCTCCAACCTTGTTCTCTCTCTCTCACACACATAAACACACACCCACACACACACACATGCACACACACCTCACACCCCTTGTCTCCAACCTTGTTCTCTCCCTCTCTTTCTCTCTCTCTGACACACACACCCACACCCACACCCTTGTCTCCAACCTTGTTCTCTCTTTCTCTCACACTCCCACACACACACGTGCACACACACCTCACACACCTTGTCTCCAACCTTCTGTTATCTCTCTCTCTGTCTCACCCCACACCCCCACCCCACACCCCTTGTTCTCTCTCTCTTACACATACACACACACACACACACACACACACACACACTGCTCTTTTTACATCAGTTGGGCAAAATATTCTATAAATTCTTACATGCACGCCCCAATGCAGGGATTTGCGTTCACTTTGGCCACAGTAGATGTGATAAATTCCATGTGCTTTCCCCTGGGGATTACAGAGAAAAACATGAAAGACTGACTCCAGGATATTTTACAGAGATGGCTCTCAGGGTTGTGTGTGAATTATTTTGTCTAGCATTATAGAAAGAAGCTCTGGTGGCCTAGTGGTGAGAAGCTGTGCTACAATCCCAAAGGCACTTCTGTTCCCGTCCACCAGCTGTTCTGCAGAAGCAGGGTGAGCAATCTCCTCCTGTGTGATAAGCTGCCTCTGAAAACCCACCTGAAGGTCAACTATGGGTCTGTTCTGACTTGACGGTAAACAACAGCAACAACCATTATAGACACTCTCTTAACTCCTGCAACTTTGGAGGGAAGGTTAGGTTTTTGTGTATCAGAGCTGTCATTCCTGCCTGTAATGGTGTCACAGACTAGCCTTATATAACTAACCCTTTAAGGACTCCACAAAACATGTCACTATGAGCTCAAATATTTCATCACTTACCTTAAAATCAAACTTGACTCTGTAACATCATCCACCCATCTATAGAACGTATATTTCATTTAAGCAGTCCTTTTTCTTTCCTGCACCTTCTATAACTCCTCTTACTATCAATGGGAGACTCGTGCAACTCTTCCTCTTTACCTGTCTACAGACTGTTCATTTGCAAGGGAGAACATATCCTATCACTTTCATGAATGATAAGTCAACAACACCTATACAAAAATGTATTTTCAGCAGACTTGTTATTTATTTCTCAGATCAGTAGAACTTCCCATGAAAGGAAGTAATGAGAAATTTAGGTAGTAGTACACAGTGGCAAACTCTTCACTCTTATGACACAAAAAAAGGTATTCTAACATTTAGTAACTCCTTTATGTTCAAGAATCATGTTAACTTGAATACATTTATCTTTATGTAGAGGTAAAGAAAAATTTAATGAAACAGTGAATGAGACAAATTGGCATCATAGCCACCATAGTAGACTCAATAATAAATTTTTTTTAAGAAAACACAAAGCCAGAAGTTTCATTATGCTATTTGTAATTGGGCCATGATTTGGAACTTACTTGACAGCAACTAGTAACAATAGAATGTGTTTTAAATTTTATATATTTTTTTCTATTGACTTTTTAAAAATTCTAATGGAATCAGCACAAATCTATAAAGCAGAGTTGGGAAATAACTAATTCGTCCGGTGGTCCTGATGAAATAGGTGTGATTCTTTGGCTAAGCTGAGTGTGAGATTTAGTCATGTCTATGATTAGAAATGACTAGGGAGCTCTGGTGACTTAGTGGCAAGAAGCTGAGCAGCAAGCCTAAAGGCATGCTGTTCAAATCCACAGCTGATCCCATATGATTAACACCTTGGGGAAGATTTAAAGGGCCTTTGGGTTACATTGATAGTGCTGGGAAATAAAAAATTAAGAAAGTGAGAGGAGAGGAAAGAAGATGAATAAATATAACTGAGTATTTCTCATCACGGTACACAAATAGGAATGTCTTTTCCTTAGATTACACTTGACTGAAATCTTCTTAAAGAAGAGGTCCCCTCGTCAAGAGGAAAAATGCTCTGTTTGTGTGTTAACCATAATTTAGGTGAATATTAGAATTAGGTTCTTAGTCTCCAGCACATGTTGTGATAAACATCACACTTTTGAAACGTATATACCTGGCTAAAATATTTCAATTCCATTTGTTTGACTTGTATTAAGTATAGATTTTATTTTTTTTTTAACATCCCTTAGGTGAATTTCAAGTAATTTTAAACAAAGGCTCTTGGTAGAGGCCCTGGCACTCTGTGAAGTATGAAGAATGGCTAAGGAAGGTACCACAGAATCAAGGAATATTGAGCTAAGCTTAAAACTCCAGATGGGTGCATAGATGCAGAAAAGAGAGCAGAGAGTGCTTGGACAGTGGTTTAGGAAGAAAAGATTAGATAGAGTGAAACAAGATTCATTTGAAGGATAAAGCTGATGAGTCTGAAGAAAGGAGAAGGATAGATAGATAGATAGATAATAGATGATAGATAGATAGATACATGGATACATAGATACATAGATAGATAGGACAAGAAAGAAACACAGGCTTGGACTATCAGTAAAGGTGGGATATCTTCAAACAGTGTTTTGAGATTACAAGCATAATCCCATTATTTTCCTAAACCTTGGCTCTGACGTGTTTGTGCAGTAATGGCTCTGCTGTTTGAACCTCTGATTTCCATTTTCTTCCAATGCTTTTGGCAGAGCCAGACACTTAAAGATGACTTCCCTCCAGTCTCATGGTGATTTAGGAACTTGGAATAAACACAGGACTTTCGTTTCCTGTCTGGCACTTTTCATGAGCACAACATTCATTTTGAGATCTAAAAAGAAAAACAAAATAATATGAGCTATAAATTAAACTCTCCCAGAAAACTGGTTTGAAGGAGCACAATACTGATAAATGTCAAGATAGAAACGTTATTTTTTTGCCCTCAAATAGAGTGACGATTAAACAATTTCTTCAATAATTTGTAAAATTAGGGCAAGTATAATTACTCTTTGTCATAAATTTGGCTAATATAAAACAGTTATTACAAAAGGAAAGTGAAGAAATCATAATAAATCTGATATTGTAGACAATAAAATAATACTTCTAAAATATAGTATATAAGATTTTAAATATAAACTTAGCAAGATATTTACCTTTTTCGATGAATCTACAGGTCTTCCTAATCTGGAAGCCTCATTCTCTTGAAGAATTTTTCAAGATTATAATGGAAAAGTAAGAAATGCTTTTCATTAATTACTTCCAATATTTTAAAATATTTTACAAAAATATACATTTACTCATGATCGAGCTGCAAAGTGTAAGCACATTTTAGCGCATTTCATCCAGGCTGATTTTTTTTCTCTCACCCAAGTGTTTAAATAATGTATTTAGATACTTAGATTTAACCTACGATTTCTAGTAGTATATAAAGATACCTCAAATATAAAAATATAAAAAAGGAAATAATATAAAAATTCTTACAGGTGCCTCAAAACCAGAAAAGTTTAAAGAATAGTTAAACAGTACATATTCATTCTTTAATATTGAAAAATTAAGTATAAAATCAAGTACTATTTAGAAATTAAATTATCTTTGAAAATTAAAAGATGACTTGATGACTAGTAAATGTCCCTTTCAATTCTGAAAAAAATTTATATACTAATGTTCTGAAAAATGAGGGTGTCTAAAGAATTCTATTACAGGCACAGAATAAAGGAACTATAAGAAATCCATGATAGGATATATCCGTGGGTACAACAAGAGCAATAGGTGATGCCCTCTACCAAAATTCCCTTATATAATTTTCACACGTTCATCCACCTACTTATTTATTATTGACCTTTCAGGCTCTAGGTAATTAGCATCTTGTTATGTCCTTTGTGAGATGACAAAATTGTCTCTGAGTTCACATAATCATTTAGTTGCCACATGACACTTTAAAATATGATTGACATGAATTATTAGAGCTTAAGGTTGGTGAAATTATCTTGTGCAATACAAGACCCTAATGAGCCACTTTGGAGGCAATTTGAATAAGAACTCATATGTAGAGGCAAATATGTAGAATTTATCAAAAAGATCCAATAGGGAATTCCAGGTCTTAGAAATCAAATCTCGTATCTGTACTGAACTTGATATGGTAAAAAACTTCACTATGATCCCAAAGGCACACAGTTTGAAACCACCAGCTAATCTTTTCCCATGCAATTACGGCACACAAAAACATCAACATCACTGACCAGACTTGTAATGTTTTTGAACTATTAAAAAATAATCTTGTGTGTGTGTGTGTGAAAACATTTTTCTAGAGCCTGCAAGAGAAGAACTACTAAAATTACCGACTAAACAGAAATCATCTCACTGCAAATTGAGTTTGGAACACTGGAGGTTTGAGGGGAGGAGGAAAATCTACAGTGTTAGCCTTGTACCATAGGTGATTAACTTCTTCTTTTATGACACTCGCTGAAGTTGACTTAAGTAAATGTTCTTTAAAATTTTATACATATTATTCAGTGAAAGTTAAAAGAGTAAAATATATTGAATCGCTGTTACTATTTCAAATCTGGTCACATCATTTAAAGTGAGTGTGGTGTTAGGGTTTTTTTAGTTATTACAGTTAGCTGGAGAAGAGTATTGAATGTACCATGGACTGCCAAGAAAACAAACAGATTCATCCTAGAGAGGGTTAAACCAGGCTACTCCTTGGAGGCAAAGATTCTGGGGCTTCGTCTGACATACATGGGACATGTTACAAGAAGAGATAGGTCTTTGGAGAGGGACATCATGCTAGGTAGAATAGAGGGACAGCGCAGGAGGGGAAGACCCTCTATGAGGTGGACTAATTCAGTGACTGCGGTAATCGGGATGGGTGTGTCAGAGGCAATGTGATTGGCACAGGATAGAGCAGGGTTTAGGGTTTAGGGCTGTTGTACATAGGGTCGCTATGAGTCGCAAACAACTCGACGGCACATAACAACAACAACAACAACAGGTAGCCCCACTGGTTTCCAGCTACCTTATTTGTAGGCACATGGTCTTAAAACTCCTCAACAGCTATTGGACTCAAATAAGAGAAGTAGTGCTTTTCAAACTGGGAATCAAGATTTGAGGTGGCGGTACTTGAGGGAGACTGGAGCAAGACCCTTGGGAGAGTGAGACCCTGGGGGTGGAGAGATTGTGGAATTGCTGTGGAGAAATTGTGGCAAAGTGTAATCAGAGGGCCCTGAGATAAAAGCCACAATTAGAGGGTTTTGCTGTTCTTGCCAGATGCTTGAAGGAGATGCATCTCTGAGATAAACCTTTCTGGATGATTTAGAATTAACTGTGAACTGAGACCAGAGCATCAACTAATTGTGGAGTTGTGCCTTGGAACTTGGGATAAAACCTGGAACTGTATTGGATGATCTTCTTTGCTTTCTCACTCTCTAACTTACCTCCCTAACAAACCCCATTCTCGGTACCACAATTTTGAGTCTGTAAGTCAGCAATGACTATACCCATCTCCTCTTGCTGTTCGTGGAGCTCTGGAGGCAGTATGGGACTGGGTACAGGCTCTTTATCGTCCTTCTGCTCTGGGGCAGTGAGATTCTGTGCTATTCTTACTTCTGTTAGCCCTTTCAGAGAGGTGCTCATGACCCTTTGCCTCCATGTCCTGATTTCCCTTCTTTAGCCAGTAAATAAATACAAATTATTATCACAAAGTTGATAATGTATTTTAGAAGAATTATACCAAGATAGCTTCATAAGCTGTGCAAGCAAATTTTCCTAGTTCTACCCCTAAGAGTATTCAAAATACTCTTGAAGTATTTAAGGTCCTTAAACAGCAAATCACTATTCTATCTGGCCACTAGATTCTTTTATGTCAAGAAAAGAACCCTGAATATTTTAGAGCTATTTGTAGTCTCTATCTCAACTCTTTGGGACTTCCTCTAATTGAGGGACACATGAGACGAGAGTAGTTTTCCTTTCTTACTATGGGATGAGGCTTACTGCCTCCTGGAAAGATAACTATACGGATCCAGACTAATCTTGAAATTGGACCAGAAACATTGAAGATCTTCTAATACCTTTCTCATTGTCTCATCAATCTCTCATGTGAGAGATTTTTTTTACTGTGATCCTTTGAGAAAATGCAGTCAAGTACAATCTTCTATTTCTAGCATTCTTTCTCTACTGCCCACATTCCACGATTTTTAAAAGACCAAAAGCATAAGAGAATTGATAATTTCTAACATCTAATAAAAGAGAAAAGTAAATACGCAAAAAATGAAAAATAAGGCCTTTATCTCCGCTAAAGTAGTGAAAATGAGAAACAGAAGCAGAAGGTCTTTCGTCACTGACCAGAGTTAAACTGGATTAAGGTCACTTTTCAGATCTCCTTGCTTTTGCTTTAAAAACTATGTTTAATTGTAAGTCCTGATGCACTGTGGGCAGAACAATTAGTTGAATCTATATTAGATCTAAGCTGTAATTATTTGTTACATTAATCATGACTAGAGTGAGAATTTAATTAGTCACGAACATTAAGTGATTTTTTTTTTCTGAAGTGAGGGAAAAAATGTTTTCTGTTGTTTGGTGTGTCTGATTAAAGAGAGGGCATCACAGCTGGCTGGTGGGATGGAAGGGGATGAACAGTCCTGTTTTTCCATCTCTGACTGAGAAATCTGGATCTAGGCAGTCACACAATATGTTTATGCACTTCTGCCCCAAGTGGTAAGTTTATGTTCAGGTTCCTCCTCCACACACAGGTGAGGATGTAGATGGAAAAGGGATCCTGACTACTGAATAAAAGTTAAAACAATAAATAAAATTTAGTTACCATTGAGTCGATTATGACTCATGGTGACTCACATATGTCAGAATAGAACTGGGTAAGACATGGCATTTTCAATGTCTGAATTTACAGAAGCAAATAACCAGATTTCTTCCAAAATGCTTCTGGGTAGGATTCTAACCTTAGTCTTTGGCTGGTAGCCGAGTATATTAATCATTACACAACTTGAGGACTGTAAGAATTGACCATTGACCACCAATTCATAAGAGACACATAGTGTAAAATTCTCTCGATTCTTATTTTTTCCACCCTCCTTATTTACAATTTGTCTCTGCCTTTAGGATGGCAAAGATAATACTGAAAAATTCCAAGCAATGAAGAAAGATAACTAGAGAAGTCCATGTAGACTTACATTAGTATTTATCTCTGTGTAGTGTTTTGAAAAGAGCAACTAAATATTTGGCATTCATCTAATCACACAGAGCTCACATCCAATGCCTAAAAGCTCTGAAATCTATTTTTTTTTTCAAATTAGAAATATAAAGACTTTCACGGGGGGCACTTACAAGAGGAAACAAAGCATAAATGTGGTGGCTGTGATAGTGTGGGCCAGGACGTTTGATAAGGTGACACATTTAATGAGTCACATACATAGAGCTGTTATCGCCCCAAACAGCTATACCCTGCTGATTCAAGTGAAAACTTTTAGACAAACTCAGCGTTCTTTTGCTCATTACACTGACCTGTCAGAAATGACAACTTGGCCCAGTCTGGTTATTCCATGCTGACAAGGTACCATTCAGGCTTTGCGGCAATAATGTCAGCTTTTAAAGGTGCAATGTACTTAAGGAAGCTCATTTCTATGATTTGGCCAAAAAAAGAGCCATTTTCCTTGTCAGTGATGAGGAATGCCTTAGTTTTTTTTTTAAATTAGGAATCGTTTTCATGGAGATTGTTCGTGGGAAAATCTGTGGAAAGGAAAGAAACTATATTTTCAAAGGTTTAAGATAATTTAGCTTACAGAGCAATGGTGTGATTACATAGTGCATTGAAGAACGGCCTGTGATGCTGTGCTCCGTACAAAGCACATTTCAAACCTACCAATAATGCAGGAAATAAAACTACAGCTTGGTCATGAGTCGTGTGACTATTCCTGCAAGTAGAGAACTACAAGTTAGAAAGTTCTTTCTCTGTCATTTAAGGGCCACAATATAGAGATTATGGAATAAAGCCATGGTGACAGTCTTAGACAACACTATATGCCTGGCTCAGAGACAAACGTCTCCTTAGCAATGTCCAAAAAAGGAAGGATAGTAAGAAATAGAAGGATACCCTTTGGCCTTTGCTATAAATCCAACACAAATGTAATAAAAAGTGGAGATGAGTTCATAAAGTGGGAGGAAGGACAAGAAAATGGAAGCACATAGACACTTTGCACTATGCCATTTTCCTGTTGCCAATGTTGATTTGAGTCTGCTCTGTGTTAAGTTCTTGGCTTGACTAGAAGGACATCTTGAAGTTCAACTTTGAGTTCTCTTCACTTGATAATGTCACCATGCTGCTTCAAAAATAAGATGATTATATTATCTCAAGATAAAACCCAGGCAGATTAGATAGAGAAATAGATGATAGATAGATAGATAGATAGATAGATAGATAGATAGATAGATAGATAATAGATAGATGATAGATAGATAAATAGATAGATGATAGATAGATATATAAAAATAACATTTTGCACCAACTACTAGATTTTATGTCACTTTTACCTACGGAGGTAGATTCAAAATTTACCCTTCTTTATTAGTATACTTAGATTCTAAGTTGGTGAGCAATGTCAATTATCTCCACGTGAAGAAAGATGCAATGGCACTAACACCATTCATTTGCCCATGACCTTCTTCCTACTTTTTCCATAGTTTGTATGTTCACAGACTAGAATGTTTCCAAAATACTCATGATGCAACCATGAGTAAAAATTTCCACTGATATACATTCCAAGATCTAATTATTAAATAATTAAAAGAAAGTTTCAAATAAAGATTGAAGTAACATAATTGTACAAATACTTTCTTTTTAACAAAATGGGGCTAGCAATCAATTGAGTAATACATTTTATTAAGCAGCATTATTTTGATAAATTAAATAGTTCATTATCTTTTCTGTTTTGAGTAGAGGAAGTTACACAGAAATACAGGAAGTATTAAGACTCATTTTATTGAAGCAGTATTTTATAAATATGTGTCTGTATTTTCTATAGACATCTGAGAACTAGTATCATTTATATAATCTGCATGAGGAGAATGAAGGTAGAAATTATCCTAAAAAGAAAAATAGATTTGCACCTGTATGCTTGGAAAAAGAGTATAAGCAAGAACTAATATGAGTAAACATATGCAAAATAGATTTGAGAAGCAGTGGAACTTTGGTTGTAGGCATATACTCAAGTTATTAAATGGATCATATTTCAAGGTGAAAAGAATTACGTTGAAAGGGACCTTGAATGACAGGGAAAAGAGGTTACCAGTACTATTGGGATATTATTACTTTTCCTTCACCACCTTCTGCATAATACTGAAGCTCACACTCATGTTTTTTTAAATACTGTCAATTCAAAGCAACAAATTATACAATTTACCACATAGTTTTAGCTTGCATTATGTATATTTCTGTCCTCTCTATCTGATACCATTAACTTCATTTAAATGTTTTTAGCTGATACCTACTGAATGCTTAATATAGTAGTAAACTGCATAATGATGGTAAAGTGTAATTTATGATTATTTTACACCAGAAATTTGCTAATTCAGTGTCCTGGAAAACTCAGATTCAGTTGACATTACTGTTAGCTTTCAGAACTTCTCTCAGTCACCCAAGTCCAGGCAAAAATAAATAAATCAAATTATGATACTCAGGAATGACGACTTATAGAGTGCTTGGGTTGTGTTGGTTTTTTTCCTTTCTTTTTATCTATCATTTATTCATTCATGTGTGAGTTGATGGGATTTGCTGGATTTAGCTAACAATGAGCTGTGGGCTGGAAGCCTTTTGTTTACCAGGACCTAATGGTCAGGCCTTTGTATTTAAAAGTCACTTGGACCCTTGGGACTGCAGCCCTCAGGCCTGGTGTTAATTATGTTTGGGAGAACATTCTTCTAAGTGGTATAGCACTGTTCTGTCAATTTGCTATACTGGGGTAACTTGGAGTTGTTGTAATGTTAAACACTGTGCCACTGGAGTGTCAAATGCCATTATGGTTACCCATGGTGGACAGTGTTTGGTGAGCTCCCAGATTGAGACAGGCTTGGGAGCAGTAGTGGCATCTACTTCCTAAACAACATGTCTTTGGAAACTCTATGAACATAGAGAAACTATGATAGTTATAGATCAGGGTTCAGATCTTTTGTTCATAGGGACGCTATGTTTGATGGCACTTAAGAACAATAATAATAATAATTTTAATATACATATACATATTTATGGATTACTAAATCTTTGATACATCAATTTCTTTTGTACCTATCCATGTGACATCAAACCTATCTGGGGATACTAGGTGTCTCCACTGAAGAGAACTTGAAGTGTTTGCTACAGAAGGTAAAGGACTACAGTCTTCAATATGAACACAAAATCTCAACACCAAGAAAGCAAAGATTTTCACCATCAAGCCCATTGACAACATCATGATGGAAAATAGATTGAGGCTGTTAAAAATTTCATCTTGCTCAAGTCTACGATCAACTCTCTTTGCACCAACAGTGTAGAAATCAAAAGACAAGTTGCCTTTTGAAAGTCTGCTGTCAGAGAACTTTGCAGAATGCTAAAGAGCAATGATACCATTCTAGAGACTAAGGTGTACATCATCCAAACCCTGGTCTTCTCAATTGCTTGCTATGCATCAGAGAGCTAAATAATGAACAAGGATGACAGAAGAACAATCCCTCTTATTTGTGGTGCTGGAGAAGAATATTGAACATATGATGAATTGTCAATAGAAAAAACAAGTCTGTTCTGGAGAAGGGAAAACCAGGCTGCTCATTGGATTCAATAACTGTGATTCTCATATGCTTCAGGCACCTTGCCAGAAGGGAGAAATTTTTGGAGAAAGACATCATGCTTGGAAGGATGGAGTGTCAGCGAAAGACAGGAAGACTCACAATGAGAAGTATTGGCACAATGACTGTAGCAATGGGGACAAGTTCTTAAAAGAAAGTGAGATTATCTCAAATTAGGGCAGGGTTCAGGAGCTATTGTTCATAGGGTTGCTATGTGTTGTTATGTGCAGTTGAGTTGACCCAACTCTCTGCTTCCTAAGATGCATGTATCATTCATGATTCACCGGTGTAAACAAGTGCTGCTATAGTTTATAAGACAGTTCAGATTTTCAGATCACAGCACATCCCTTGTGAATGATGTATTTAACGTACCCAGCACACTTCCACATTCATTTTCTCATTTCTTCCTCATAAGTTTATTTTTGTCATAAAGTGTATTTAAATATTATTCATATTTACAATTCTTCTCTCATCAAATGAAACCAATGAAACTTTTACAGGCATTGCATATCAATTACTAATAACCCAATACTGTCAAAGTCATGCTTCCACTTAGCTATTTTATAATAATAGTTCATTGTTCTAGCTTCTTTTTTGATTCTTACTCATACGCATCTTTGATTCATAGTTACTCTATCTCAAATGAAGTGCTTGTCTCTCTTCTATTTTAGAGGAAAAAAATAAAATTTTTGCCTTTACTACTAACTTGACCATATTATTTCTAATTTCTGCTTATTGAGTTGAATATATATATATAGAAATTTTTTTTAAACTAAAGAGTATTTGGAGCTTAGGGATGGATTTCTCTTTCTTCCTACAGACAGCTGAATAACAAGAATGGACTTTACTGCCATTGGAATGTCTTTTGCCTACCTTAGTTGTTGGTTATATATGAAACTACTTCTTGGACCTTTTCCTTTATCCAAATTCATGGGCATATTCAACTCACTAAATAACTTTTGTTTTCAATTCATTTTCTCCTACAGGGAATATGTGCATTCTTTCAAGGAAAAGGAAATTTTTGTTAGGGACTATGGAAACCAAAGCTTCTTGGACAAAGGAAATCTTGATGTTATCCCTTTCCATGTTTATGTTGAAATACAAAGTATTACATTTTAGGTAACAATTGAATTTGTGAGAGTTTGTTTTTCTTTTTTCACTTAATAGGTAATTTATAATATGTTGCCTACATTTCCCCTAATGTTTCATAGCCACTCACTGTAATTTCTCCTTTCATCACTGTCTTTAAAATACAGTTGCAGGAGACTTGCTATAGTTAGATCCCATTAAGTCAGTTGTAACTCACAGTGACCCAATGTCCAATAGACTGAAGCATTCCCTGATCCTGCACCATCCTCACAATCTCTGCCACGTTTAAGCACATTGTTGCAGTCACCATATCAGTCCATCTCACTGAGAGTTACTGGACATTAAAACAACCAAATCTTACCAAATCCCTTGATCATTCTTATTGTTTGTTGTTATGTGCCCTTGACTCGCCTGCCACTCATAGTGACCCTATGTAGTTCTGAAGCCTGCACTGTCCAGAGCCAGTCTCATTGATTCCAACACACTTACCCTCATTGTTCTAGTTACTGTATCAATCCATCTCATCTGGGGTCTTCCTCTCCTGTGCTGTCCCTCCACACTTCTGAACATGATATCCTTCTCCAAAGATTGGTCCCTCATGACCACATGCCCAAAGTATGTGAGACAAAGCGTCAAAATCCTAGCCTCCAAGGAGAAACTTGGTTTCACCTTCTCCAAGACAGACTTAATTGTCTTCTAAGCATTCCATGGTATGTTCAAGACACTTCTCTAGCACCATAATCTGAAGGCATCGATTCTTCCTCTATTATACTTGTCATTGTCCAGTTCTCTGATGCATAGCAAGTAATTGTGAAGACCATGGCCTGGATTAGACACATCTTAGTCTCTAGACTGACATCGTTGCTTTTCAGTATTCTGGAATGGTCCCTGACAGAAGATTTTCCTAATGAAATTCATCTTTTGATTTTCTGGCTATTGTTGCCAAGAGTGTTGATTGTGGAGCTGAGCAAGCTGTAACTGTTAACAACCTCAATCTCTTGTCCATCCATCATGGAGCTGTCAATTGGTCCAGTGATGAGAATCTTTGTTTTCTGGATGTTGATCATTCTTTTATGCATAATGTTATTTTATAAAACCTAAGATATATAGTTTTCTTTTATCCTTTAAATTTAATTTCCCTTTCTAAAGATTTATTTATTCCAAAATCAATGCCAGAAATTCTTATTTATCACAGGTACTATAATTTATATTCAATCTTATATACCCTCTAAGTGACAATTGCACTTTATAATATCCTCCCTTCATTCCCCGCCCCTTATTCCTCTTATTTACTTTTCTACTTTGATTTATCCACCACTTGACCTTTTAACTATGACATTATAGCATTTTGCAGTTTTGATTTTATTTTAATGTCATTGAGCTGTGGTGTTGGAGCAGAGTATTGAATATGCCTTGGACTGCTAAGAAAACAAACAGATTCATCCTGTAGAAGGTTAAATCAGGATGCTTCTTGGAGGAGCTTGGGAGGGTGGAGGGACAACACAGGAAAGGAAGATCATCTATGAGGTGGATTGTTCAATGACTGGGGTAATGGAGGTGGGTGTGACTGAGACAGTGAGACTGGCACAGGATAGGGCAGGTGTTAGGGCTACTGTACACAGGGTCACTAAGAGTTGCAGGCAACTTGACAGCACATAACAAAAACAATTTCTTTTTATTATTTATGTAATAGCTGTTTCAACCAGAGCCTAATTGGGCCATATAATGACATATGGCAGTATCTGGAGGTACTAAGGGTCTGTAATCAGGGCAACGAGGCTTGCTACTTAACATTTTGTAACCCACAGGACACCCTTCCACAGTAAAGAGATGACTAGTCCAAAATGTCAGTAGCTGAGAAATCAGTTCTTTCTCAATACTAATGCCCTTTGCTGAAGTCACAGCTGAGCCTAGCCTCCATTACACTGCCCTTTTTTAAATATTTCAGCTTACTTTTCACAAAGGTAATAACTTTTTGATGAGAAGATCTACCGACCACACATAAAGTAAAAGGTCCCATGAAACTTTCAGGGTGATATAAATATTTTATCTTAAGATATCCTGTATGTTATCCTAAACTTACACAAGCACTATTTTCTGATGGTGACCAGGTCACCTATGAGTACAGGATATAATGGAAGATCTTCTACACCATAAAAAGAATGTGCCAAAGTAAAGCAGAGAGTTTAGGAAATTCATATTTAGCCCCTGAGGCATTCCGTTTAGCTGATGCTCATATGCCTGTGTTATTTGGGGATACTCTTTTCCATCCTCAAGAACGTACTTTGTACCCAAGACCTAGACTTATTATCCTCTGATGCTCTAGCTCTGTGTGCAACACAGGAGTTTACAAATAAAACATCTGCATCAATATGTTTTAAGTACCTTGTCATAGTCAGCATTGCCCCATTGTTCTTCTGGCTTATTCCTTTGTCTCAGTCAACCACCAATCATGACATAGAACGTTGTACAACAGCTCACTTGACACATTATTCATTTGCAAAATTTTAATGAGAAAATTATCTATCCAAAAACAAAGCCTGTTCCCTAATAAATATCTATGTCAATTCCATAATTTATGTAGGTAAAATGCATCAGAAATTTTCTGTCTTTTTTTTTTTTAATCCTGACCGTGGATCTTCTCAAAACTTCTACAATGTCCTGCTTCTAAGGAAAAACGTGTTAGCTCAATCTCTCTTTAGTGTGGTGATTTTGTATCAGTCACTTTGTTTCACACAACTTATTTCTTATTTACTTGCTAGTAATCATACGTCTTAATATTGATTGTGTAAGTTATGTCTTAAGTCCTATGTTCCTTCCTATTGTCCACTATGCATCTATTTCTTTTTTACTTGTTAAATTATTTCTAGTTACTTTAGTCCTCTTCTTTTCATTTTCTCTGGTCTTGCTGTTGATTCATTTCTATGAATGTCTTCCCTTATTCTTCAATTTTAAACGCATAAACCAATTATCTCCTTGGGAAAGGAAAAAGAGCATATTCTCACAATCAATGCCTTTTTCCAAGAACATGAGGCTACTTTTCCTCAGACTTTTCTCCCACCTTTCCCCTCAAAATCTGGGCTTAATTGCTCATTATTTTCCTTCTCATTTTTGGACATCCTTATCAGCTGTTTGTCAAACGTTGTTAAATGATGGCATTCTTAAATGCCAAGACTATCTTATTTACTCATTTATTTATCATTATTTTGGGGCTTATATCCCTAGAGACCATTTGAGAACCTAACACCTGGTGGGAGCTCAATGATGCCCATTAAGTGACTGAACAAGTCAGTAAATGTGTTAACAAAACCCCCAGAGATTGTCATGCATCAATTTAAGCAGATGCTAACAAATTAATGGAAAGAGTGAGTATATATGTGTGTGAGAGAGAGAAGGGGCGTGTGCACACAGACACAGAGAGACAGAGAGAGAAAGAGAGAGAGAGAAGAGAAGAGAAGAGAAGAGAAGAGAAGAGAAGAGAAAAGAAGAGAAGAGAAGAGAAGAGAAGAGAGAAGAGAAGAGAAGAGAAGAGAAGAGAAGAGAAGAGAAGAGAAGAGAAGAGAAGAGAAGAGAAGAGAGAATATTTTCTTTCTTCCATAAAGAGCCCTATAAGACTATTTGTGGTCCTTGGCTCCCTTTTATCTTTTTCTCCTGTGGAGTTGGAATAAATACATCCTTTTTGTCCCAAGAAGGTATCCAGGGTTCTCTTTATAAGTGGAACTTACTTTCTAGACTTAAAACTCTTTACTTCACTGTACATTTTACTTAAACAATTTCCTGAGCTTCGTCTGTAGCTGATCTTTCGATGTGTTATGTGTAGTTATAACTCTCCTCTGTTCTTAAATGCAAGGTGCCCAGAGGCACTGCTTCATCTTCAAGCAACTGAACAGGGTCTTTAGCTTTGGCCTGCTTGGTGGCATTATCACTACATTCTCTGAACAGTATTGGTCCTATTTATTTCGGACACTTTCCCTATAATAAATTCCATTTACTTCTCATCTAATACTCTTATCAAATTCCTTGCACCCTGGATTTTGAATTACAGCAGTTCTCTCCCTTGGTGGAACAAGTAGAATGAATAATCAAGGTCCCCAGGATATGATATTTTGCTCAGCCTCTACTCTCATCTCTGGTGTCACTGTCTTTCGCAAATCTTTCCCAAAATGTTTTCTGTAAACTTTCGTTAGCAGAGAAGCTCCCTGTCCACTAGGCAACTAGAGCTCCCTTTTATCTAGTGCTACCAGATTAGAAATACTACCAGTACATGGTTTAACAATCTGAAAGTCATAATTATGATCTAGAATCCTGAATATAGCACATAAACTGTAGAGGAATACTTTCTCTTAATTCTGGGGGAAGGTATTTGTCTCATTCCAACATTTATGAGTCTGAAGTGTCTTGCAGAGCTATGTATTATGGTATCAGTTTCCTCTTGAGAAACTGTATGTCTACAGACAGGGATCTCAAGTCCGAAGAACTTCTTTTCCCAGCTTTTATTTCTTATTAGTTGTCAAGTACCTTGTTTAGTCTGTTTCATATATAAAACAGACAGACTTAAAATGCAACAACTCTTATAGAGTGTTTTCTGCCTCTCTCTCATGACGTTGTTGTTGTATACTGTTGAGTTGGAACTAACTCATAATTGACCCTCCAGTGGGTTTTCCAATACAGTAAATCACATGGGAGGAGAAAGCATATCTTTCACCCATGAATCAGCTGGTGGAATAAAACTCTGCCTTTGAGATGGCAGTGTAGCTCCCTACTACTAGACCACTAGGGCTCATTAATATTATGAAGATTAGGGTTTAAAGCAGAGAGAACTATTATATAATATTGAGATCATAGCTTAGTCAAGTTGCATATTTTGAAAAACATGCAATTATACAATTTAATCTGTAATATGCCTTATTCTTGAAACTCTCTCTTGTTTTCAGCCTGTGACATTTTCTTTAGATGCTCTTAAAGATTCTACTTCGTGCCCAATGCCATCTTCTTTTCTTATGGTACCAAATATATTCAGCTATATCATTGACCACACTGTATATACTAACTATATGTTAAATAGATTAGATATTTACTTGTATCTCTCATATCTCTCCTAATATTTATATTCACATGTTTTACATATTACTAGGTAACTACTTGGATATTTCCCGGTCAACTTAATTTGACATATCCATAAAGCGATCTCATCATCTCATCTGCAATATGTTTCTTATTTACGCAAATGTTTTCCAACTTTTCATATCCTTAGTTTTTATACTATTATTCCTTATCTAGTCATTCACTGAAGTTTTTCACATTCATTTACTAATGATTGTTCAAATATGCTACTTCTGTTTTGAACATCATCACCACTATAATTTATGTTTATTTCTCTGCAACCCATAGTTTTCTGAGTGTTTTAAATGCTTATAAAGTTGCTTACCATATAAATACTTGACTTTCTGTTTGTTTGTTTGTTCAAGAAAAAAATACACACCAGGAAAAACCAAAATATAAAGCAATATACTAAAGTTTAAATCATTAATGTGGCTTACTTATCTATCCCCATTCTGTCTTATCAGAATGATTTTTCTCTTTCAATTATTTTCATTTAGCCATATTTCTCTCCCCCCTCAAGTTTCTATGTTTTTGTTTGTCATGTTTGTATGCTTTTTGCTTCTACTTTTTTTGCTTTTAGTCACTATTTATACTTTGAATTTCCAGCTTGTAAAAAGACCAATAGTCATGTGAGAACAGCCATAACTGACCTTTAACAACTTCAAAAGTTCACAAAGTGAAACTGTCCCCATCAATGGCATTAATACACAAAACCAATTCCCTTGAGGTCAGATATGTCTCCTGCTTCTGTACTTCCTTCTACTCATCTCAACACCAGACTAACTACAAAATCTGATGTGATAACTCACATACCACAGAGAAACATATTGAGAAAGTCAAATGG
Organism: Elephantulus edwardii; assembly: GCF_000299155.1. NCBI lineage: Eukaryota > Metazoa > Chordata > Mammalia > Macroscelidea > Macroscelididae > Elephantulus > Elephantulus edwardii. The sequence continues at coordinate 6,985,877 of NW_006399826.1, forward strand.
TTATAACCTAGATTAGTAGCAGAATCAGGAGAGCTTCCAAAGTGTGTTCACAGGCACCTCAGATTTCAGCTTAATGGCTTTAGACTAGTATTACAAAGTTGGCAAGCCTGCCAATATTGACTCTCCCTACTCCCCCAAATTGTTAGTTCTGGTTCCATCCGGTGGGGGGAGGAGAAGGGCAGGGAGAGCAGTGAGCTCCATCTCTTATCAGTTTTCTCTATTCCTCTGCTTTGACTATGGCTGCTTCTGCCATTGGTGTACCTGGAACAGAGTATCTGGTCCTGAAGTGTGTCCTGCATTCTCTTGCTGCTGCTGCCTCTCCTTCTCTTCCTCCTCCTCCTTATCTTTCTTTTCTTCATCGGTGGGTAAAGTCTCATTTGCTCCTTGAGCTGTTCAATTTATTGGCAAGACTAGACCATTTTCTTGTTGATTAGTGAGATTTGAGAATTATGAGATAGCATATCCCCTTGTGGATAGTCTAATACACCCTATTTGCATGTTTCTACCCAAACACATGGCAGAGTAAAATTTTGTGGCTAGGATAATAATTTTGAATAAAATATACCACACAGCTAGATGTAATTTTTGCACTAAAAATTTTAGAGGCCTTGATTCTCAAACAAGGGGCTATTGTTGTATATTTTAATATTTTTATGCTAATACCATATTAAAGTTAACCATCTCAAATTGTAGTTGATACTATGTGCCCACAGTTTCCATCAATATAATAAGATTAATTCTCTGTCTTGGTTTTGACCACATTCTAAAAACTCTTTCTTCTCTTACCATGGTAGAAAACTACATAGACAGCACATTTTAATACTGAACAGTCACAAAAAATACGGTAAAGTGTAGCCCAGGAGATCAAATGTCTAGTCAATATTTGAGAACATCAACAATAAAAAAAATCACTTCTATTTCTCATTTTCTCAGAACAATTTCCAAAAGTGCCTTAACTGTTTCTCTGTCAATTACTCTGAAATGGGGCATGGTTATCAGAGATGCCTTGTGCATTTGCTTCTTTATCAACTGTAACAACGAATTATAAGTAATGATTTATTTCATAAATGGAAATGTGATTAGAAAAGTTGACATTTTCAAGAGTCAATACATCCCAGGAATTAAGTATAAATGGAACAAAGACTACAGAGAAAACATAAAGTTGGACTAAAAATGTCTATGTTTCATATATTTTCATTAAAAGGAGATGTAAGTATCTGTGAGTGTGTAATTATTAATGATTTATATAATTTCTTGCTTCCATATAGGTATTGACTGTAACTGTATTGTTGTTGTGATTTTTGTTGTCGATTGTTGTCAAGCCGAGCATGACTCATAACAACTCTATGAACAAAATACCTAATGCCTTTCCATAACTGTCGTCATTACTCTAAGTTCATAGAGTTTCCAGAGGCATGTGGTTTAGGAAGTGGATGCTACTCCTGCTTCCAAACCTGTTTTACAACTGGGAGCTCCACCAAACACTGTCCACATTGGAAAACCATAATTATGTTTGATACAATGGCACAAGGTTCAGCATCACAGCAAACCCAGGTTACTTCATACAGCACATTGACAAAGAGTGATGTACAAAGTAGAAGAATGTTCATATAACAACAGTAGTCCCAGTTAGCAGTGGTTGAATAACAACGGTAGTCTCAGTTAGCAGTGGTTGAATAACAACGGTAGTCTCAGTTAGCAGTGGTTAAGTGTCATCAAGTAGAATAACATTCACAGTGACCCTTGTACAAAAGATGGGAACTCTGCTCAATAAAATCACTTCTGTATGTTTATAGAGTTTCCAGAGGCATCTAATTTAAGAAGTGGATGTTACTCCTGCTTCCCAACCTGAATCAATCTGGAAGCTTCTCCAAACATTGTACATGATGGGTAACCAATATGGTATTTGACACAACTATGGCGTGGTGTTCAGTATCACAGCAACTCCAAGTTATTCAGTACAGGAAATAGACAAACAATTGCTGTATCACCTAAAGCATATTCATTCTAAAATTAATAAATTTAAAGTTCAAACCGACACTCACTTTTAGGTGGAAGAAAAAAAAAACCCCCCAAAAACAGTAACACACATCAAACACAACTCCAAAAACTTCTCTTATGTGGTGACTGGTGTAAGGGAAGTTTTGGGGTTGTGTTTGATGTGTGTTACTGTTTTCTCCCCTCAAACGCGGGTATCATTTTGAACTTTTGACCAAGGGTGGAGGCCTGCTTACAGGTGTATCTTTAAAATCCCATAGTGAGGGGTTAAGTCTGTGGGCTGGCCTGGACACTCTCTGGGTTATTAGCCCTTTAAAATAATTTCTGAGATTAATTTACCCTTATGTTGTAGAACACTTGAGATGGTTACCTATTGTTATTTGTTAGCATCATTATTCATATATAAATATATAAAATATCTGATGGCAGATCAAATATTCACAAATAAAATTCTGGAATTCTATCAGATAAAACTTTAATTATGATAATTGGATTTCTTCAATCCAAACATTTGGTATATCATTAGCCTGGCATCTTTTGTACCATAATTCATTTCCATAAAATTTATGGATGTTGTAATGACAGAGAAATGCAGCCTGAATAAACACTAATGTAGAAGAAAAGCATGGCACATATGTCTTGGGATCCCAAAAATACAATAGTGATTTTGGATGACATCAGTGTCACTCTTTTACATTTGTGCTTCCAAAAGCTCCTAATTAATCTGAAAGTTTTACGTGGATTTTCAACAGTAAAACATTTCCTAAGGGTATGAGTGTTAGCTTTTTCTCCAGATATTTTATCTTGAATAACGTGGACCCAAAAAATTTTAAAAATTATGATAAAATCTTAATAATTAGTCCATAGGTAATTGCACTGCCACTCAAAAGGCCACACCTTTTTGGTGGTTCAAGTTCACCAGGCACACAACAAGAGAAGATGGGTTATCTCCTGGGAGATTTAAAGCCTCAAAAATGCAATGTAGAGTCAACTATGAGTCTGTTCCAACTCAATGAGTTAAGTAAGTGTGGTCCTCCTATAACATAAATAACAATTGGAAACTCTATAGAGAATAAATTATTCATTAAAGTTCATACAAATTCTTGATAGCAAGCCTCTCAACAGAGTTCAAATCTACGTTCTATAGTCTCAAAGTGTAAAATGTATGTTCTGATTTCTTGGGCAGTTGAGAAAGTCCTATATTTTCTCATGATGTCTTCTCCACTGGTGCTTCCTGGTGAGATATGAGGGGATACTAAAAGTGACAGATAAATATAATCATTAGGTAAGTTGAGTTTTCCTTTATATTAGAAACTTCTGATATTATGGAAAATCCATAGCAACAATTTTCAGGTGAATTATTAAGCAAGAAGCTTTCAGAATTAAAGTAGTATAAACACTAATTCAAAACAAATGCAGATTTTGGAACTTATCCTTCTATCTATCCATCCAACTATCTAATTTATTTGTGAGCTGACAAATAATCAAAAGGGTCTTAGAAATTATGAATGATGATAGTGCATAAGTTTGAGAAACCAAAATAAACTCATGTACAATATGCTGTAGAGGTTGATATGTGCCTTTGAGATGCTCACAACTCACAGTGACTCTATGTACAACAACAGGTAACACTTGGTAAAACTTCTGAACACAAAGATTAAAAGAAATGATAGAATGTGGAAGGAGAGAGAAAAAAAGGAAATAATTACCCTCAATAACACAAAAATGGCTGCTTCATAATAGCAGCAATCAGAGCCAGAAAATGGGAATTAAATAAATGGCGTAAATATTTTATATCTGTAAATGCTGAGAGTTCTAAATTCATACATTCAACCATAGTACTATATTTTTTTTTCAGCTAAATTGAACCAAATACACACTGATAAAGTTGGAGGAGATGACCACTGTCGAAATGTGTTCCAGTCTTTAACAGGGAATTTTATCATTATTCTTCCAGAAATAGAGCCTCTAAATCTCATTTTTGTGTTAGCCACTTTTCCTTTCTGTTAAATTTATTTTTGTAGATTTTATTTTAATAATTTTAATGAACATTTACAGAGACTTTGGATTTCCATTCATTCAATGTTGCGCTTTTCTCCCTGCTCAGCAACCCCTTCCCACCCCGCCCCGCCACTGCCCAGTTCTCTCTTCTCTTTGAAAAGTAAAAGGAAAATTCTTTCTTTGGTATACAATCCCCCCACCCCTCCCACCACCCCAAGTACACTCCACTATGCAACCTTAATTGTGGGCTCTTGTGATAACCATAATACCCTATCATACATCACTTTTAAATTATACTCTCCCTCATCTGTTTCAATGTAGTATACACAATTTATCAAGTTTTTCTCATTCTTACCCCAACCCTGATATCAGTCCCATTTTACAGCAGTGGCACCATATGGTATTTGTCCTTTTGCGACTGAGATACTTCACTCAGGATAATGTCCTCCAGAGTCACCCATTTTGAATAATATTGCATGAGTT
>NW_006399826.1:6997871-7058389 GCF_000299155.1 Elephantulus edwardii
TTGCATATGAGTAATTGGTGGTCTGTTCCACAATCAGCCCCAGGCCTAGTTTTCACAGCTGATACTGGGCTTCTCCAGCGGTTCCTTCCACAGATGTAGTCGATCTGATTCCTGTGCATACCATCAGGTGAAGTCCATGTGTATAACCTGCAGATAGGACAAAAAAATTAAGAAATCGATAAATTTTAATTTCAGAAGATCTGAAGACTCTGTTCCAAAGAGCACCAATGAGGTCAAGTTACTGGTCTCATGTTCATATCTCCAGGATTTCTACGTGGTATCACCTTCCATCACTACATGATTCTTCATAGTGAAAACATTAGAGTGTGCTGGTAATTGTCGTAGCTTTGGAGACCTATTGGATCATCAAATCAGAATCGACCCATAACTGTACCTCTAACAGATTTTCAAAGGCAGTACATCTCACAGTAGGAGAGTGTCCATCCTTTCTACTGCCCTGTTTGTCGATCGATTGATAAATAGATAGATGTATGTTGTCCTGTGACACTGAGGCAGAACCAGCATATCGGTGGTCCTTTGGTGGGTTCAAAGCCAGTAAATTGTAGGGGAACAGAGCTACGGTGGCTTAGTGGTAAGGAGGTACACTTCCAATCTGACGATTCAAACCCACAAGCTGCCCCATGGGAGAAAGATGGGCAATCTCCTTCCATATGATTTACTCCTCCTGAAAGTCAGCTAGAGAGTCAGCTATGACCGTTAGTCAATGGTACATGGTGACAACAGCTACAGCATATATTTAGTAATACATACATATGTTGTAATGCCAGAAAGTCATAGAGATAATAGAGTTGGAGTAAAGCAGCTACAAATAATGTATTATGTTTACTTTTGATTCCCTGCAATTTAAATGAATGTTGGACATTTGGGATTATTTAAGGTCTTGCAAAACTTAGAGAAACACACACACACGTAAAAATATTTTCATATTGTTTAGAAATGTCTAAAATTCTAAGCTAGCCATTTAGAATAGAATAGTAATCCAAAAATTAACCGTAAGTTATCCAAGGCTGTAAATCTTTCCAGAAACAAACTGTCTCATCTTCCTCCCACGGAAGAGCTGGTGGTTTAAACCACCAAAGTTTTGGCTAGCAAGTGAATGCTTAACCATTGCATTTTCAGGACTCCATTAAAAGTCTACAGAGTGCTCACATTTGGAATAAGACAATGTTATAAATAAAAATTAAGTTGATCCAGACTATGGTATTTTAAATTGTTTCAGATACACGTGAGAGGTGGACAATGAATAAAGTAAAGCAAAAAGGAATCAATGATTTTGAATCATAATATTGGCAAGGAATACTAACCATACCATAGATTACCAAAAGAGCAAACAAATCTGCCTGGGAGGCAGCATAGTCAGATTGTTCCTTAGAAGTAAGTATGGTGAGATTTCGTTGCATATACTTTGAGTATGTTATCAGGAAATACCAATCCCTGGAAAAAAACAACCCATCATATGTGAAAAAGAAGAGAATAAGGAAAGGGTAAGACTCAAGGAGATGCGTTAACACATTGACTGGAATAAGGACATCTTTTCAGTAGAGATTGTGGGGATGGTGCAGGACTGATCAAGGTTTTTTTTCTGTTGTACATAAGACTGCTACAAGTCAGAATCAATTAAAAAAGAGGATCACCAATATGCAATATATAGCAAGACATCACATTCACCTAGTATAAGAGTGAAGTAGCACTGAATCATCACAAAGAGTAGAGAAGACAGGTGCAGAACCTGGCCACACAACTCCTCAGACTTAAGACAATAGACAAAAGAAACATTGCTTACGCTTGCGCCCCTTGTCTCTTGCCACATCTGAGACAAAGGAGGACAGCAGACATCAGGAGAGAAGGTGTCATCAGGAGGAAGTCCCAACAGCATTGCACAGGAACATCAATGATGTTGGTGAGAAGAGAGGTAGTAGTTGGATGGAAGATGGTGGAGGTCTGAGCCATCAAATCAGGATTGGCTAGCAGCAGGCGTTGTGAGATGCTGGAGGGGCTATGAGAGGGAACTAAGCTGGATGCTGGCAGAACACGGGTGGGGGTGGGAATAAGACACATGTGCCTAAGAGGGTGGTAGACAGGACCAACGCCTGATCTGTTACCTGAATAATGAAAACGATCTCTCATCTGTTCTTTTGGGCAACAATCTTATCTTTCAAATATTGCTTTTGAGTCAAGCATTCCTAAGACAGACTAGGGAGAAGGATTGGCCATCCACTCCAAAAATAATAGGTAGGCCTTAGAAAACCCTAGGTACAGTATAGCATATTTAGAGTAGACTAGCAGATACAGCACCAGAGGAAGAACCGTCTTACTGGGAATCACAGGAGGAGGAAGAGTCACAAACAGACACTGCTGCTTAGAACATGGAATGTGAGATGTCTGAATGTAGGCAAATTGGAGACTGTTAAGGATGAAATGGAACACATAAATATTGACATACTAGGCACTGGTGAAATGAAATGTGTTGGCATGGGACATTTTGAATCAGATAATCACATGATGCAGTACACTGGAGATGAAATGATGAGGAAAAATGAAGTCACTTTCATAGTTAATAAGACCATTTCTAGATCCATCTTGAAATACAATGTTGTGAGTGACAAGATCATATCCATATGCATATAGGAAAGGCCTATGGACACCACTGTCATTCAAAAGTATGAACCTACAAGCCAAGAAGAGGAAAAATATGACTTCTACCAATTCTTACAGTCAGAAATCAGTGAAACATGTAACCAAGATATTTTTATAATATTGGGTGGCTGAAATGTAAAAGTTGGTGCAGTCATATTATAGCAAAGAGTTAGTGAATACAAGAGAAATGACAAAACAAACCAGTGATAATAAGCTGGCACACCTACTACCAACTTCCACCCTCTCAACTTCCCATAATATGAGATAGAAAACTTTTGTAATTTAAACCCTTATAAGATTTCTGCTCTTGGCAGTTTATCAAGTGAACTCCACACCTTTAGGATTTATGGTTAAGTTACATGGATATTTTCAGATTAAATAGTTTCTTAAGCTTTATAGAATATGTCAGTTATAATGTCTTTGCTATCTTTGCCTCTTCTACCTTCATCCAGTCTATTGCTTGCAGATACAAAAGTAAACAGATACAACAAATATCAACAACGGAACACCCAAAACACTCAAAATTAGTTCTTATAGAAAAGTGATTTCTTGACTTAGCCAATGATTTATTACTGAACCCAGGGGAGGGGAATTCAACTGGACTTTACTAAAGTTTACAAGAGATTTTTAGAGCTGAGGAATATCTTTTTCATAACATTTATCCTCCACTTCCATTCTTTCTCTGTGTGATTGCCTTCATTCTATCTTGATATTTACATCTCCAAATTATGTTTTCTGCCTCGTGATTTGTGTGGGTGATGATAAACAGAAGAAAGAAATAATAAAGATTGTCCTTAGATGTTTCATATGTCACGTGTGTATCAACTCCAAAGATAGTCACTTTAAGTTAGAAAACCAATTATCCAACTTTATTTGCTGCCTATCCATGTAGGTGTCATAACCTTGTTCTGCGACATATGCTTTGAAGATGATGTAGTTGTTGTGGTCTGCCATTGAGTTGGAATTAACTCACAGCTGACACGCCAGTGGGTTTTCAGAGGCAGCGAATCACACGAGAGGAGACTGTCCATCCTTCTCCAGTGGAGCAGCTGGTAGACTTGAACCACATGCCTTTGAGATTGCAGCACAACTTCTGATCACCAAGACACCAGAGTTCCTTTATCCTTTGATATTAGCTGGAAAACACACAGTAAACAAACATATGGAGCTCTGGGGGCCTAGAAGTTGGGCTGCTTTCCACCCTGTGAGAAATGGTGATGATGGTGGTGGAGATATTCTGGAAAGACTGGGTAGAGACTGTGGAGTGACTGTAGCAAGGAACCCCCAAGATGGAGCCACAGTTAAAGGTTTTGTTGCTGGATGATTGAAGGAAAAGCTGATTTGTAGCTACTCTGAGAGAAAGTCTGTTGGATGACTGAGGGAATCAGATTCTTCTTGAATTTGTGATGCTGAATCGAACCCAAACCTTCATTGATTCAGGAATTGTGCCTTGTTAATCTGGCCTGGCACCGCTGGACTAAACCTATATTATCATTTTGTGGTATCCATTTCTCTAATTAACTCCGTAAGTGAGTAAAAGTTTCTGAGTCTTGCAATGAATGTCACACTCAAGGATTCACAGAGACAGGTACAGAAGCACACAGAGTGGTGTGTCTGACCAAGCAGCTATTTGTTTAGGGCCGTGAACATTATTTATTGGGACATTTCTCCTTTACGAAGTGGCTAGAAACCAGACTCAGCCACCCCCACATTGTACCAGTCCCCTTCGCGTGTCTAAAAAGCACCAGTGAAGACAAAAAGCATAAAATAATTCTTCTAGGATTTTTGAGAAACTTTGGATAGTCTGGAATAAGCTGTTTGAGCTTTGGATATCAATGTAATAGGTAGCTGCTTATGCAGTCTTGCAAGAGTTAAGCTGAGCACTTTTAGATGGAATTTTCTGATGTCTCTGAATTGGCTATCTAAGCTCTTCTCTTGAATTAATACAGGGTTTGGGGTGACCTGGAAGGTCAACTCTTAAGATAATTAGTACCAAAGAGCTGCACTCTTGCCATGCTGCCATTTCAGCCTTCTCACAATCTAGCAATTTTTCATGATAAATTGAATCTAATAACATATTTTTGCAGCCAAGATACATGGTGGATCATTGTCTTGTCACTTTGATAAAATGTTTGGTCTTTTTTTTTTTTCCTGTGGCCCAGACTTCATGATAGAGCAGGTGAAAAATCTACAGTTATGTCAAACCAAACACAAATAGAACAATTTCTTGAAACATAGACTTGGGAAAAAGTCATTAATTTTAGATAAAAAATAAAAACCAAACAGGGTTGATGTGTATGCTTCATAATATAGAATTCATTTGGTTTGTGTGCTTCAGAGTTTTCTGAGATCCTTTAGAGATGAACTATCCATAGCTGTAAAGAGATTCAAATACAACAGTCAAGAACTCATGGTACCAGAGCTCTTAAATTTAATTGTGTTAGCAAAATATCAGCTTTATTCTTAAATTGAATTCTTAACCCTGTATACATCCAGCCTCTCTGCTACTCTAAACCAATTGGAATCATTTTGAACTCTTGACAATCGTATATTCGTCAAAGTAAGCTGTTCTCCTGAGTTTTCAATGACTCATTTTTTAGGAGGTTGTTGATATCTTCCAAATTATCTGGGACTTAAACCTCCTTTCTGGTTAGCAGCAATCAGGTTAACCAATCAGGTTAACCATTCTTGACACCTAAGAAGAATTTATATAGTAAGTAAAAGAGATCACAACAGAGCCTTTGAAATCCAACAAACTTTTTATGACATGATTCTGTTACTTAACAAACGTGTGACCTGGTGTAGGCTCTCTCCCTGTGTTCTGATATCTACATCTGCATATGCAAAATGCAGAATAGAACATTAGTGAGGATATAAAAAAGCTTTATGTGTGAAAAGGCCATAGAATTGTGCGTGCCTTGGTTTACAGAATTATAAAATTATTTCTGAAAAAGGAACAGAGGCAATTTACTGAAGAAAAAGAAAATTGTCTGCCCTCCCCCCAACAACAACAACAACAACAAAATGGTATTAGAAAAATGGTGACAGCCATAGGCAACGAAAAACAAATAAACAACTGAAAACTCCAGAAACCTAGGTGAAGATTTTACATATTTTCTCCAATTTTACTCAAGCATCTTGAAGATTATGAAACCGACCCTGGTTGGAGTAGGGTGTTTATTTGTTGTTCATAGAGTTGTCATGAGTAGGAGCCAAATAGATGTTGTCCTAACAACAACAGAAGTAAGGCTTTAAGGAAAAAATATAAGCCAACACCTTGGTGATGAGTTGTACAAAGCCAGTAAAAGAAATGTTTGAGAAACTGGACTTGATTAAAACTAAAATTTGCTATTCTGTAAATGGCACTGCTAAGGGAAACCAGAGATTGAAGGGAACCAAAAGGGGAGCTCACATCTGTTAAAAAAATTGTCCCTGGGCTATGCAAAGAACAGTAAAACAGCAATAAAAATAATAAATAACGCAATTGAAAATTGGACAAAACTTCTGAAATATCTTACCAAAAATATATCTAAGTGGTAAATAAGCATAAGAAAAGGTGTTTGGCATGACACTATTGCTTTCATATAATGCCGAGTCAGAAGCGGCCCATAGCTGACCCTCCAGTGGATTTTCAAAGGCAGTTAATTGCATCATAGAAGATTTCCCGTCCTTTTGCAGAGAACCTGGTGGATTTGAACTGTGTACTTTTGATACTGCAATGGAACTTCTTATTACAGTTGTTAAATTCCCTTGAGTCAATTCTCACTTTTAGCAGTGCCATGTGGCAGTGTAGAAGTGACATACAGGATTTTCTAGACTGTAACATTGATGTGGAGAGTTCCCCAGGTGTTTCTCTCTCAGAGTTGCTGAATAGGTTTTAAATATCAACGTTTAGACATTGAGCACTAACCATTGCATCACAAGGGTTCTCACATAACTATTCAGAACTCTGAGATTTAATATATATAGGGAGCTCTGGTGGCTTAGAGGTAAGAAATTGTGTTGACAACCCAAAGACTCATGATTGAATTCAGCAACTGCGCCAAAGGAGAAAGATAGGCAATCTCCTCCAGTGCAATTTACTGTCCACAAATACCTCCTAGAAGCTCTGCTATGAGTTGATTTCAACTGTCACTGTTGTTGATTGCCTTCAAGTCAACCACGACTCTTAGAGATCCTATGAATAAAAGGCCCAAAGCCTTCCTATAACTATCATCATTTATCAAAGTTAATAGTTTCCAGAGGTATATGGTTTATGAAGTGGTTGTCACTCCTGCTTCCAAACCTGTCTTAAACTTGGAGCTCTACCAGACACTGTCTACCATAGGTAACTGTTATAGTATCTGACACCACATGGCACAAGATTCAGCATCACAACAACCCCAGGTTACCTCAATACAGCATATTGACAGAAGAGCACTGTACCCCTTAGAAGAATGCTCCTCCAAAATATAACAACAACCAACTTTTAGATACAAAAGCTCTCCCAGAGGTAACGTTGACTCTGAACATGAAACTTCAAAAATAATAATTAAAAACCCCAACCAATATAGTATGTTTTTGTTGTTATGTGCAGTTGAGTCACCTGTGATGTATAGAGACCCTGTGTACAGCAGCTCTGAACCTTTTTCTGTCCTGAGCCAGTCTCAGTTAAAAAACCAAAATGAAAATATATACATAATAATACCAATGACAGATGAGAATAATGTGCATAAAGAACCCTTATTTCTTTCTAATGAGAATACAAAAGGTATATACACATTGGAAAAGAGGAGGGCAATTTATTACAATGTGGAGTCACTACGTGAATCAGCAATTGTGCTTCTACTTATTTACACAACTGATCTAAGGACATATGTCCATACAAAAACTAAACTGCACATGTTGGTAACAGCTTTTTTAATAACCACCAAAAACGTAGAAACAACCAAATGACTTTGATTAATAGATGTTTGAATAGAGAATGCACACAAAAATAGTGTTATCTACATCCAATAGTAAATTATTTAGTGATAAAACGATCTATCAAGTCATGAAAGAGATGTGTAATATGACCCAGCTATTCCACTGGTGGGTGTATACCCTGAGAAAATGAGAACTGAGGCACAACTGGAGACATGTACAACACTTGATAGCAGCATTATTTACCATTGCAAGAACATGGAAACAAGTCAGATGTCCAACCACAATCGAATGGATTGAGAAATCATGGTATATTCACACGATGGAATACTACGCAGCATGCACAATGATTTTGTAAATTACTACCTTATTTGGGAGGGACAGGAGAGCATTATGCTGAGTGAAATAACTCAGTCCTATAAGGACAGACACTGTATAAAACCATTAATGTAAAATTAGTGTGAGGATCCAAGGGGGAAGGGATAGAAGCAGAGGAGTCAGGATGGTTTGGGGAGTGTGGTGTTAGTCATAGGATCACATAATTTGATGGGGTATGTGTGAAGAAAATGGGAAAGATTCGATGTGAAAAGCAATGTATTCAAGCTTTGTAAATAAAGCAGTGTAAAAGAAAAAAGATAAGAAGAAAAACTAGTATTAAAAAACTCAATACTTCATTATTGGAATTATATAACTATATTATATAGAAGACAAAACTAAATATAGTAATGGTTGCCTTCAAGTGATGGAGAAAGTTAAGAGGTGAAACAGAAAACGTTTTTGGAAAATGATGAAAACCTTTTGGATGATTTTATAATGGGGAATACATGACACCAAGCATTTGTCAAAGTCCTTGGAACTTGACAGCACAAAGAGTAAACACTAATGTATGCCAGTTTAAAAAAAATCATTTAAGAGGTGGAAAGATCCCAGGAAGGAATGCAGAATGCAACAAAAACCTAATTGAATTACAAATGCATAAAACAACATCAGTGCATGCTGATAAGGAAAAAAAATGGTGCAGACTTAAGTAACTTTGCAAATCAATGGAGATCATACAACTAATGGCAAAGAAGCTGTATGTAAGCACATCAGCACTGTAATTTATTTGATAAATATATGTCTCACAGTAGTACATATTAACAATTCTGAAACCGCTATACAGGTATAGAGGAATTGAACAATTAAGTAAATGTATGGCAGATGGTGGGAGCCAGGTTTCTTATGGTTGTAGTGGGAGTTCAGACATAAGAAAGCAGGCATTTGAATGATCAATGTAGTAATATATTAAGGCTGAAGACATCAGTATGAAGTCATGCTTAGGTTACTCTAGATACAGATGGCTCATATATATTTATACCACAGGATAAAGGTATCCATTTTTATTTGGTCTTCCTTATTGGTTGCCCAACTTACATATGCATATAAAGCAATTGAAAATACCATGGTTTGAATCAATTGTAACTTATTCTTTAAACTGATAACCTTGCCCTTTAATACTTTGGAGAGAGAGAGGGCATTGATAGCAGATTTTCCCAATAAAATACGTCTTGATTTCTTGAGTGCTACTACCAATTGCTGCTACTTGGATGTTGAGTGTGGATCCAAGTAAAAGGAATTCTTTGTCACTGAATTAATAATAAAGAAATTAGGTTGTTATCTAGAGAATCTAAAATAATAGAATAAATGAGTATGCACAGAAGGAAAGTTAACTTAAGTCATGATATTATGTCTAATTAGTGCTCAAGAAATAAGCTGAATGCTTTAAAAATGACTTTTAATACATTCATAGATCTATTCGTAGGGAGAAAAGGTGGCTCGTGGCTTCGTAACAATATCTTGGTAACTTCTATATCCAATATATATGCCTAACTAAATTCATTCTATTTACTATACTATATTATGATCAATCTATATATTATGATCATTATTATAGTTATATTATGATCTCTAGTCAAATAGAATATGTTTAGAACTTCAGCTTACATAGAATACATAGTTAATTTTAACTCAATTTTCTTTTTTGGACTGATAACTATTCATTAATTGGATGTACTGATTTTAATGCCTTTAATTCCAGTCTTAAATTTTGTGTCCTAATATTGAATCCATCTTGATTACATTCATGTTGTACTGGTTCCAAATTAATTTCTGTATATTAATTTTCTTGTACAACAATTTTTGAGCTACTAAAGAAGAAATCTCACAACATAAATATGGATACTTAAGGTCCTTTTTGATTATAGATATTAAGAATTTCATTTCTTCCTTGCATGTATTGATACTAATTTGGTGATGGCCTTCAAGCTTATGACTTCAAAACAAGATGTGCTCTTTGTTCAGAGAAAGTACAACTTGTGAAAGCAATGGACAAGGTATGTAAGTTAAAGCAAGGTGGATGGACCTTGAGTGAAAACAGGAAGATTTAGGATACCTGTAGGAAGACAAGTCAGCATTATATAGAGACGAATTAATACTTTGGGATTAAACTGTCTGTGAAGGATAGAAGCATGGCAGACTAAAAATAGGTATGGAGTAATTCAGAAGCTAATCAGCCTCTGTCACAGATAAAATTAATAAGTAAAAAAGTTTTAACAAGACATTAGCCATCTGAACAGCCCAGAAGGCCTGGGGAGGAAGATGAGCATATTATGGCTATGGCATTAACATCACTGTTATTAAGTTGGTGATGATTAACAGGATGTGGTCCCAGAAGGAGCAAGGTGAGCCTTCACAGGACAGCACTATGTCAGGAGATGATGGTCTCAAATTGAATCGCGAAGGTGAACTGTCTGTCAGGAGGAATGTCAGACTCAAGGACACAAAAGCAGGCTTAGGCTAGCCTAGGGAGTCATAAGAGTTATAGCCACAGGAAAAGCCCCAGAAGTTAAACAAAGTTATAGTGAGGCATATATTTGTGACAAACAGCCATAAATGTTAGTCTTTGTTTCCCATTCCATTTATAGCTTATGAAACTTTGACCAATGATTCTTTTGGGGCAATTCTATTCAGATATGATGATAACAAGTAAATTGAACCCATGAAGCAGAGAGCCAAAGAACTTCACAATTGCTTCACCCAGGTAATTATGGGAGTGTTTTATATGATTTGTTATCACAAGAAATTGATTAAAAGTCCCTTGTATTTAGAGCTTGATGTTATATGAAATGAAAAGGAAACCTTAAGTCTAACTGTTAATAGAGACATCAAACATAGTGCTAGAGACAATACAAATACAGATTAAACACACAGAAAAATAAATACAGAATCAGTGGCAGCAGTATTAAATTGTGAAATTATAATATAAATTTGAGTATGTGTACATACACACACATAAAAAATATCTAGAGCAAGATAAATAGGTTCATGTGGAACATTTTACCGCATATGAAGATTTTTAAATATTGAGGATAGAAAATATGACTTGGTATAGAGGTACCTTCTTTATGAATTAAAAAACTAGATCAAAGACTTAATGTTCAGATTGAACTATTCTGAATGCTGACAATATGTTTGCATTTAATCAAATACCTTTTCGTTATTTGTAAAGTTAGATATACTCTCATGAAAATAAAATATTACATTATTATATGAGAAAGATATGGGTATAAGTTACAGGATCCTGCATAAAATTTATATCATTTACAAAGAATTACACAACTCTTATATAATATAAAATACAGAAATAGAACATGTGCAGACCTCATACAGCCATGAATCTCAGTCTCTTCTGTTGTGAATTTATCTCAGAAATGTCCTATTTTTGATACACTTAATATTCTTTAAGAATTTTTTGTTTTCTGGTGAAAGTAAGATAGAGGAAAATTTAGATCCCAATTCAATTTTCATACATATTTATACACACACACACACACACATACACACACACATATTTATGTACCATCAAGTTGGAACTGACTCAGCTGACCCTCGTGCGTCAGAGGCTTTAAATTACACAGGAAAATATTGCCATTTTTTCCCCCTTAAATCATCTGGAGAGTTTGAACTGGTGCCTTTGAGTTGACATCGCAATATAGTCATCTAGACTGTGACTCATAGCTGCCCTGTGGACAACCAATCTGATCTCTGCAAAGCTTGAACCCAGTGTTATCACTGTGTCAATGTATCTTTTTGAAGGAGATTTTTCCTTTTACTGATACTTTATTATTCCCATAGGTCTCTTTTCAAAGAATGACCCCCTTTTGACTTGCCCAAAATATGTGAGACAAAATTTCACTATCTTTCCTTCTAAGAAGCAGCACCAAGGTTGCTCTTTTGGTAATCCATAGGCTATTCTATCTTTTTTGTCTGCACCACAATTCAAGGGCATTGATTCTTCTTTGGTCTTCTTTATTCACTGTCCAACTTTTAGGTACATACGTGCACACATAAGTGTATCTTGCTCCAGTGGCCTAGTCCATTTGAAATTGTACTCTGAACCCCAAAGACAACACCTCTCAGGCAACTTGGATATACCCACAGATCCAAGAATGATGAACAATTACCTTTACTGCAATTTACAACTTCTGAAATCCATAGTGAGGTGAGATACAAATCAGTTCTGATTCTATGGCAATGAGTTGAGAGGCTTATATACCTTTTCTGGGAAGTATTTGGAAGCCTTTTTAAGAAAAGCATTATTTACATACCTATTACTGCTTCAAAAATCAGCCTGAAAGTGTTTTCATGTTGTTCTTAGATATATTAAAAACCTATCCCTGAAACTCAAGATGAGTACAACCTTCCTCCTGTTAATATGCATAATAAATGGAGAAGAGTCCTGACTACCAGTGGATGAATATCTGTTAAGAAACTGAAGTGGAGAATAGATATGATGGACATTTATCAAGGACTATTAAATAGCTAACATCAACTATTAAGATTCCACTGAAGAAATGAATATTTTAATTTGCTATAAACAGAGCACTGAACTAGATACTAAGAGGCATGCAAATCAATTTCCCCAGCAAAATAATCATGAGATCCCTGTACTTTAAGCTTCTCTTTTTATACTGAAATGATTATAGAGGCAGCTATGTCATGGAAAGTCTGGAAGACAAGGGAGTTAAGAGTGTGTGAGGAATTGCTTGAAGTCTATTCATGCTATGAGGCTCTAGTCTCTTGACTCTGTGCTCATTCATTTCTACATGCTTTTTTGTTCCTTTTATAGGTTGCATACAATTATTCATAAATACTGTGTTCCATCCATGTACATGATGTGTGTGTGCGTTTCACACTTTCATCTATTGATGTTATGTTTCATCAATCATTCCTATGCATTGTCTTCTTTAAAATTAATCACCATTGGACTATGCCCACCAATACCTCATCTTTTCATGTCTCCGCTGGTTGGTGGAGGAAAAGGGTAATTGAAATGGGAAAGATACTGTGTACATTTGAGATATAAGGAAGATCTTTCAAGCAATAGGAAGCTAAGTGCTATTATACTTATCTCTCTTTGCCTTAACTTCTATCTTTCTATATCAATTTTGAGTGTCCAGATCATTTCATCTTCTTCGGTTGATTGTTCCAAGATAAAACTATGTTGTTCCCAAAAAACTACAATATGTGTGATATGCATAACTGCCTGTAACAACTTGTACACATGCCATGTGCAGCTGTTTACATGGGCTTTTCTGTCAAATCAATTTAAAATGATGCAAAAATGAAAGAAACACAAAGACCAGATGCTCTTGGAAAACTAACTAATGTAATATTTGTAGGGTGAAAACCACTGATGTGCTTCTCTTCCCTCTGATTTCTCAAATATTGATGGAAAAGAACTAATTCATAGATGACCCTCCAGTGGGTTTGAATTACAGGACTTTGTGTTGGTAGCACAGCTCTTTAATATTGGGCCACCAGAGCTCCCTATTAAAGAGTCAATAGGAAAAATTGATTTGTTGACAACAATATACAGTTATTGAATTAATATTTATATTTTATGTATTATTATTGTTGTTGTTAAGTGTCATTGAGTTGAGTACAACTTATAGTGACCCTATCAAAGACCAGTATGAACCATGTCTATTCTGTGCCATCCTTGTCCTCCCTGATATACTTTATCCCATTGCGGCAGCTCCTGTGTCAATCCTTCTCATTGAGGGTTTTCTTCTTTTTTGGCTGACTTTCTACATTTCCAAGCATGATGTCCTTCTCCAAGGAGTAATCTCTCCTAGCAACATGTCCAAAGTATGTGAGTGGAAGCCTCATCATTCTTGCCTCCAAAGAGCACTCCAACTGCACCCTTACCAAGACAAATCTGTTTCTGCTTTTGGCCATCCATGGCATCAATTCTTTTCCTGTCAACCTTATTCATTGTCCAGTGCTCAGATGCATAGCAAGTAGTCAGAAAGCGTATGGCCTGAATCAGACTCACTTTACTCCTCAAACTGACATCATTAGTACTCTAAAATTTGAAGAGGTCCTTAACTGCCAACTGTCAACTTTCCCAGTGTAATGCTTCTCCTTATTTCCTGATTGTTGGCACCGAGGATGTTAATTGTGGATTTTTTAAAAAATTGTATAAGTAAGACTTTTTGACAGAGAAGCTTTTTATAAACTGGAACAACATTTGAAAGAGAAATGAAGAAACATTTAAATGGATTGTTTTCTTATGTTAATTGTTTTACTAAATAAAGATTAACACAATAATAGTGGTGTATATTTTGTGATTATAGAATAAGAATAAATGGTAAAAATTGTGTCAAAGATAAAAATATTCTGTTTTAAGGCGCCTTCATTGCCTAAAGATATGAATTAGCTGAGAGTAAAATTGGAGTAATTTTGAGCATCTAATACGAGCTCATGTTCTCACATTCCTTGGAATGTGAGAACCATGAATGTGGGAAATTAGATATTGTTAAGGAGGAAATGGAATGCATAAATATGGACATACTAGGCATTGGTGAGATGAAATGGATCGGCATGGGGCATTTTGAATCAGATGATCTTATGATATACTACTCCGTAGATGAAAAGGTGAGGAAGAATGGGATTGCTTTCAAAGTTAGAAAAGCCATTTCTAGATCTGTCTTGAAGTACAATATTGTGAGTTACAGGATAATATCCATACGCATACAAGGAAGTCCAGTGAATACCACTGTCATTCGGATAGATGCACCAACAACCAGAGCAAAAGAAAAGGAAATAGAAGATTTCTACCAACGTTTACAGTCGGAGATCGACCAAATATGCAATCAAGATGCATTGATAATAATGGGTGACTGGAATGCAAAAGTTGGGAACAGAGAAGAATCAGTAGTCGGAAAACATGGACTCAGAGACTAAAATGGAGCTGGAGATAGAACGATTGAATTTTGCACAATCAATGACTTATTCATCGCAAACACATTTTTAAAGAAACATAACCGCAGGTTATACACATGGATTTCACCTGATGCTATGCATAGGAATCAGGTCGATTACATCTGAGGAAGAAACCACTGGAGAAGCTCAATATCAGCTCTGAAAACTAGGCCCGGAGCTGATTGTGGAACAGACCACTAACTACTCATATGCACATTCAAGCTGAAGTTGAGGAAAATAAAATCGAATCCATAAGAACCAAAATACAACTTTGAGTATATTCCACCTGAATTTCAGAGCCATCTCAAGAACAGGTTTGAGCCCTTGAACACTAATGAGCGAAGACCAGATGAGTTGTGGGAGGATATCAAGGGTATCAACCAAGAGGAGTGCAAACGTACATTACAAAGACAGAAGAGGAAGAAAAGACCAAAATGAATGTCAGAAGAAACTCTGAATATTGCACTGGAGCTCAGAGAAGCCAAAGCACAAGGAAGAACTTAAGATACTAAAGAGCTGAAGATTTCAAAAGGCAGCGCGGGATGACAAAGCAAAATATTACAATGAAATGTGCAAGGAGTTGGAGTTGGAAAATCAAAATGGTCGAACTCGCTCAACATTTCTTAAGCTAAAGGAACTGAAGAACAAATTCAAACCTCGAGTTGCTATAACCAAGGATGCTTTAGGCAGAATGTTAAATGATTCAGGAGGTATCAAAAGAAGATGGAAAGAATATACTGAGTCATTGTTTCGAAGGGAATTAGCAGACACAGAAGAATTTAATGAAACAACATATGAGCAAGAGCCTGTGGTGATGAAGGAAGAAGTTCAAGCGGCTTTGAAAGAAAGAACAAAAAATTAGACCCCAGGAAGAGATGGTATACCAATTGACATATTTCAGCTAACAGATGCTCCCCTGGACTTGCTCATCAAGTTGTGTAAAGAAACCTGGAGAACCACTTGGCCAACTGACTGGAAGGGATCTATATTTGTTTCCATTTCAAAGCAAGGCAACCCAACAGAGTGTGGAAACTATAGAACAATATTGTTGATTTCACATGCAAGCAAGATTCTGCTGAAGATTAACCAAAAATGACTGGAACAGCACATCAGCAGAGAACTGCCAGAAGTCCAGGCTGAATTTAGAAGGGGTCGTGCTACTAGGGATATTTTAGCTAATGTTAGACGGATATTGGATGAAAGCTTGGGAGTACCACAGGAATGTCTATCTGTGCTTCATTGATTATGAAAAGGCGTTTGACTATGTGGAAATTAACAAACTGTGCCTGATTCTGAGAAGAATGGGAATCCCAGAACACTTAATCGTGCTAATGCAAAACTTATACTTGAACCAAGAGGCAGTTGTCAGAACAGAGCAAGGAAACATTGCATGGTTCAAAATTGGGAAGGGCATACACTAGGGATGTGTCCTGTCTCCATACCTCTTCAACCTGTATGCAGAACAGATCATCCGGGAGACTGAGTTCTATGAGGAGCAATGTGGCATCAGGATTGGTGGAAGATCTGTAAACAATCTGCATTATGTAGATGACACACTCTGCTTGCTGAAACTGAGGAGGACCTGAGGCACTTGCTGGTGAGGGTCAAGGACTGCAGCCTTTAATATGGATTGAGGCTCAACGTCAAGAAGATTCTCACCACTGGGCCAATTGGCAGCATCAGGATGGATGGTGAAGAGATTGAGATTGTTCACAGCTTTAGTCTGCTTGGTTCCACAATCAACACTCTTGGCACCAACAGCCAGGAAATTAAAAGACATTGCAATGGGAAAGTCTGCTGTTAGGGACCTCTCTAAAGTACTCAAGAGCAACGGTGTGTCTGTGGAGACTAAGGTGCATCTCATACCAGCCATGGTCTTTGCAATCACTTGTTATGCGTCAGAGAGCTGGACAATGATCAGAGAGGATAGAAGGAGAATTGATGCTTTTGAGCTTTGGTGTCGGAGAAGAGTGCTGAGGGTGCCATGCACTGCTAAGAAAACAAACAGATTTATCCTGGAGAGCGTTAAACCGGGGTTCTCCTTGGAGGCAAGGATTCTGAGGCTTCATCTGACATACTTTGATCATGCTGTAAGGAGGGATTGGTCCTTTGAGGGACACCATGCTTGGGAGGGTGGGGCGCAGGCGCAGGAGGGAAGGCCGTCTGGCAGATGGATTGATTCTGTGACTGGGGCAATAGGGTTGAGTGTGTCGGAGACAGTGAGATTGGCACAGGACAGAGCAGAGTTTTAGAGCTGTTGTACATAGGGTCACTATGAGTTGCAAGTGACTCGACAGCACATAAGAACAACAACAACAACAACAACACGAGCTCAAGAGGACTACTAAAATAATTTTTAAAATAAGAAAATAATTTATTAAAAATTAAAAGAAAGTGAAAGGATACTGAAATTTTCCAGTTACAACTAGTGAAGGAAGCAAAAGATTATTAAAATGGACAACAGATGCAGTCTAGACAAACATATGTAAGCAATAATAACAAGAAATAACAATAATTTAAATATGGATGGTCAGATCTACAAATTAGAAAATAGAGATTGTCAGAGTGAACTGGAAAACAAGACTCCAGACACATGATGATTACTAGAAATTCACATAAAATACAAAGATGAAAGAGTAAAATACTCGTGAAAAATACAGAATTCTGTCATTTATCAGAAAAAAATATGTGAGTAAGTTTGATATAAAAGACAGCTCAGAACAAGGAAAGTTTTTGAAAAACAATATGTGCATTTAAAAACGATAAATGGGTCAAATATCTGCAGGGAAATAACCACTTTATAAAAAGTACACACTTGCAACATAGCTTCAAAAGACATAAGCAAAAATTGAAGTAATTTATAGCATTAAGGATAAGTAGAGCAAAAGGCAGCTCAGGAAAACAAGACAAAGTGTTATAATGAAATATGCAGACTACTGGAGTCAGAGGCCTAAAAGGGATGAACTCACTCAGTATTTCTTAAGCTGAAGGAACTGGAACTAATTCAAGTCTCAAGTTGTGATACTCAAAGATGCTGTGGGCAGAATATTGAATGATTTAGAATGCATCAAAAGGAATGGAAGGAGTATTTATTCAGAGGCACTGTACAAAACAATACAAAACAACAAAACAAACAAACCAAAAACCAGCTGGCACACAGAATTTTGTGAAGCAGCATATGGCCAACAGGCAATGGTGGTGAAGGAAGAAGTTGAATCTGCTCTGAAGGAATTGGATAAAAACAAGCTCACAGGAACTGATGGAATACCAATTGACATATTTGAGCCAAAGTATGCTGACATGGATGTACTCACTAAGTTGTACAAGAAATCTGGAGGGCAGCAACCTGGCCAGCTGACTGGAAGAGTTCCATATTTATTCCCATTCCAAAAAAAAAGTGATAGGATAGAGTGTGGAAATTATTGAACAATATTATTAATATCATGCACAAGCAAAATCTTGATGACTATTATCCAAAAATTACTGGAAGAGTACATCAACACGGAGCACAGATTCTGCCTAAAGTACTGTCTGGGTTTAGAAGAAGATGTGGCACTAGGGACATTAATAAGATTCTTATTATAAAGGACTACATAAATCAGCTAAAATAACATTGGTTAAATCTTGGACTTATTTTTATTTTTTTACTTTTTTAGTTGGTCAAAATGTAATCAGTAAAACATGCTCCCACCTAACATTTTCTAGACACAATGATTGATTTACCTTTGTTGCTTTCTTCATTTTGTGTCAACACTCTCATTATTTCTATATTAATAATTTAACTTCTGTTGACTTAAACTCTCTGCCTTCTAGTTTCTTGTGAAATGTTTTAAAGCAGATGTTGTCCATTGCATTTTACAAAGATTTTTTAAAAAACAAAACAAAGAAAAACCCACACCATACTCAAGGATGACAATTTTTACTTTTTTGGGTTAAGCTGTTAGTTTGATGGCAACTAAAGGGAATTATTTTGATCACAGGTTTGAGAAGTAGCTACTACAATGGTCTTAGGGATGCCTCCAGTCTTTATGAAGTCAGTAAGTCTGGATTATTTAAGAACTTGAAGGCCTGTCTTACATTTCCCCCCTTCTATCAGCATTCTTGACTTGAATGCTTGACAGTGGTAGCCAGGTTCCATCTACTCTTGGTGTGTTCAAGGCAGAAGATGTAGTGCTCATGCAGAGACTTTATTCTCTAGTTTGTTTTATCCTATTATTTTTTTCCCCCATTTCCTTCTCTTTCTTCTCCTTTATTCTTTTTCCTCATTGCTCCTACACTTCTTCCACCTTCCTTCCAGTACTTATTCCTCCTCCCTTCCCCAAACATTTCACCCTTCTCTTCATTTTCTTATTCTTCCCAACAAATGTTAACTAATAGTTGTGCCTTAGATGGTTGCTTGTAAGCTTTTTAAAGCTCCAGACACTACTCACTGTATTTTAATGCAGCACATAAATTTTAAGAACTATATAATGCCAATTTACTGAATTGCTCTATCAGTCCAATATCTCAAGATGCTGAAATTAATTTGAGGAACAAAAGAAATAATGTAACATTGAATTATAACCTAAAATGTAAAAGATATATACAAGAGTCCTGTGATATACTATGTTGTGCTTTGTAACTTTTACCAAATGGTGGTGGTGGTGGTTATTAGGTGCTGTTGAGTTGAGTACTTTATAGCGGCCCCATTAACAAGAGATCTGAACCCTGTCCTATTCTGTGCCATCATCACCATCTCTGAGCCACTTGAACACCCTGCTGTAGGCGCGGTGTCAATCCATCTCATTAGGGCTTTCCTCTATTTCACAAGCTGTCCGCCTTTGAAATCGTGATGCCCCTCTCCAAGGAATAGCCTTTCCTAGCAATGTATCCAGGGTATGGGAGACAAAGCTGAGTTGTGTGTGACCCATTAATGTTATTAAGTAGCTAGGTGATTTTGAAAATAAGGTAAATAACACCTTTTGTTTGAGAACATCCAAACAATGTACACAAAATGTAAATATTTACTTCCCCCCCCCCATTTCATCAGACTCAAATTGAGACGACCCAGAAGAAAATGGAGAGGACATCATACTATGAACTACAAAGCTCACGGCAGAAATCTAAGTCATTTAACTAACTACTTTACCTGCATGGAGAAACGTAATTCAGTCAGTTTAATTGGTGGTTGTATGTAGTGATTGCTTTCCAAGAGCACAGTTTGAACACTCTCACTGGGATCAAGTCAGAATTGACTTATAACTGACCTCCATCGAGTTTCTATAATTCTAAGTTCTACAGAAGAGAGTCTTTCTTTCCCTTGTGGAGCCATTGGTGAATTCAAAGGCCCGGAGAGAAAGCTTTCAAGTTAGCAGTGCAAAAAATAGGATGGCTTTACAATATAGACACTTAATAAGCCCTACCTCAACCAAGTGATTAATATCCGCAGAGTAAAAATCATGTTGATAGTTTGTACTCATGACCTGATAATAATAAAATGACACTTTACTTCTGTACTCTTCCTCCGGAAAACAATCCTACTCTATCATATGAAAAATACAAAATAAATCTCAAGAGAGGAGAATTATATGAAATCTTTTATAAGTACTTTTAAAAAGTGTTAATACAATTAAAAATGAAGAGTTATTCTATTCAAAGAACAATGGGACTTTGCTTAGTTTTAAAACTGACACCCAGGTTAACTTCATTTCTAAAGTCCTATGATTTTCTGACCTCATATACTTAGTGTATAAAAAAAAAATCAAGTATCTTGTAGAATTAATGGAAATTATATATAAAGATGGTTATAGATTTTATGAGGACACAATATTGTGTTTCTGTTGCTGTGTACCGTTGGGTTAGAACTACTTATATCTGATCCTCTGGTGGGTTTTCAGAGGCAGTTAACCAAAAGGGCAGGGATTACCCATCCTTCTTCCAGGGAGCAGCTGGTGTCTTTGGGATTGCAGCATAGCTTCTTATCAATAGGGCACCAGAGCTCCCTAAAAGATCTCATGATCTACTCCTCTAAGTCACCAGGTCTTTTTCTTGCATTAGTTGATGCTTGGACTTCTATGGAGCCAGCTATCCACCCCGTTCCCACCTCCTAAGAGTAGAGCCAGAGCTAATCTAAGAGACTTTGTCTAAATTTGTTGGATGACTAGGGATGGGGAGGAGCCAATATTCTGAAGACTGAGAATGTTGTGACACCAATCTAAAGACATGAGGCTCAAAGTTAAGGGGCCTGCCTGCACATTTTGGAAGCTATACTGCTGACTGTATTCTGCTACTACTCCGTACTTAATTGACTTGCCTAACATGGTTCTGTGCAGTTAGTGAGCTTTTGAATAGAATTTTGGACCCAGCAAAGCAGTAATATTGGTGTTGAGGTGAGTAGAAAAAGGTATGGGAGTGTGGAGAACATGTCTGACCTCATGGAAATTGGTTTTGTACTGTTGATGGGAACAGTTCTTCCTTGTGAAATTGGTAAAAGTCAGACAGGGTCATCTCCACCTGCTCTTTGCTCTTTTTACAAATATGAATAAGAGGCACACATATATCTCCGGATCGTTTTATGATGTTGTGCAGATGACACAAATTTATTTGCAGAAAGTAAAGAGGAGTTGACACACTCTCTGAAGAAAATCAAAGACTATCTCCTTCATTATGAGTTATATCTCAATATCAAGAGAAAAAATACCCTCATCACTGGGCCAATAGAAAACATCATGATAGAGAGGAAAGACTGAGGTCGTTAATGATTTAATCTTACCTGGATCCACAATCAGCACCTATAGTAATGGCAGTCAACAATTCAAAACACATATTGCTTTGGGAACACCTACTGTCAAGGACCTCACCAAAGTGCTAAAGAGAAATATCAGTTTAAAGGCTGTGGTCTGTCTGACCCAAGGCATGGTATTTAAATTGTTTCCTGTGTCTCTGAAAATTGGACAGTCAATAAAGACAAGAATACTGAATATTCCATGGATTGCTAAAAGAACAGGAAAGTCTATATTGGAGGAAGTACAACCAGGATGCTCCTTAGAGCCAAGGATGGTGAAACTCTGTCCCCCATACATTGTGCGTGTTGTCTGATGGGGCCAAAACTTGGAAAACCTATCATGCTAGGAAAAGCAGAGAGTCAGAGAAAGAGAGGACAGAAACCTCTCCACAAGATGAATAGACACCATGACTGTAGCAATGGACTTGAGCAAGTCAGAGATCATGAATATATGGCAGAATGAGGCACAAGTCAGATATATTGTTCACAGGGCCACTACAAGATGTAGTTGACTGGATGGCATATAACAACAAAGGCAGTATTTTAAAACAAAAGTATTTCTGCAATATTCCTTTAATTCTGTAAAAACTGATGTTAAGTATGTCTTTTGTATATCTTGTTGATGGAAAAGGGAAGCAGGAATTAAATGCAACCACATTCAACAGTTCTGCCCTAGAGAATTTAGTAAATTCAGATGGCCATAATCGTTTTCAACCATTCATTACTTTCTGATACTTGCTGACACTTTCTCCCATTTATTTCTGCAGAGTCCTCCATCTTTGCAGGCTATAGGAAAATTTTCCATTTTTTTTTGTTGTTTTTGTTGTTGCTTACTAAATTTTTTACCTATCATAGCGCAGGAGTGGCATCCACTTCCAAAATAGCTTGCCTCTGGAAACTGTATGAACTTGGAGAAACAATGAAAGTTATACACGTGTTCAGGTCTTTTGTCCACAGAATTGCTATGAGTTGTCTACGACTCAATGGCATTTAGCAAAAACAACAATAGGATATGCTGAAATTTAATCTAGCACACAAAAGAAGAGATTGTGTCATATTAGTAGTAATCACTTCTTTGAACCTTAGATGTACATAACAGAACAGAGTCCAACACAAAATATATTTTTACAAATTCTTGAAACTACACATTCACCTGGACCCTTTAGGAACACGTCACAACCCCTTGCTTCTGCTACTGTATATATAAAAGCAATCTCCTTCTTCTAAATCATGTCTTATCTCTAGCAATTTATCTCAAGATTATCCCAACATAGCACATACAATTTTTTTGTGATACAAAATGTTATTGTCATATAAGTAACCTAATTTATATTTACCTGCCTTTCCCCTCCCTCAAGCCCCCCACCAAAAAAAAATCTTATCATTGTCTGGGTACTCTGTTAACAATTAATATCACTGCCTAGCTTCTCTTCAATTTGCCAGTCCCTAACACCCAGCCTTGCAAGTGACAAGCCATTCTTATAAACACTTTCCTGTGTTTGTTCCAATTTCATGTTCACCAGTTTCATGACTGGAACTGGAGTTTATGACCTTAATTACCTCCAGGTACTCACAATAGTGAGCTGGTTGTATAAACACCAATGAGGGACATATTATAGTAATTTAGTATATAGTCCACAAATCTCACATCGCCATCTCATCCTCTTTCTGCTGAATGTTGGAGGTTCACTATATAATGTTGCTTTGGGTGAATGAGCAAACATCCTCTATCTTCTAAATATGAGACTTTATATGGTGAGAAGGTCACAGATCTATCTCAAGCTTATGAGATTTGGAGGACTTTAGTGGAAGAGGAAAATATCACATTTCTCTTATTTATGAGAGACTTTGAACCTAAGAACGGTCTCATTTGTATACATCTAGATAATCTATCTATATAATTTAAGCAGTTTCCAAAGCAAGGCAGGGAATGTAACCTTGAAAATAATATAAAATAGCTTTATTGCAAAATGTTGTAAATATTAGTTGAGCACAATGAGACGTTTGCTAGGGGCTGAGGAACCAGAAAATTGCAAGCATTTAAGAGAAATATCTCTTACTTTAAATTCTCTCGCTGTGCCTGGTGACTGAAAGCTGCTAAAGGAAACAAGAAAACAATAACAGTGGCAAGAAAATCCTTCATAAGTTTAATAGCCACCCACTGATTGTAAATATGAAGAGAATCTCTCCAAATACAAAGCTGGAGTGTAAAAGGATCCTCTTTCATGAAAGCCCCTGACCTCCATACCATTAATGGGCAGGCATATGTGGCAACATTTTACAAAGCTGTTTTGTAAAGTTGTCTTTTCCTTTCCTGGATTTAATTTCCTACTGTGACCCTAAATACACTTAAATTATTTTCTTACCAATTCTTATTCCCCTTCGTCAGAATTAGGAGGCATTTTAGAAAATAAACAAAATACCAAAACCAGAAACAATCAAAATTATGTTCCAAAAGTAGTTGGGTCAAAATGAAGTTGATTTTCTTTCTATCTGTCTAGTCTTGGTAACATTGGCTAATCATTTTTCATTCTTCCTCTGCAGTAAAATGAGTCTGAGGCTCTTAAAACATAAACAGATAGCATAACAAAGCAGAAATCAGACTTTGAGATTATTTAATCATTTCATTTATGTTGACAAGACAAATTAAAGCACTAAGTAGAAAAGATGGGGAAGGGAAAGCATATTTATTAACTAAGGGAGAGATTAAGGGACATGTTAAAAAATATGTACCTTTATATGGAGAGAACAAAAGTATATGGTAGAAATTTGGAGCTGTTTATGTCTGCTACTGAAGATGGATGATACCGTTAAATGAGTTCATACATAGATCATGTTATAGCTAAGATAAGGAATTCTAAACAAGAGAAAACACTGCCAAGAGTCGAATCAAGAGAAAGGACTTATATATAAGTGTGTGCACAAGAAAATAAAAGATAGCAACATACTTACTTGTTCAATATATTACTTTCTCAATTCAAAATAAGGAATTGTGCTGCATATCCCAAGGTAGGCGATTCAAATACCCAGCTACTCCACAGGAGAAAGATGGGTAATCTTCTGCTGTGCAACTTATTGCCTCTGGACACCCACTGAGGGTCAGCTAAGAGTTAGTTTTGACGCAACAAAACGTAGCAACAACAACTACAATACTGCAGCATTCTAAATATTCTCAACATGCAATACTCACAAACTTTGGAGGGATTGATTTCCATTTTAGTATTCAGTAGTTTCTAAGCCTGTGAGGAGTGTAATGTGACTGGAAACAGATATTCAACTCAATCTAAACGTCTCATAAAACATGACACTTTAATAAACTCCATTGACATGGTATAGTAGCACCCTTGGAGTTATCACAGTTTACACAGTATTACATGAGAAACTTTGGAATTTTGTTTACAAGTTGTATGTGTGAGGTTGTGTGTGTTTTCATTAATCAGATTTTAACACAATATGTTCATGCTCAGAAGAGTGGACAGACAGCACAGAAGAGGGAGACTCCATAGGAGATGGACTGATACCATGACGGGGGTGATGGGGGTTGGTGTGTTGGAGTTAGTGAGACTGGCTCAGGAAAGGGAAGGGTTCAGAGCTGCTGTACATACGGTCGCTATACATCGCAGGCGACTTAGTGGCACAGAACAATAACATTCTATGACAGGTTTGGAAGCAGGAGTGACATCCACTTCCTAAACAACATGCCTCCAGAAACTCTATGAACTTTGATAAATGTCGATAGTTGTAGAGGGGCTGCAGGCCTTTTGTTCATAGGGTCTCTATGAGTCATGCTCGACTTGAAGGCGATCAACAACAACATGCTACATTTATTTTGTTAGAGATGCAAGCATCAATCAATCAATCATGGAGTTTTATTTAAATATTTGAAACTACTTTGTGTACATACATGATGGGAAAGAGCTCACAATTAAAATGATATGCTGTTGACACAGGGCATGAGCCAATTTATGTAACACAGTGATTACACAACTACTGTTTGCAGAAAGGAATCTAGTAGGCCACTGTACAAAACACTATATTTTAAATTTCAAGTGAGTTCAGTGGGTCAAAACAAAAAAGGATTGGCTGTTTTTCAGGATAAGTAAAATAATTAGCCAACAGTGATGACTGTGTAAGTATCTCAGACTATTTCTTAAAGAGCCTCGGTCAACTGATAGAAATATTATAACTCAAATAATGGAGAATAATAGTAAGGTTCATGTGATAAAATGAGGGAAAAAAGAAGGAGAATCAGGAGAGAGACGAAATTAAACGCAATGACAAAAGACAGTCCACATAGTCAGTCATCTACTGACAGAATTGGCATTGTCAAGATACTTTAAATTGGCTGACATTATAATTCTGAAAAGAATTCTGTAGAACCAGAAATTAATTGGCAGGCAGCATCTTGGTTTTACATGGGAGTAGGTGGAAATTCATTTTTGTCTGCCAAGTGCCTCCCCCCCCCTCTTTCTCTAGTAATAAACTACATTTACTACTTCTGAAGATGGCTTCCCTCTTCCAAATGAATAGACCTGCTATTCTGATCACAGTCACATGTCCCTCTGACCTCAGGACTCATCATGAGAACTAAGAAATCCAATCAGAAAAACTTGTGTCTGAGACCATGGCAATAGGCTCAGAGATAACAAAAAAGAGTGGGCCACTCAGTTATCTCATGGAAACTTCTTATACAGTTGCTGAAAGAAAGAAGATATTTCCCCTTCTCTCAGAGCTGTAAGACTATCACCTCAGGACTGTCACTGACTATGCCAACTGACATCTTTAAAAGTTAAAATATTGAAGCTAAAATAGATTAAAAACCCAAGCATAAATATGGGAAGAGTATATAAAAAATCCTTCTCTCCCCCCTCTGTTTCTCTCCTTCTCCTCCTCCTCCTCCTTTTCCTCTGTCTTCTTCCTCTATTGCCATCTCTCTCACAAACACACACAGACACATATATGCTCACTCACTCTCATATGCAGACACATACTATTGGTAAACCTTAGCCAGTTGAGCTTGACGTTTCCTCTACTTGTGTTTTGTTCCTGGGTTCGTGATTATTTGTTTGCTTAGTTTTAGTGTTTAATTAAGTGGGCCAATGAACTACTCCATTTGCTTGAATGAGTTTCCTGTTTGTTCCTCCTGTAACAACCAGAGGGGCTTTAATGGATTCAAAGCTTTATGTGATATCCTTGTTTGAACTGCACCACGTGCCACGCTAGTCGACCTACAATTATTTATTACAAGAGTAGAGAAACTTCATGTTTATCTTTACAGTTATTTCTCTGTGTGTGGAGTAGTTTTCTTTGGGGTTTTTAGCTCCAGTAAAACAGAACATTAAGCTGCAGGGTTCAGATGAGCAATGGATATTCAATGAACTACAGATTGTTCGCACTACAATGTTAGCATGCATGGCTGGGCCTGTCTGTTTGTGGTCTCTTAAGGACACTTGGAGTAGTTCCACAGCTGGATCATTGCTCAAGTTCCAGTTGCTACTCTGAAATGTATCCCTTTCTCTTTTGACTGGATAGTACCTACCTTTCAATACCTATGCCAAGGTACCTCATAGAATGACATTCCTTCCCTATGTTTTGTCTGGTAGCTCATCTTTTGAAGGACAGACACATTTATAATTTCATTTTTAAAGAATGAAGGCTAAAAATGTCTTCTAAATTTCATATTTAACTTTTTCTCTGAGAGATTAATCTGTGCTTGTATTGTAAGTGAAGGTTTTACGAAGAAAGAACATTTCAACTTGACCATTTAAAAAAAATAATCTAACAAGGATTAGAAACTCTGACTTTATGATTTTCCTTTGGAATGATGAAACAGTGGGTTTAGAAGCTGAGATGAACTGGGGGTGGGGGAAGACATGCATAAATTTAAGTATAACTGCCCTATAACTTGACAAAGGAATCCTAGTGGTAAGGTTTTGTTGTGTGTTTTTTAAAATAATTCAACTGATAAGTAAAAGTTTGGTAATGTAAACCTGCTAATAACTTCACAGAAGAAAAGAAAAGAGATTCTGCTTCTGTAATAATTATCAGCCTTGGAAACTCTATGGGAAGTTCTATTTGGCCAGCAAGAGTTAGAATCCACTAAATGATGGCGTGTCGTGTCTCTTCAAAGTCTGGAGGGTGGCATGTCTCTTTTGGGTGAGACTGGATTACAAGATTGATTCCTGATTGAAATCGTTTACTTATTTGTAATTTATAAGCTTTCTGCTTTTTGGGATAGCAATTAGACTTTCTATGACTTCTATCTGTCAAGAACAATAAGGATATTTCGAATGCTCATTTACTAACCAGGAATCTTCATCTAAGGCAGGGCCCTGGGGATTCCATGGAAACATCAGAAAGTCATGCTCATCTGGGCCTGGTAATTTAAGTCCTGGCCACCCAGCTGCATTCAGAAGCAACTTCTCATAGAGAAGTCAGCAATTATCGACTCAGCCCAAGTGACAGATGGTAGCAAACCATTCTCTTAAGCCCAGAAGATCAGCTTCCACATCTGTGAAGACATTTTGCATCCAGTTTCCTTGCATAATCCTAGAATGACAGGCTCCAGTGCTGTCAGGAGGGTGAGAGCTCTGTTGAGCCTTGCTCTTCTCTTGTTCTATGCATCTTCAGCATACTTCCTCCAGGTTCCAATTCTTTCAAACAAACAGATGGAATCAAACAAACGAAAAGGTCAAATGTTCACCTAGCTTGGGAAACTGATTTAGAGAGTCTCCTATTCTTAGTTTAAAAAACGGCCCAAAAAGTGTATACGTAAGTAGTCAAATGTTAATTTAGGTAGTCTACAGAGAAACAAAGGAGCTCTGGGGTCCTTATGGAAAGATACTTCACTGCAATCCCAAAGGTGTGAGGTTCAAATCCACTAGCTGCTCTGTGGGAGTTGGATGGACAATCTCCTCCCATGAGATTTACTGTTCCTAAAATCCCGTTCAAATGATAACCTTTCTATGAAGTATTGATCTGGCACAGCATCCTCTACACACTAGTGGAAAGATTACGATGTATCATTTGAGATTTAACAATTTCTGCTCCCTCATTTTTTTTTACCTGAAGTGTGAGTGGTTGTACTCTTCTGTGGTATGTAGTTATGTTTTAAATATAATCCACTGTGAACCTTTTGAAGAAACTGTGACATATAGACATTCTGCTTTCAGTCTCTACTAATGTCAATGGGGTAGCCAACTTTACAATAGACTG
Source organism: Elephantulus edwardii (assembly GCF_000299155.1). Classification (NCBI taxonomy): domain Eukaryota; kingdom Metazoa; phylum Chordata; class Mammalia; order Macroscelidea; family Macroscelididae; genus Elephantulus; species Elephantulus edwardii. Next base: position 7,026,715 of record NW_006399826.1, read on the forward strand.
ACAGATAACATTATGCTTAGATAAGTGAATATCTCAGCCAGTGATGACTACATCTCCATTTATTCTGCAATTAGCGGGTGGCAAATATGCTTTGAAAAATACTTGAAAAAATGCTGTTGTTGTTGTTGTTATGTGCCATCGAGTCGTTTGCGACTCATAGCGACCCTATGTATAACAGCCCTAAACCCTGCTCTATCCTGTGCCAATCTCATTGCCTCTGACACACCCATCCCGAGTGCCCCAGTCACTGAATCAATTCACCTCATAGACGGCCTTCCTCTCCTGTGCTGTCCCTCCACCCTTCCAAGCATCATGTCCCTCTCCAAGGACCCGTCCCTCCTGGCAACATGTCCAAAGTATGTCAGATGAAGCCCCAGAATCCTTGCCTCCAAGGAGAAGACTGGTTTAATCCTCTCTTGGATGAATCTGTTTGTTTTCTTGGCAGTCCATGGTACATTCAATACTGTTCTCCAGCACCACAGCTCAAAGCCGTCAATTCTCCTTCTATCCTCCCTAGTCATTATCCAACTCTCTGATGCATAACAAGTGATTGCAAAAACCATGGCCTGTATCAGGTGGGCCTTAGTCTCCAAAGAGACACTGTTGCTCTTGAGTATTTTGGAGAGGTCCCTAACCGCAGACTTTCCCATCGCAATACGTTTTTTTTATTTCCTGGCTACTGGTGCCGAGAGTGTTGACCGTGGAGCCAAGCAAACTGAAGCTGTGAACAATCTCAATCTCTTCGCCATCCATCCTGATGCTACCGATTGGTCCAGTGGTGAGAATTTTTGTCTTCTTGACATTGAGCCTCAGTCCGTATAGAAGGCTGCAGTCCTTGACCCTCTGCAGTAAGTGCATGAGATCCTCCTCAGTTTCAGCGAGCAAGGTTGTGTCATCTGCATAACGCAGATTGTTGATAGATCGTCCACCAATCCTAACGCCACACCTCTCCTCATAGAGCCCCGCCTCTCGGATAATCTGCTCTGCATACAGGTTGAAAAGGTATGGAGACAGGACACATCCCTGGCGTGCACCCTTCCCAATTTTGAACCATGCAGTGTTGCCCTGCTCTGTTCTGACGACTGCCTCTTGGTCCAAGTATAGATTTCGCATTAGCAAGATTAAATGTTCTGGGATTCCCATTCTTCTCAGAGTCAGCCACAGTTTGTTATGATCCACACAGCCAAGCACCTTTGCATAATCAATGAAACACAGATAGACATTCTTCTGGTATTCTCTGCTTTCAGCTAAGATCCATCTAACATCAGCAACAATATCCCTAGTACCACGACCCCTTCTAAACCCAGCCTGGACTTCTGGCAGTTCTCTGCTGATGTACTGTTCCAGTCATTTTTGGATAATCTTCAGTAGAATCTTGCTTGCATGTGAAATCAATTATATTGTTCTGTAGTTTCCACACTCAGTTGGGTCGACCTTCTTTGGGATGGGAACAAATATTGACCTCTTCCAGTCAGTTGGCCAAGTGGTTGTTCTCCAAATTTCTTGGCACAACTTGGTGAGCATGGCAGCAGCTGTTAGCTGAAATATGTCAACTGGTATACCATCTGTTACGGGGGCCTTATTTTTTGCTATTTCCTTCAAAACAGCTTGAACTTCTTGAAAAAATGCTAGTATAGAAAAAGACATGATAACATGTCTTAAAATGGAAGGAATAAGAAAGTATAGAACAAATGATCATGTTCAATGATATATAAACCTAAGTATTCTCCTAGTCTTTGGATGTATATTTGATAATGATAGCCTTAACCACTGTGTATATATATTCTTTGGATGTGTATTTGGCAGTGATAGCCTGGACAATTGTATAAACTCAAGATCACCTCAAAATTACCTTAATTATTTCTTGAGACCCCTAAGTAAGTTGAAATCTATGAAGAGGAATGTGGCAACAGGATTGGAAAAAGACTCTTCAATAACCTTCGGTATGCCGATGCAACAAACTTCACTTGCTGAAAGTGAAGAGGACTTGAAACACTTGTTGCAAAAGATCAAACACTGTAGGCTTTGATATGGATTGCATCTCAATGTCAGGAAAAGCATTCTCACCACTGGATCAGTAGGCAACATAGAGATAGATGGAGAAATGACAGAAACTATCAACAATACATCTTGCTTGGATCCACAATCAATATACTTGGTTCCAGCAATCAGGAGATTAGGGGACATATTGCACTAGCAATATCTGTAGTTGAGGACCTTTCTGAATTACTGAGGAGCAATGACGTCAGCTTGAGAACTAAGACACACCTGATTCAGAACATAGTCTTATGCTATGCATCTGAGATCTGGACAATGAATAAGGATGACAAAAGAAGCATTGAAGTCTTTGAGTTGTGGTATTGGAGGAGAGTACTTACGAGCTGTCAAAAGAGCAGACTGATACGTCTTTGAGAAAACATAGCCAGCAAACTCTTTGGAGACGAGGATGGTGAAACTTCATGTCATATATTTTGGACACGTTGCTAGGAGAGGCTATTCGTGGGAGAAGCACATGATACTGAGAAGGGTGGAGAGACAGGTAAGGACAGGAAGACCTTCAGTCAGGTGGACTGACACAGTTATAGTTGCAATTGGCTTGAGTGTGTTTGAGATAGTGAGGTCAACACAGTATAGGGCAGGGCTCAGATGTGTTGTTCTCAGGTCGCTAAGAGTCATATGTTATTCGAAGGCACCTAACAAAAATGACAACATGTAGTGTATTATGCTAAGAATCAATTTTCTCACATTCCCTACTTTCAGAGAGATCTGTGGCCTTTAAGAGACTATTTAGTTCAAGCTGCCCTATTAAGTATGACAAGAACAGCCACTGAGCACTGTTAAGCTGCAGACATTGTAGATTCACAGTCAGGGACTTACAGTGAAGGTCCTTCTCACCAGCATATCTTGTCTTAAAGAAGTGCATCCTCAATTTAAAACAAAGAAACAAAACACATTATCAATGTAGTTTTCTCTATAACTCAATTCTCTGTGAGAGATGAGATGCAGTCTCTGGGATTAAACTTGAGATACAGATAAAATGCCTCCCTCCATTTCTAACTGTATCCATAAAAAAACACCCCAGATACTCTCTGACTTAGACAGGGTTCTCTAGAGAAGCAAAACGGTGAAAATGCACACATATTTAGAGAAATTGATATTCGCGCTGGGATCCCAAAGTCTGGAGAAGGATAGGCCATCTACTCGTGTACAATTTATTGCCTCTGAAAACCTAATGAAGCGTTATCTACAGGTCGGTTCTGACTCCATGGGACTCAACAACAACCATATATAAAAGAATTAACTCACACTTCTTGTAGAGATCAGGTCGGTGCATCAGATGCATCAGACTTCAGCAAAGAGGCATCCCCTGATTCATGTAGCTGTGGAGCCTTATGAATCTAAAGTTGGCAGCTAGGACAGCAGACCACTTCCTTTTGAGGCAGGTCTCTGGCTCAGATCTAAAGATCTATAAGCAATAAAGTAGATGCAGGATCCAGAGTGAGCAAAAGCCTACCAGTTTTTCTAGAGAGTATATCTTTTTGTGAATGTCATTGCTGTTGGGTCAGAATCAACTAAAAGAAGCAGGGGATTATAAATCACGTAGAAGGAGATTGTTCAACTTTTTTCTTATGAGAACCACCAAAGTAAACATTCCTTTGGATTAACAGCTAAATTTTCTATGTAATATACCACCAGAGCACTCCAAGAGACTGTGTTTTTGAGTGTGCGTGTGTATGCACGCGTGCACACACACACACGTCACATGCAAGCAAAATCTTGTTAAAGATTATCCAAAGATAATTAAAACAGTATGTCAACAGAAACATAAGCTAGGTTTAGAAGAGGTCGTGGCACTAAAATCTATCATTGCTGATGTCATATGGACTATGGCTGAAAGTAGAAAATATCAAAAGGATGTCTGTTTGTGTTTTAGATTGCCAAATATTGCATACAACGTGAACCCCAGAATACTTGCTTGTGCTCCTGTAAAGCCCATATCTAGACCAGGAAACTGTTGTCTGAACAGAGCAAGAAAACACTGCAAGCTGCACAATTAGGGATATGTCCTTTCTCCTTACTTTTTTAATCTATGTGCAGAAGAAATTACCTGGGAGTCTAGGCTGGACTTTTTATAAAGAAGAATGTAGCATCAGGATTGGAGAAAGACTCATTAACAACCAGCATTACGCAGATGACACAACCTTGCTTGCGGAAACTGAGGAGGACTTGAAACATTTGCTGCAGAAGGTCCAATGGCAAGCATCATGATATATGTAGAAAGACTGAAATTTTTGAAGGGAAGAAGAGGCAAGTGATGGAGATTTAGATTAAAAAGGGAAGTCTTTATTGTTGTTGTGTGGTAATAAGTCAGAACTGACTCATACCTGACTGACAGAGGGTTTTCAGAGGCAGTAAATTGTGCCAGGAGGAGGCTGACCATTCATCTTATGCTGAGCAACTGGTGGATTCAAACTGCTTGTCCTTGGGATTGAAGACTAGCTTCTTGCCAGTTGGCCACTGGAGCCCCAAGAGGAAAGTCGATGCTAGTTTATCATTTATCTTATTCAACATACTTCAAACTGTAACTAACTTGTTGTCATCAAGTCAGAACTGACTCATAGCTGACCCTCCAAATTGGTTTTCAGAGGGTGTCAGTTGCATAAGATGAGATGGACTATCTGCGTCTCATGGAACAGCTGATGGATTTGGACCACCTGCATTTTAGTTGACAGCACAACTCCTTACCCAGAAAAAAAAAATTAAAAAAATGGACAAGGCCTGTCAGTGTATGTGTACATGTGTGCTTAACTGCATGAGTATGTTTTATCTACTTAGATTTCAGAATGTTTACTGTGGTGAATAAGATGTTGAACACTCAAAAGAACAATCTATGATAAATTTACTTTTGAACTCACATTAATCATTCTAATCTTCAGCTAGAAGATTTCAAAGAGAATATTTGTCCATGTTCAATTTAGTCTCAGAGTTTTCTGTTGATATGATAAACACGGTATTGCTGAGTTTCAATATCTTTCAAGAAAGACAACAGAACAATATCTGACATTGTAAATTATCTGTGCTTCAAATATAAGGTTAGCATAGTTACTGAATGGATTGTTTCAAGAGAGCCTCAACAGTCTAACTGGACAGGCCCTAACGTGGAAAGAATACATTGCACAAGAGATCAAACAATCTGAGTGTCAAGTTCAACTGAGCTTCCACTTTTTTGGTATATATTGCCAAACTCCAAGAGGATATGCAAATACTGTCACATATTGGCATTTAAACACTGTCCAGTTATTTTGAAAAGGCCACATGCTGTGGTAGATGGAAGATGTCCTTCCAAATATCTGATTCTTTAAATGAGACACCAAATCTAAGGTATCCGAACTCAAACAACCCTGCCCGTGTACTCAGTGTTCTACTTTTGTCCTGATGGTCTAAGAGTCCAGGCGAAACAGTACTAGTATAACCTGGATTGCAATACTTGACTGAAGTTTACTTATTCCTACAACCATAGCATAAATGCTTAGTAGTTACTACATTACAATAGCATTTTTAGTTTATAACAATTAGCAATATTTTAAAACACTAGTCTTGAGTCAAGGTATAAAGAAATGCAAATACTCATGTGTCACATAGTGTTTTCTAATTAATCTTGAACAGTTTCCAAGGAGTCTTCAATTTAACCTTGATATTCTTTCCATTGCTAAGGAGAAAAACACCTTCAGCTACTTTTTCATGAGGACTATTATTCAGGATCTCTTCGTACATGCTGCTATAAGATCATGAAGAGAGTTAAATAGGCACTCACACTGACCTTGAGTAGTTTATGATCTAAGTAGAACATTATGATGCAGAAATATATCTTCAGGGAATGCATTAGAGACCTTACATTACTTACGTGTTTAAATTATGTGCAAGCGAAGAAAGATAAGGAAATTTAATTCAGTGACGTAGAAGGGAAGGACTTCAGTTTGAAGGGATGACCAAAAATTTAGCAATGAACTCAGGGAGAGTGTTTGAAAGATAAAGGATCTTTTCTAAAAGAAAAAAAGTACTAATAGAATAATCGGGACTAGCTGTCTCAAGGATAATGGTGGAGCTTAGCCTTGGAAGCAGATACTAATGTCTAAAAGATGTCCTGGGATATATTTGTCTAGTAAATATGCTATAATAATATATGGCTGAATATACACACCTTAGTTATTAATATAAAATAAACAGAAGAATCGGATTGCGACTTTGAATTAGGATAAGTACAGAAAGATTTGCTGAGGAAGTTGTGCTTGAATGGTGGCTTAAGAGATTTACAGGAAAGTGAATCAGTTGGGGGTTTGGGGGGAAGACAGAGAAGGGCTGCTAGGTAAGACAATAAAGGAGCTTAGACATTTGATAGTTAGGGAGATTTATGGAAATGAATACATTTGGCCCACATTATGAAGAATTATAAATGCTCTAAGTTTCTGTCTTTTTTACATTTTATAGTTAGAAATCTGGAAAGGTAGTGTAAATAAACCATCTAAGCCAATTCTTTTTGTAAAAAAAAAAAAAAATTAGGATCTGAATCCAGTCTAGGATCGATCAATTTTCCAATCAGTCATCATCATCTTCACCTTCCTTTCTATCTGCCAGTATTCCCTATACCCTGCGGTGCCTCTTCTTCAAGTTAGATGTCATCATCCCTGTTCTGAATAACAGCATCTATCTATCCTGCTTATTTCTTTTCCAAAATACTGTTCCACACAGATTCAACTAGCAACAATAATCAACTAATACTTCCACTAAGCATTCAACAAGATAGATGAACATACTGACTACCACAAAGTGCTTAAGGACTGCAGAGATCAGGAGGATGGTGCCAGACGAGGTAAAGTTTTGATTTATTGTTCATACAGTCTCCCTGAATCATGGCTGACTTGATAGACAGCACATAACCACCACCACCAGATTTGCCAAACCTAGACTGGTTTGAAAGCTAAGTCTCAGTTCCATTTTGTCAATAAACAGTACAGTTTTATACAAAGAAGCCGATCTTACGTCTGTCTTTGAAATCCCTATAGTCTACAGAGATCATCTAAACTTACTAGGGGAAAAAAGAAACCCAAAACAATATTCAAATGAAATTTTGAATTCTATACATCATCTAAATTGTGTTTTCCTTTCAAAACTCAGCTCAAACCTTTCTTTTATATGAGACTTTTATGGAATATCTTATCTAACAACTATAAATCCCTCTTTTGAATTTATGCGTATATTCTGCTTGAAATCTTAAATTACATTCTGCCTCAACAAATAGCTCACATGGATCTTCAGAGAGGTAACTGAGCCTAACTCGGCTGTGTCTTGACTCTGAGCTTAGTTTTCTCCAGACAGGAAAGAGATTCATTAACATGTTATAAATGGATAGCTAACCATTCAAACTCTCCATCCAGGTTTTAGTAATTAGAATCACCTTGACATTGACATTTATCCACATCAGGACTGTGGGCAGTGTGCTGCATGTGGTAATGGCACAAAATTTCCTGCCCCATGCAATGAAGCTGGCAATTTTTACTCCCTTACTATTTTACAGACTTCAGGGAAAATACAGTGCGAGAAATAAAACTCTTTGAACTGTCTGAAAGAAAAATCCATTTAAAGCCTCCATATTATTAACCAAACTCCAAACCTGAAAGGCTTATTTTTTGCTTTGAAACTTCAAATCCACCACATTCTTGGGCAACAAGACCTTGACAAATCATATCCTCATCCATCTCTTGGTCTCAGCAGCTTGTGATCCCAGAGAGGTTGTGGGGAATATAATGGGGACAAGCTGGAGGTAGGGTGGAGAGCTGTGGGGGAAGTTCAGATTCCTCAAATATGTGAAAACACTAAGTTTAACCATTAAGGGAAAAGAAATAGGCAGTCACATAGGGAAAGGGGTGGGAAATACCCACAATAAAATGATCAATAATATTCCATCCATTTTCTTTCAACTGAGGAAGAAAATTTCTGTATGTATAATTCTGGGAAAATAGTCCCAAACCAGTATCTGCTCTGATGTGTAGAATTTCAGGCTTTTTTACTCCTTACATTTATGTTCAATGTTTATTTCAATATATAGTCTTATTACATTTATATTATTGAAATATAATTAAGAAATTGTGTGGAAATATATAAGGTGAAATGAAAAAATATCAGGAAAATAAAAACAAATCCAAAATATTGTAAAATAAAAGTATCAATATTATTTAAAGTTTAAAATAATCACTGATACTCAAACCCACAGATAGATACAAATTCCATCTTCTCAAACATTAGCTCATGCTAGAATATTGACGTCTTCCCTCTGCCATCTCCTTTCGGAGCTGTGAAGAGTAGTTAAGGTGTCATTTATAAAAAAGAAAACGGACATGATGTCCACCCTCTCCTTTAGCTATATATACAGAACTACGTAGAGTCCCTTTGAAGGTTTACCCATGACAGGAGAAGACATAAAAGTTTGATGACAAAGTAATTTTGGGAAATTAACTTTGGTTAATTTATCTGACCTTTCCTTAAGAGGAACAGCGTTGTTGAGTCCACAGAGCACGACAGCCAAGCAATGCCTTCATGGTGGTTCTTTAGCAAATGCAGATGATTTGCTATGATTATTCTTTCGATATACTACATAGAATAGTGCTCCTGCTTTTTCGCCTTTTTCTCGATCAACATTATGGTTGTGTCATAATCAGAAACAAAATACTTTTATTTAACATAGTGCTGAAAATTCTGAACAGTGTAATAAGAAGACAAAACAAAGAAAAGAGAAGAAATGGAAATTTCAGAAAAGAAGATATGAAGTGGGCAATGTCTATAGATTGCACAATGGCTTCTGTAGAAAAGGTGAAGTGTTCTTGCGGGCGGCGGGGTGGCGGGGAGAAGGAATGAAACTTTCCAGTAATAAAAGCCAAATTATAAAGGTAACAGAATACAATCTAAGCATACAAACATCAATTGCATTTCTATATGTTAGCAATGAACATATAAAATAGCCCAATATAAACTAAAACTTTTTAAAACAGTGAACATAAGAAAATCTAAGTAAAAGTGAGTTTTATTTATAATTTTTAGTATGTGGTTTTAAAAAGAATAAAATGGGTACAACTTATTTGTCAAAACTAAGGCTGATAAAAAATGGCAAATGTATAAGCAAAAGAAGAGTCATGAATTAGGAGACCAGACTCAACATAGTAAAGATATCAATTCTGAAACTGATACATAATTTTAACACAAGTGCTACCCACAATTTAGCAAAATTTTATGGAGATAAGGACAAAATTACTTCAAAATTTATAAAATTGGAATTACGCAGAACGAGAGGGAAAAAATTGACAGCAAATAATGTATACTGCATTGAAACAGATGAGAGAGAAAAGTGCTTAAAAGGAATAAACGATTATATATTATTGTCATGACAGGAGTCCAGAAAGAAGGTAGCATAGTGGAGTGAACTTGGGGGGGAGGAATTTAATAATAATAAAAGAATGTTTTTCTTTTACTTTTCAAAAAGAAAAGCAAATTGGGAGGAAGGGTAGGCAGGGAGAAAAGTGCAACAATGAATGACTGGAAATCCAAAGCAAATGGAAAAGAATAAAGAACAACAAAATGAGAAGGATCAGTGTACCTGACAGAAAAACTTATGACAGCGTGTGGCAGCAAGCCAATTCTGACACATAAAGACCTGTATATTAAGAGGTAGAACAACTCCATCGTTTCCTAGGTTGTTATATTCATAAGAGAAGATTAGTTGGTCTTCTCTTCCTTAGAGTGGTTGGTAGGCACGTGGGCCATTAATGACAGCAAGTGTTTAACTATTGTATCATCATATATGTATCCATCCTCCAGAAAGAAAAAAAAAATATACAATTCCAGGATCACAGAGTAAGGAACTATGATGATGTAGCAGTCAAAGCATTTCGAGTCTAACCAAAAGTTCCAGAGTTCAAACTCACACTAGCTGCTTGGTGGGAGAAAGATAATTTAGTCTTCCTTAAAATTTACCAGATCAGATTCCCTGTGAACTTGTCGACTCTGACCTATGGGGTCCTTAAGATGGAATGGATTTGATGGAATTGGCTTATGTAATCGTTATCAGATAATAAAAGGCTTTATATGGATACAGTAATCAAGATTTGTGGAATAGATGTTATTATTTGCCATCAAACTTGGAATTAATCCATAGCTGACATTCCAGAGGCTTCTCAGAGAGAAGAAATCACACAGAGGAGATTGCCCATCCTTTTCCTGGGAAGCAGCTGGTAGATTCCAATTGTGTGACTTTGGGATTGCAGCACAGCTTCTCATTAATATGTTGTCATGAGCTGGTAGCCTATATATGCATATATATGTGAATATATATATAGGCTACAGTAGCTCCCTATATATGGATAGTAATGCAACAGAATAGAGAATAAAGAAATACAGGAGCGCGCACACACACACCCTCCACTAATTATTTTTATCAAAGCGTAATTGATTTAAATGGAGGTGATACAACTTTCTTATAAATGGTGCTTCCAGAATTAGATAGCAAGAAGGAAGGAAGGGAAAAAATTAAGTTTTACAGTACACTCAAAAAATTATTTTAAGGTGCAACTTAAATGTAAACCTACATTTAAAAGGACAAATATGCAAGAATATTTGAAGAGTCTAAACTAATTAAGAATTCTTAGATTTGACTCCAAACACAAAATTCATTAAAGGGAAATTAACATGTTGAAATTCACCAGCATATAAAAGTTACTTCATGAAATCTTCTATTGAGAAAATGAAGAGGAATAGAGAAAATATCTGCAAACATTTGTAAATTGCAAATACTTGATACTATATTACTATCTAAATTATATCAAGAATTGTCAAAACAAAATGATAAAATATTGGAATGTAAACAAAAATGGTTGGTATTTGGAAGAAAATAACAGCTTTGGTGACAAAAATTAGCTTGGAGATTGCATGACAGAAAATTGTACAACCAATGACTTATTAATTGTAAATAATTTTAAAATTAGAAAAATATTCCCATAAATAATGAGTGTATTGCATGTTGTTGTTGTTGTTTTGTGCCATCGAGTCCCTTGCGACTCATAGCGACCCAAAGTACAACAGCTCTAAACTCTGTTCTGTCTTGTGCCAATCGCACTGTCTCTGACACTCCCATCCAATTACCCCAGTCACCGAATCAGTCCACCTCACCTCATAGAGGGCCTTCCCCTCCTGCACTTTCCCTCCACCCTCCCCAGCATGATGTCCTTCTCCAAGGACCGGTCTCTTCTTACAACATGTCCAAAGTATGTTAGACGGAGCCTTAGAATCCTTGCCTCCAAAGAGCCACCTGGTTTAACCTTTTCCAGGATGAATCTGTTTGTTTTCCTAGCAATCCATGGTACTCTAATACTCTTCTCACCACAGCTCAAAGGCATCAATTCTCCTCTGCCCTCCTTGGTCATTGTCCAACTCTCTGATGCATAACAAGTGATTGTGAAGACCATGGCCTGTATCAGAAGCACCTTAGTCTCCAGAGAGACACCATTGCTCTTCAGTACTTTGGAGAGGTTCCTAACATCAGACTCTCCCATGGCAATGCGCCTTTTAATTTCCTGGCTACTGGTGCCAAGAGTGTTGACTGTGGAGCCAAGCAAATTAAAGCTGTGAACAATCTCAATCTCTTCACCATCCATCCTGATGCTGCCAATTGGTCCAGTGGTGAGAATCTTTGTCTTCTTGACATTGAGCCTCAAGCTACATGCCCGTGAGATGGAGCTACAAAATCCTAGCCTCCAAGGAGAAACTTGGTTCTACCCTCTTCAAGACAAATTGATTTCTTTTGTTGGCAGTCCATGGTATGGTCAAGACTCTTCTCCAGCACCACAACTCAAAGGCATCAATTCTTTTCCTGCCATCCTTAGTCATTAGCCAGCTCTCTGATGCCTAGCAAGTAATTAATTGTGAAAACCATGGCCTGGATCAGGCGTACCTTAGTTTCTAGACTGACATCATTGTTTCTCAGTACTCTAGAGAGGTCCCTGACAGCAGATTTTCCCAGTGATTTCCTAACTGCTGGTGCCAAGAATGTTTGTTTACATCTGAATTTAGAGAAAATCTCAAGAAAATATTGGGTGCATAAAACACAAATTATCAAAGACCAGATGAATTAATGGTATCATACATTAAGAAAGTGAAATTTCATTAATAAAGTGAGAAAGAAATGAAAAATAAAAATTAATCCCAGAAGAAACCTGCTCTAAAACATGAAAGAGATTGCACATCTTTCTCCTATGGAGCAGCTGGTGGATTTGAACCACATGCCTGTAGGTTGGTAGTGCAGCTCCTTGCCATAGGCTTCCAGGGCTCCCTACTCTAGAATGTAAAGAAACAAAAATGAAAGAATGAACTGGATTAATAGTATTGGAAGTAGTAAAAAAAAATAATAAAATGTAGAAGTATTTGGAGTTAGAATACCACAGGCAAAGAAATGTTCAGAAGTCCTTCAGATGAAAGAACTAATGAAACTAAGTCTTGAGTTGCAAGACTGAGGAGGATTGTGTGGGAAAAATATGGAATGTTGCATGAAAGAAATAAAAGACAATGGAAAGAATACACAACTTCACTCTACCAAAAAGAATTGGTTGATATTTACCATTTCTCAAGGTAATTAGTGCATGATTAAGAAACAATGGTACTGAAGAAAGGAATAAAAACTATACCCAGTAGTAATAAGGGCCCATTAATAGACAATCAGGTGAAACTGTATTAATAGACCAAAAAGTAGTTGAGAGAACACCACACAAGAACGTGGCATAGTTTAAAATAAGGTTTGTATCCTTTCTCCATTTTTTTGTCTTGGTTTGGTTTTCTCTACTGAGCAAATCCAGAGGCCTGACCACATGAAGTAGAATGTCATATCATGTTTGGAAGAAGACTCATCAACAATCTGTTTTGAACAGGTAATGCAATCTTGCTTGCAGAAAGTGACAAAGACTTGAAACACTTACTGTAGGAGATCAAAGATTGTAGTCTTCAACATGGATTTCATCTCACCATCCAGAAAATAAAAATCCTTAACATCAGTTGGAGAAAATACTGAAGTTATCAATGATCTCATTTAACTTGGATCCACAATCAGTGCCCATGCTAGCAGCAGTCATGAAATAATAAAATGAATGAATTTGGAAATAAAAGATCTTTTTAAAAGATCTCCATTAATCGATTAAAGTTTGATTGATCCCAAGCCATAGTACTTTCAATTAATTCTTAAGCATCTGAGATCTGAGGACTAAAGAAGGAACGATACATTTGAATTATATTAGTCAAGAGTGTTGAACAAAAATAGTTTTCCAAAGAAAAAACAAACAAGTACATCTTGGAGGAAGTGTAACCGGTGTTATCATAAGTAGCAACAAGTTTGAAACGTCTTCATCTTACATGCTTTGCGCATATTGTCAGGATGAACCAATCTTTGGAAAAGGGCATCACCTGGATAAAGTAGAGGATCAAAGAAAGAGGAAAATCTTCACGAAGGCAGATTAACTTGGTTGGGTTGGACATTAGAGATGGCAATGATGGTGTAGGATGGTGGGTAAGGTTCAGAGCTGTTGTTCATAGGGTTGCTACGAGTCAGTTGATTCTATGTTTGTTATCTGACAACAACACTAGATGAGAAACCTCTGATTGGCATAGTTAGTGACAAGCAGCACTTCTAACACAAAAGCTTATCGTGCTCGCAATTCGTGGGTCCTCAAGAAAAAGAAGAGCAACCTCCTATCATTGTTGTTTACATCCTTGGAAACTCCACAGAGGGTCACTATGTGTCAGCACTCATTACTCAGCAGTAAATGTTGAGTAATGGAATATCAATTAAGATGTTTCGATAAATTGCTGCATGACTGAATGCATTCAATTATCTTCTAAGTTAAGAAATTAGCGAGATAGATACATGACCAACCCTGTGGAAGAGATTCATATTTGTGCCCATTGCAAGGAAAGGTGATATAAAGAATATAGAAATCATTGAATAGTATCTGAAGCTTATTCAAAACCGGCGGGAGCAATAGATATAGGGAACTATCTGAAATCCAAGCTGGGTTTGGAGAGGCTGTGGAACAAAGGGCATTAATGCTGTTGTCAGATGGGTTTTAGCCAAAACCATAATACCAGAAATATGGTTAAATGTATTTTGTTGGCTTTGCAAAAACATTCAACTTTGTGGTTCATAATAAACGATGCAAAACTATATGAAGAAGGACAATTCCAGAAAACTTAATTGTGCTCAGGTAGAAATTGTACCTAGACCAAAAAACAACCATTTGAAAAGAACAAGGGAAAAGACCTGGTTTAAAACCAGGAAAAGTGTGTGTCAGGGTAATGTTTTTCGCCATACATTTTCAATCTGAATGCTTAGCAAATGATGTGAGAATCTGGGTTATATGAATAAGAATGTAACATCAGAATTGGTGAAAAACTCAACAACCGGCTATATACAGATAGCATAACCTTGCTGGCTGAAAGTGAAAACTTGAAGCTTCAAGTGAAGGTGATAAAAGACTATATAGCTTTCCATGTGGCTTAAACATCCACAAAATTTCTCACCGTTGCACAGGTAAGCAATATTATGGAGAAGAGATTGGCGTTGAGCACTACATTTTACTTGGAGCCACGATCAACACCAATGAAGCAACAGCTGTCTGAAAAACAAATCACTTACTGTACTCAACTATTGTTACACCAGACTTCTTTAAAATACTAAAAGAGCAAGGAGACCATTTCAAACAGTAAGGTGTGCCTGCCTGACCAATACGATAGTATCTTCAATTGATTCATAAGTATATGAAAGATAGACAATGAATATGGAAGGCCAAGAAAGTATTGATGCCTTTGAATTACAGTGTTGATGAATCATATTGAGTATATTTCAGACTGCTAAAAGGAAACACAAATTTTCTTGGACAGAGTACAACCAGAATACTCCTAAGAAATAAAGTTGGCACGGCTATGCCTCACATACCCTGGGCCTCTTATCAGGAGGCATCAGTCCCTAGAAAGAGTTCATCCATGGAAAATTGCAGTTATTAAAAGAGAAGAAGACCCTCAAGGATATGGATTGGCAAAGTAATTGCAAGAATGAGTGTAAACACAGCAGAGATTATATTGCGTGGGGTTTATGATGCAAATAGAGACTTTCAACAAGGGGCAAGGTATGTTGTAATTGCAAACCACACTCTTTATTAGAGCTGTGAGGTCTAAAGCCCATTTACAATCTCACATAAAAACAGTAAAACAGTAAAATATTAGAATCAATTAAAATCTCAACAACCAATCAAGTATCGACATGCAAACAATCATGGCTAACATCAATTATAAACATGGTTGTTGCTGTGTATCATGGAACTAACTCCTAGCTGACCCTTCACTAGGTTTTCAGGGGCAGTAAATTGCACAGGAGGAAATTTTACATCCTTCTCTAGCAGAGCAGCTGGTAGATTCAAAGTGGGTGTCTTTGGGAGTGCAGAATAGCTTCTCACCAATAGACCACCAGAGCTCCCTTTTTATAATCATGGCCAATATTCAAAACAAGCAAAGCACTCACCACAGCAGGAAGAATTCACTGAGAAGTCACCACAGCAGGAAGAATCCATGGAACAGTCCTGAGGAGCTTTGGAGAATGGAGAAAACTGTGAGCCTGTCCTCCAGTGACTCTGGTTTGAAGCTTCGAAAGTTCAATTTAGCCATCATTATTTACGGCATCAGTCCGTACAAGGTATAAGCAATCAAAGTCTCTCAAAGTCTACTGTGATAGACAAATTTAGGGAGTCACCAATCAGAGCGGAAGCATTTCTTCTCCAGATTAACACACGTCAGGTGTCACCAGTTGGAGCTGAAGCATTTCTTCATAGATTAACACCTGTTGCTTCGCAAGTCCTTTTTCAAATGCACACGTTTCCCCATTTAGCCTTATCATCTACCACATACATATTTACTAACTTCTAATTGCTCTCAGAACTTTTACATCTAATTCAACATTTGTTTGCTAACTTCTAACACTCTAAGCCTTAGGTTGTGAATTCCATGTTCTCTTTTTAGCACTATGGTGGAAACAATAGCACAGTTTGGGGGTCTTGTTATGTTGAATTGCAGTTTGCTGTGAGTCAGAGTCACCTGGAAGATGCCAGGGGGAAGAAAAAAAAATAAACATAAAGAAGGTTGGATTTTTAAAAAAAAATATTTTTATTGAAATGGAAATGTTGTTTAGGACCATTGAGTCTGAATGACCTATATACTTGATCCTCCAGCAGACTCTCAGATGCAGTAAATCTCTAGGAAGGAGACTGACCATCTTTGTCACGTCGAAAAGCTGAAATGGATATATTAGTAGAAAATAAACATAGAAAGATTCCAATATCATTAGGTTTTAGATGGATACATAGAAAAGCCAGATCTATCAGAATGACAATTGGAAAAAAAGAAACACAAAAAAACAGACAGAACACCAATTGTTGGTAAGCATGTGAGAAAAATGTGTTACTCATATACTACATTGGTTTGAATGTTGAATGATATCACTATTCCTGAATAGTTCAGCAGTTTTTAAAGAAAGGGGGGAAAAACACCACCACAAAGAAAATAAACATTCAACGAACTCTCACGAGACCCAGCAATTGCACTTGTACTCCTGGGCATTTATCTTAGAGAAATGCAAACTCAGGTTCACGTAAAAACCCATACATTAATGTTTATAGATGTTTTATTAGTCATAGTCAAAACCAGCCTAGCTATCCTTCGATGCAGATATGGCTAGATAGAATGTGATCCCTCCAAATCATGGAACATTGCTCAATATTTAAAATGAATGAACTAGTGGTACATGCAAAATATGAATGCCTCTCCAGATAGTTTGTTGCATAAAAAAACTAATGCACAAACATTATATATTGTGCAATTCCACTTATATGATATTTTGAAAATCACAAAAATCATAGATATGGAGAACTGATGAGTGTTGCCAGGATTTAAGGAGTAGATAGGGGGAAAAAGGGCAAGTGACAAGCTTAAAAAGGGGCAACAGGGGATGTCCTGATGGTGACATTGTGTTTTTAATATCCCGCTGATCTTATATTACAGTTTTCAAGATGTTATCAGAGGTCGAAGCTGGGTGAAGCATGCATCAGTTCTTACATCCTTAGGCGTATCTGAAATTATCTCAAAATAAAAAAAATCAAATTTAAAAGGGCAGATTACCCAACTTTTTAATAAAATGTTACCACTGCGTGGGGGATTTTTATAATGACAATTATTGGTCTCAAATGAAATTGTTGCTTTATATCTTTTATTTGGGAGCTCTGGTTGGCACAGTGGTGAAACACTCCTATGTTAATAAAAAAAGATTGTTTCAATTCACCAGCCCCTTCCCAGAAGAAGAGGATGATGGTAGTCTGTCTCCATCGATATTTACAGCCTTGGGAATCTTGGAGGACTTTCTATTCTGCTATATGTTGTCACTATGAGACAACCTCAACCACAGTGAGTTTGGGGACCTGTATTTTTGGGGGGGATCTGTATTTTTCTAGTCTTCCCAGAGGCGAGGAAACCTCCTGTGTATGGCATGTGTGGCATGGAGATCATGGAGAATCGAAGGATACTAATGTGGGCATGTTCTGGGTACAGAGAACAAAACAGGTATTTAGTTGAGCTCCTTTGTCTTTAAAATGTTAGCTTCCGTTTTGAGATAGGAGTGTGTGAGGCCGAAATCCCAAGTCAGGGTCAGAAAGTTAGCGCAAAACCTTTCTTTGACACAGCACGTAGAGTTGTGTGAGAGCGCGAATCCCAGCACATTACAGTAAAGCAGACGTTTCTTCACTAGAATATTGGATACGGAAGGCTTTTCTCATTTCCTTCTCTTTGCCCGTCTCATTTTTACTCTTGCTCCTTTTTTCCTGTAAGTATCTAAGCCCATGCTATATGCTACCGGAACTTGGCTTTGAAACTAAAGTTGAGTATAAAAAAAAAATCATAATTTCTACTTTATTCTGGTTTGTGCTTTATGAATTATTTATCCCCACCATAATATTCCCACAGTCCTCTCTTCTCTCAATTGTTTGTAAACACCCCTCCAAGCGTAAGCTTGACCCCAAGCTTTCTGGGAGATGAATCATCTGAATGCACTCGCTCTAGCTTGTTTGCTCTGAGGACCTTGCCTGTTCACAAATTTATCCCTCCAGTCTGTGAAGTCTAGAAAGGCTATGCTAAGGGGTTGCCAGGCCCTTGAAAACCCTACAAAAGAGAGAAGATTATTCCAGGCTTTTATTCTGAGAAATAGAGCAGGCTCTGTTCACCTTTGGATGATGTCTGGCAAAAGCAGGGCTCAGGAGGCACCCTGAGCTTCTGCTTGTATCCTGAGGTGACTGGGGTGTCCCTGTGCTCCCTGCAGTGCACGGCGCAGAATGTCATGTAGACATCATCAAGGATGAGACCTTTACTTATCAGTCATCTCTGCCTTGCCTGAGTCTGTCCTGGGTATTGTGAGCAGTGGGGGTTTCTCTTATCATCTCAGTTGAGCTTTTTTCTTTTGTCGGAGCAACTTTCTTTTCTCTGAGTGATTGTTCACCTTGAATTTTCATAATCAACTTGAATCAAAATGAACAGCCGGCAAAGAATGTAGAGTGACAATGGGCCTGTAGTTTCTCATCTTCTGGCCACACAAATAATGAGGTGTGAGTGATAACAGAGAATCTTGAGAGCTGAGGGGCTCTGCATTGTTACAGAGCCTCACAAAAGACCTCCGCAGGGGGTTATGAAGCCAAAGAGCAGCAAAAGCAGTGAATACTTAGTGTTATTTGGAGATAGGGCTATTTTGGGAAGTTCCAAAAGGGTTTATCTATAGCCTTTGTTTTTAACGTGGACTTCTTTTTCAAGCAGGTAAGGTTAAGATCTGTTTTACATAGGCTCTGTGTGACTTGGCGCTGACTCAACTTTATCATCTGTGTCTGAGTGTGGTGCGTGTGTCTGTGCACATGAAACTATGCATCCCTAATGGCATAGATGATAGGGTGACATGGAGTGACTGAGTGAAACAGCCACAGAGGTTCACCAGTCCAAGATAAGCCAGGTCACTTACTTTAATCCAAAGAACCACAGTGGTGTGATATCTAGATAGATCCAAAAGCAAGGAAACTTTGCCAGACTTCCGAACCCAATTGGCTGCCCGTAGAAGATCTCATCAAAGGGATGATTACATTGCACAAACCTCATCAAGGGAACGGCTACATTGTAATTCCAGGCCAAAGAATCTTAAGCAGCTAAATTGGCGCATGATCTTAACCACCACAGATGCCTTGTAAACATCCTGTACAACCTAATCTCCAAACCAGCCATAAATGTGTCCACATATTGTAGTTTCGTTGTAACAGTATGTCCATCTTGCCTCCGTGTGCTGTATCTATCTTTGTAATCCTAAACTTTCTTTCATTTTGCTCTCTTGCTTGTTGATTTTCTCCATTATAAGTTTTTCCTACATACAGTGGTATCACCCTGCTTGTTGCCATGGCTTCCTTCTCCTCATGGGTATCATCCAAAACCAGATCAGATAAAATCTTTAGTAACACTTTTTGTCAATTTTAATCATAGAATGATAGGTGAGAATACAGTTGTACATTGTTCAAATGTAATAATCTTACTGTACATTGTTGTTGTTGTTATGTGCTGTCGAGTCATTTGCGACTCATAGCGACCCTATGTACAACAGCCCTAAAGCCTGCTCTATCCTGTGCCAATCGCACTGCCTCCAACGCACCCATCCAGATCACCCCAGTCACTGAATCAATCTACCTCATAGAGGGTCTTCCCCTCCTGCACTGTCCCTCCACCCTCCCAAGCATGATGTCCCTCTTCAAGGACCCGTCTCTCCTTACAACATGTTCAAAGTATGTCAGACGAAGCTCCAGAATCCTTGCCTCAAAGGAGCAGCCTGGTTTAACAGATTCTACGATGAATCTGTTTGTTTTCTTGGCAGTCCATGGTGCATTCAATACTCTTCTCCAGCAACACAGCTCAAAGGCATCAATTCTCCTTCTATCCTCACTAGTCATTGTCCAACTCTCTGATGCATAACAAGTGATAGCAGAGACCATGGTCTGTATCAGGCGCATCTTAGTCTCCAGAGAGACACCGTTGCTCTTGAGTACTTTAGAAAGGTCCCTAACAGCAGACTTTCCCATTGCAATATGTAAATTACTGTAAATTAGTGATTATAAAACTGTTTAATAAACACTTTCTATTTTTAATTGAAATGCAATTAGTTGCAATATTATTAGTAACTGAGTAGAAGACTTTTTGTTTGTTTTTCCCCCCTATCTTTTCCTTTAATTCTGGAGCTTTATTGGCTTGGAGGTGAGAAACTGCATTGTATTATTAATTTATTCTCAAAAGAAAATGTTATATTGGTATAAGTTAAACATAATAATTGCTGCAAAATACAGTTAAAACAGCATGGATGTGCCCTGAGCTGGATCACACAAATGAATATGTTCCTGTGGAGCTTCCAGACTAGGATTAAGAATCATGATAGTCAACCACTTTTGAAAGAGCATGTCTTCAACATGAAAAACAATAGTTAGATATTATGAGAAGTAGAGCCCCATAGTTTATGAAGACCAAGTCAAGGATTAGAAACAATGTGTCCAAAAAAACCAGAGTTAGAAAGTCAAAGGGAAAGAATATATTTGGAATTTCTCCAGCTCAAGGTACAGAACAATAAACTCAAGCATTAAGAGAATACGCCATCCCCTTCACTGACAAAGGAGAGTAATCAGAACTGGCTTTGACAAGTACTGTGGCAATTGGACAATTAAAACAGACATTCGGGGCGGGGGAAAGAAGAACGAACTGGGGAGGAGGGTAGAGAAAACAGTGCAACAATGAATGAATGAGAACCCAAAATCTCTGTAAATGTTCATTAAAACTAGTAAAATTTAAAAAAAAAAGAAATCAAAAGAAAAAAACCCAAAAAACAAAAACTCAAGTATTAAGTAGCAATACTGATAGTTTCTATGGGCAAAATAAAAAATTATATAGGAAACATCAAAAGAAGATGCAAGGAATACACAGACTCACTGTAACAAAAATAACTGGTCAACATTGAGCAATATAAAGAAATAGCATCAAGAACAAGAACAGGAAGAACTCTGAGATGCATTGAAGGCATTATAAAAAATAAGCCCCAGGCATTGACAGGAAACCAATTGAAATGCTTCAGAAATAGACATAGTCCTGGACTTTCTATGTCAAAGCATCCAGAAAACAGCTACCTGACTGACTGACTGATTGACCAGGAGAGATTTATATTTGTTCCCACTCCAACAGAATGTGGGCATTATTGTAGAAAATTACTAATATCACACCTAAGTAAAAATCCTGCTGAAAATTATGAAAACTTGCCGTAAGTGAACGGACAGGGAACTTGTAGAAATTCAAGCTGAATTTAGAAGAAGTCATAGAAAGATGGCTCTGGAAGTCAAATTGCTGTTGTTTGATGGATCTTGGCTAAAAACGAAGAATACTAGTAATATGTTTACTTGTGATTTTGTTTGTTTATTTTAGGTTGGAATTTAGAGGCATCTCAACCAACAGGCTTTTTATCCGCCCCCCCTCCCCCCAATTCTTGTTATTGTTGTTACTTGATTCATCCGCAGTTTCCTCCCTCCCCCTTTCCCAATCCTTCTTGGAAGCCTATTCATTGTCATACACATGGTTTCTAATCCTTTATTCCTTTCAGAATGTCCTTTCTTTCACCCACTCCTGTGCACTGTTCATTATCTACCCATTCTATTCCCTTTCTTCCCCCCATCTCAATCCTATAACTTGTGTTTCATTGTGAAGTATAACAACTTATGGTTAATATTGAGAAGAATGGGAATTCCAGAACACTTCACTGTGCTCATGTGAAACTCATACACTGGCCAAGAAGCAGTCGTCTGAACAGAACAAGGGAACACTACATGCTGTAAAATCAGGAAAGCTGTGGGTAAGGGCCTTTCAATCTATTCAATCTGCATGTTGAGCAAGTTACTTGAGAAGCTATACTATATAAATAAGAATGTGGCATCAGAATTGGAAGAAGACTCATTAAAAACCAGCATTATACATATGACACAACTTTGCTTGCAAAAAGTGAAGAGGGCTTGAAGCACATGCTACAGAAGATCAAACACTACAACCTTCAATGTGGATTGCATCTCAACACCAAGATCTTTACTTTTAGACCAAATATGCAATATTGTGATAGCTGGAGAAAAGATTGAAGTTGACAATTATTTCATTTTACATGGATTTAGAGTCAGCCTCCATTGTAACAGCATTTAAAAAGATCAAAACATGTGTTGCATTGAGTAAATATGCTGCCATAGAACTCTAAAATGTGCTGTCAATTTTTTGAGTATTCCTATAAACTTCTTTTTTAGATTTTAATGGAAGTTTATAAAGAACTTGGATTTCCATTAATTCATTGTTGCAAACTTTCCTCCCTGTCCCCCCTCCACCTCAGTTCACTTTTTTCTTGGGGAAAAAAAATTATTTCAGTGTTATATAGGTCCTCTCTCCCACCCCTCCCTAGACCACTTTACTATGCAACTCTTATTCTGGACTCTTGACATGCTAATAATACCTACTCATATATTCCTTTTATACATTTCTCTCCCTCTTCTGTTTCAGTGCTATGTACATTATTTATCCCCTCTTTTCTGCTTCTCCTCAACCCCCACATCAATCCTGTTCTATAACAGTGGCATTATGCAGTATTTATCTTTTTGTAACTGAGATATTTAACTCAGCATGCTTTGTTCACAATAGCAGAGCTGGAACAACCCAAGTGCCCATCAACAAACAAATGGATAGAGAAGCTGTGTTATAGACACACAATGAAATATTATGCAGCACTGAGATGCCAATTTAAAGATTAAGATTTACCTTACCCAATTCATGATATTTTTAACTGCTTCCTATGCATCTGAAAGTACATAATGAGCAAGGATGACAGAAGAATTTATACCTTTAAATTGTAATATTGGAGAAGCGAACTGAGTAACCAAAGACTGGTAAAAACCAAACAAAGCTAACAAGAAGAGTAACCACAGTGCTCTTTAGAGGCAAGAATGTGACACTCTGTCTCACGTACTTTGGAAAAGTTGTTAATCCTTGGAAAAAGACATTATGCTGGGGAATGTGGAGGGTCAGAGAGAGAGAGGAAGATTCTCAGTGACATGGATGCACACATTAATTGTAATAATGGGTTCAAGGATACCAGAGATCCTGTGGATGGTGCAGAATAGGGCCTGTTTAAGTTTTATTGCTTTTAGGATTTCTATGAGCTATAATGAACTTGAATGCACCTAACCCCAACAGCTAAAACACCAGAAAATTTTACAAAATCAGTTATTCATTATCAAACAACCCCCAAAACGCAAACACACCACAAAATCCTAACACTCAAATACTTTCTTTGTCATTACAGTGATGTCTGGGCTGATTTTTAGTTTGACAGTTCATTGGGCTTCTGCAGGTGCAAATCAGAGAGAATGAGATAGCCAGTTTTTTTTTCCCCTGGAGTGTCTGTTGGGTTCAAACTCTTGGAGAGGCTCAGCCTTTGAGATGAAATCATGGGATTTAAGGTACTTTTATATCTAGGTAATAATGACATCTTGATCAGAGCTCATTAGAATATTCAAGTAGTAAATGAACAGAGTTTCAGCCTTCTGTGTGTGTTATTAAGGGAGCCCTGGTGGCTTGATGGTAAGGAACTGGGCTGTCAATCCAAAGGATCAGGGTTCAAATCCACTTGCTGCTCCATAGGAAAAAGACAAACACTCTCTTCCTGTGTGATTAGCTGCATCTGAAGGCCTGCTGGAAGGTCAGTTATGAGTCGGTTCCAAGTCGGTGGTCCACAACAACAGCAACATGGTTGTTAGTGGAGACCTCTGACAGCATTGTGTAAGGAGTTATGATGGCAGCCCAAAGGCATGTGATTTGAACCACCATCTATTCTGCAGGAGAAAGGTGTCATTTACTGCCTCTGAAAACCCTCCAGCAGATCAGCTATAAGCCATTCCAATTTGAAGGTATATAACAACACCAAATATGTTTTTACAAATAATCAAGACTTAACAAAAATTGCTTTTGGAGCATAACTAACTACAGGTGTACTGTTAATATAATTTTTTTTCTGAAACATTAACAATGCTCTATAGACATTTGTGTGTCAGTCCTCAAACAAATTCACCTGCCGCTGTCCACCTCCCTTGTCCCCGCTAAGGGGTCCCATGAGCTATGTGGCATGTATCATATTCAATCATCTGCTTTCATGTGTTTTTTTTTAAATCTAAATGAGAAGCCCTGCTGGTGTACTGCAGAATCTACTGGACAGCTACGATGCTGAGGAATGTGGACAAGTGTGAATCCACCAGTTGCTCTGAAGGAGAAAGATGGACAGTCTCCTCCATGAAGATTTCAGAAACTGATGGAGAGTCTATGAGTCGGAACAGACCGTACAGCAGAAGGTTAGCAGGTTTGGGGTGTTTTGATAAATCTATTGTGATCCCTGGAATCACAGGAACTCTGCTTCACAGATTTTGCTTTGCTTTTAATCTTAAACCTGAGTATAATTCTCTTTTAATAGGGCTTTGGGAAAGTGTGTTATATATTCTCCTTCTTCCTCCCATCCCTCTTATTCTCATTTGTTTTTCTCATGTATCAGTAAGACGCATTTTCTCTTCCAGAAACACAGTTGCAAATGCATGGCCCAATGGTGGCAGAGCGATGATTTTCTCTTTAGACGTGCTGACAGGTGGTCAGCTCTCTGGACCTGCCACATCTGTTAGCGACTGATAGTCAAGGATCCTGTTCCTCCCCATGCCTGCCTGAGCTGGAGGCATGATGGGAGGAGAGATGCCTAAGACTCCATGTGCCAAATCATATATCTGAAGTGTTGCAGTGAGCAACAGCGCTCAGCATGGGAATTTTGCTCCCACCTGAAAGTTTGACAGCAAAGAAATCCTTCATGCTTGTGCATGCGATGCAGACCAGTGAAGCCTCAGTCGAGGTATTTATTTTCCCCTTGGAAGCCACTGTGGTTAGATTGAATAATGTAGAAGTGTCTCAGTGGTCTCCACACTGATAGGAAGGTGTGCTGTTGTCTGTAACGTGGAATAGAAATAAGGTGAGAGAGTGGAGAAAACATGGCTGAAATCCCTGTCTTTTTCTCTCTTTGTGCTTACTATAATTGTAGCTCTTCCTATGAGTTACATAATTGTTATTTTGGCGCTAATGTAACTAGTCGGCCAAGCTGTACACTAGATACCTCTATGTTAGACAGTGGAGAGATTTGGAAGAAAGGGAATTTTATATCTTTTAAAAAAGATTTTTAAAAAGCCCACCACACGACAAAAACAAACAGTTGATGCAAATACAGACACATAAATTGTGTGTGTTTTAGAAAGAATTAGATGGAGAGCCTTAAGATTTACACTCTAAAATTTATAATCCAAGATATTCTCTGATTCAAACTTGTTGGGAGACTTTGGAGAAACCACTGATGTTCCTCGTTTTTGTAATCCTCTGGTATCGTTCCCTTTCGACTGACCTCTCTTGAAAACATAGCCAAAGTATGTGAGACAAAGACTATTTGTCTTTTTAGGACATCCTGACTTTACTTTTTAAAAGACAATTTGTTACTTCTGTTGACAGTTCATTCATTGCACATCCAATATCCTGGGCTAACACCCCAATTCCAAGTCATCAATTCTTCATTGGTCTTCTTTATTCATTACCGAACTATTTTTTTTATGTGCATATGAGGTGATTGAAAATATAATGACTTGAGTAAGGGGCATCCAGGTGCCCACATGAGGTCTTTGTCCTTTGAAGAGGTCCTTTGCAGCAGATGCGAAATTTAATTTATCTTCTCATGCTTCTATGGGGTTTTACTGTGGATTCAAGTAAAATTAAATCCTTGACCACCTCAATAATTTATCATGGTGTTGTTTATTGACTCAGTTTTGGAAATTTTTGTTTCCTTTATGTTGTGATACTTGCTTCAAGTCTTCTTCATTGTACGATACTTGCTTCAAGTCTTCTTCATTGTACCAAAACAAGATTGTATCATGTTAATGACACAATCTCAGTGCAATGAATCTTCCTTTAATGTTGATGCTATATTAGTTTTTATATTGTACAACTTCTCTGATTACATAACATTCTGTAATATTTTGTTGTTGTTGTTGTTAGGTGCCATTGAGTCACCTAAGACCCATAGCAACCCTGTAAGCAGCAGATCTTAACCTTGCTGTTCCCTGCATCGTCCTAATGACCTTTGATGTGCGTGAGTGCAAGTTACAGCCACTACGTCAACCCATCTTATTGAGGGTCTTCTTTTCTTTGTCTCCTTCTCCACTTCTCCCAGAATGATGTCTTTTTACATGGATTTGACCTTCATCACCATGTGCTCAAAGTATGTGAGCCAAAGTTTCATCATCCTTGCCTCCAAGCAGCATCTTGGATACACTTCCTCTGAGATAGCTTTGCTTAGTCTTTCAGCAGGAAGTGGTTTTTTTTATTAGTCTTCTTTGAAACTACAGTTGAAAGGCATCAATTGTTCTTCTGTCATCCTTGCCATTTTCAACTTTCACTTGCACAGAAAGCAATTAAAAAGGCTATTGTTTGCATTGTTGTTATTGTTGTTGTTTCTCATAATGATCCTATGTACAACAGCACTTGAACCCTGTTGTATCCCTTGCCAATCTTATTGTCTCTGACGCATCTATCTCCATTACCCCAGTGACTGAATCAACTCATTTCATGGAGAGTCTTCCTCTCCTGCGCTGCCCCTTCACCCTCCCAAGCATGACGCCCCTCTCCAAAGACTGATGCCACCTTACAACATGTCCAAAGTATGTCAGACAAAGCTTCAGAATCCTTGCCTCCAAGAAGCAGCCTGGTTTCACACTCTCCAGTACAAAAGCTCACCTTAGTTTTCAAATTGACATCATTGTTCTTTAGCACTTTGGAGAGGTCCTTGACAGCAAATTTCCCCAATACAATGTGCCTTGTGATTTCTTGACTGTTGTTACCACGACTATTGACTGTAGATCTAAGTAAAATAAGATTGTTGACAGCTTCAGTCTTCATCAATTACAATGTTTCCTATTGGTCCAGTGTAGAGGAACTTAGTGTTCTCTATGTTGAAATAATCCATACTGAAGATTATAACTTTTGAGCTTTTTCAGCAAGTTTTTTCATGTCTTGTTCACTTTCAATAGGTTGTGTCTCTGCATAACACAGCTTGTTGATGAGACTTCCTTGAATTCTGATTCCACATTTTTTTAATGTAGCCCAGCTTTTTAAAGTATTTGCTCTGTATACAGACTAAGCAGGGTTTAGGGGTGTTGTACATAGGGTTGCTATGAGTCGCAGGTGACTCAACGGCATATAGCAACAGCAACAACAATACAGACTAAATAGGTGTGACTAAAAGTTACAACTCTGACTCATACCTTTCCTGTTTTCAAGCTACACAATATAAAATATCCCCTTGTTCCATTTGGAAAGCAGCTTCTTTTCTGTAATATAGAACTCTGCAAATTTCTAATGCAAAATTCATTCTCATTTCTGATTTTGAAATGCTATCTTGCATAAAAGAATCAAAACTTCAATGAAGCCCATCCCTTACCCTCATCTAGCTTGAGCTGCTGAGCGAACTAGCCTGATGCTAGAGAAGGGAATGTGATTATCATGTCTCTAATACTTGCTCTTCTTAAATCAATAATGGTGTCAATTATTCCTTGTTCTACAGAGAAGTGGAAACAAAAGAGGAGAGAGGTGTTAAGAACATTAGTACTGAATTACCCTGCTATAATACTAAGTTATCATTGTATCCTTCTATTTTTAACATCATTAAGGAGCTCCATTGATTGAGTTCTGGTAGACTAGTGGTAAGAAACTGCATTGCAGTCCTGAAGGCATATGCTTCAAATACATTAGCAGCTCCTCTGGACAAGGATGGACAAACTCCTCCTATGGGATTAATTGCCTCTGAACACCCACAGGAGAGTCAGATATGGGTTGGGTCAGATTCAGCTATACACAATAACAACGACAATGGTGATTAAGGAGCCTACTCTGTAGGGAAAAGAAAGGAATAATTATAGAAATGGATAAGAAAGTTTTGGACTCTAATTGAACGTGAATGAGTGGGTCAGTGAGTTTTAATGGATGAATACATACACAAATATACACACAGTAACATTGTTCATGAAAAGGTCTGAGAAGAATAATACTCCGATAGCATTAAGCCATTATCTTCTTTTCTAGTTGATATCCTCTGGTGAAAGAAAGCAAGCATCAATAGAGAAACAGGTAATTTCACAGATGAGGAAGGGAAGCTTCGAAGGACCCTGATACATGTGTTAGAAAGGATAGACTGAAAAGCAAATAGGAAGATGCATCAAAAGAACCCAAAACTCAGCTTAAATGGCATCCCACAGGTTAAAATCTGACACTTAATTTCAAAATAATTAATCAAATCTATAAAATAAGTATCTAGCAGGTTATAGTGCTAGAAATGCATTAATTAACCAATAAGAAGTTTCATTCGGAAAGGTGTATTTATATACTTTCAAATAACCTCTCCTCAGTATACTTATTCATTACAAAGGGGAAATAGTATCTTCCTAGTGGATAAGCTAGGGAGACACTTTAATTAAGTGTCAAAGTGAACATCATCATTAATGATACAAATTGAAATTGTGTGCTACCTGATAGGATGCAGGGAGAACACTACATCACCTCTGTGATATTCCTGCCAATGATGCATAACCTGAATCTAATCACAAGGAAGCCTCTGATATCCACTAATTGAAGAGCACTCCATAAAATAACTACCCTGTAGTCTACAAAAGTGTCCAGTTTATGGACACCAAAGCCAGAGTGAAAATCGATTTCAGACATAGGACGACTAAAAGAACATGACAACCACATGCAAAGCAAGATTCTCAGCATGATCATTTTGTTAGAAAAGACATTATTAGGATAGATGGTGACAATTGGACCAAGTCCAAGGATGACATTTATCAATGTTGTTTTCCTGAATTTAGTTATGTTTTCGTTACGTGGTAGACTGTCCTGATGTATCAATTAAACGCTCACATACTCAGGGTTATTGGACTTTCTTAAATGGTGGAGAGTTCTTTGTACTATTCTTCTGTAAGTTTGAAATTGTTTCAAGTCTTTAAACAAATTAATTTTCCTCAGTTTCCAACTGCAGAGTGATTTGAAATGTTGAGAGGTAAGACAGTCTGGTGACCAATTTAGCTGGTTTTGATTGTGGATGTCACATATCATACTTAGGGGTGTGACGACTAGGAAATATAAATTAAATGCACAATGCACACTAGACACTATAAATCAGTAAATTATTGGATTTTTTTTGCCCAGCAACTATGTGTCAAATTGTGAATTAACAGAATAAAAGTAAAGGATTTATACAAAATACCAAAAGCATAACAGTAACATGTCTAATGTTAAAAGTCCATAAGTAAAATGATGCACACGCTCAGTCTTAATCATATCAGCCCTGATGGTGTAGTGGGTAACAGGTGACTGCTAGCTGAATTGTTGACACTTTAAATCCATCAGCCACTTTGAGGGAAAAAGAGAATGGTCTCTTTCTATGAAGGGTTCTGGACTCAGAAACCTGATGGAGGGTCATTACAAACAGTTACAGACAAGACAGCAGTGGGGTTGTCACATTAACAAGGATGTAGAGGAGGGAGAACTTCTCACTGTGGGTGGGAATGCAGAGTGGTACAAGGCTTTTGGGGAAACTGTTTGATAATTATTTAAAACATCATAGCATACCATAAACTCAAATATTCCATATCTACGTTCATTTTCATAAAATAATGTGGCAGATTTGTAGGTGGAAACATCTGAATTCCATCATTTCTGTCTACAGCAATAGTCCCAATCTGATTTTTATGAGATCAGATATACTCCAATGCCCTACACCTTCTTCTATTGATTAATACCTGTTGTTCTTCCCAGGGCTCTCAGTATTGTTCTTACTAAGTCCGCTATTCTATTGTAATGGCCACACAGAACTCACAGGCAATACTCATGAAAATAGGGTTTATTATAGGAGTAACAGATTATAATTCAAGTTACAAACATTCAGGATATAGTTCTTCAGTCAAAACAACTTCTCAGGGATGCTCACATACCTGCTCTTCTCATAAGGCTTATGGTTCTGGACCAATATCAAACAGTTCTTTTGTTGTTATTTAGGGCTGAGTCTGTGACTAAAAGTGATCCTATAAGCAACAGATTGAAACTTCACCCTGTGTCATCTACAGAATTTCCATCACACACAAGTCCAATAGTCTAGGCACCGTGTCAAGGATCTTCCTCTCTTTCACTGACCCTCCAAGTTTCCCAGCAAGATGTCTTTGTCTCTCTGTGTGTGTGTATGTGTGTGTGTGTGTGTGTGTGTGCTTTTATTAAGCTTTGTATTGCTTTTCTGTTTTTATCGTTATGAGTCCATTCATGCACAGCCTCCTTTCTCCCACTCCCCCAGTTACCCTTGTCAGGGCTATTAATCCTTATATACATGGTTTCTAAGCATCTGTTACTTTCAGAATGTCCTTTCTTTCACCCATTCCAGGACAGTGTACATTATCTAAGTATGAAGTCATTGAGCATGAACTGGATCATTCTAATAACATGCCGAAATTACGTGAGATAAAGTTTCACCATCATAGCCATTCACAAAAATGTTAAGGAGCATTCTGGTTGCATTTCTCCCAAGGTAGATTTGCATGTTCTTTGTGCAGTCTGTGAGATATTCAGTACTCTTTGTCAAAACTACAATTCAAAGGCATTCTTCTGTTATCTTTGTTCACTATCCAACTTTCAGATGCATAAGAAGTGATAGAAAATACCGTGGCTTCAATTAGACACAGATTTTGACAATGCAACATGCCTTTTTAAATTATTATATTGTTATTATTATTATTTCATTTTTTAATTAATTTTAATCAAAGCTTACAGAGACTTAGGGTTTCCAGTCATTCATTGTTGCAGCAACATGTCTTTTCATTTCTTGACTGCAGTTAATATGAGTGTTGACTGTTATACCAAGTGAAATGGAATCTTCGACAGTAACTATTGTCGTTCTGCCAATTCTGCACACTCATCCCAACCCCTCTGACAGAAAGGCTAGGCAAAAACATTCAGCACTGGCTCCATGGGGCAGCAGTACTAATTCAGCTCGTTCTCATTTTAGTCTTTGGTTTTCCAACATTTCTGTTGCTACTGATAGTCTAGTCTATTCTTGGTCTAAGGTAGTAATCTCTGGCCCAAAAAGGACATACTGAACTCCCTCCTTCTCCCTTTTGATGATATTTAAACCTATTTTTTGCCTTTAACCCTGCTGTTTTCCCCAATACCTTTGTTGTTGTTGTTGTTATGTGCCGTCGAGTCACCTGCAACTCATAGCGACCCTATGTACAACAGCCCTAAACTCAACTCTGTCCTGTGCCAATCGCACTGTCTCTGACACTCCCATCCCAATTATCCCAGTTACTGAATCAATCCACCTCATAGAGGGCCTTCCTCTCCT
>NW_006399826.1:7059154-7124232 GCF_000299155.1 Elephantulus edwardii
TATAAGTT
Source organism: Elephantulus edwardii (assembly GCF_000299155.1). Classification (NCBI taxonomy): domain Eukaryota; kingdom Metazoa; phylum Chordata; class Mammalia; order Macroscelidea; family Macroscelididae; genus Elephantulus; species Elephantulus edwardii. Next base: position 7,059,163 of record NW_006399826.1, read on the forward strand.
TTACATTAGAACGATCAAGTGTTCTGGGATTCCCATTCTTCTCAGAGTCAGCCACAGTTTGTTATGATCTACACAGTCAAATGCCTTTGCCTAGTCAATGAAACACAGATAGACATTCCTCTGGTATTCCCTGCTTTCAGCCAAGATCCCAATACCTTTAGGATAACAAAACTGACCAATGCCCTTGTTTGTAGTTTGCACCTCTAAATAGCATGCCCCCCCCCACCAAAAGTGGTATTTAAATAGTTGACACTATTAGAAAGCTATCTAATTCCCTGGATGGAACCCAAAACCTCTGTATTTTGTGTAATTCTTTCTATCTAGTCACATGTTGCAAAGAGAAAGGCTAGAAAACCCATAATGAATAACCCACAGTTCTTCAACAACCACAATAAAAATATGAATAACCCAAAATTCCTCAGCAAAAATAACACATAAATACATGTAATGATATGTACACACACATAGGATGAGCAGAGTGAGAAAGATATTTTTCTTTTTAAGTATTCTTAGAAAGACTTATACCATTAAAAAAATGCCTCATTTTTTTGGAGTGTAAGAAAAGTGTTACTGCTGTTGGAGTGTGGGAAAGATGTTACTGTTGTTAGGTGCTGGGGAAGTGAGTTCTGACTCATAGCTATGCTACAACCAAAAGAATTAAACACTGTGTGGCCAAGAAATCAAAAGACCTATTGCACTGGGAAAGCCTGCTGGCAAGAGACTCTTTGTATTTAAGAGTTTGAAATGATATCAGTTTAAAGATTAAGGTGCCCTTGGTTCATGCCGTGGTCTTTGCAATCATCTGCTGCGCGTCTGAGAGTTGGACAAGGAATAAGAATGACAGAAGAAAGATTGATGCCTTTGAGGTGTGGTGTCAGAGGAGAGTGCCGAGTACTACTTAAACTGCCAAAAGAACAAACAGATATGTCTTGGAAAAAGTGCAGCCAGAGTGCTCCTTGGAGGCAAGGATGGTTAAATTTCGTCTCAGATACTTTGGACATGTTGTTAGGAGAAGCTATTGCTTGAAAAGGAAATCATGCTTGGGAAAGTGAAGGATCCGTGAATGAGAGGAAAACCTTCAATGAGCTTACTTGACACAGGGGAAGCAGTAATGGGATCAAGCATGATAAGGACGGCACAGGTTAGTATAGGGTTCAGAGCTGTCCGTAGGGTCTCTATGAGTTGTACTTGACTCAAAGGCACATAACAACAACAGCCTTGACCAGCACTAAAATTTTTCTTGTTTGAAACTATTGTTTTAGCTACTGTGCCAGTCCATCTTTTTTACTCTCTTCTTCGCCAAGTGTGATGCCTTTCTCTAGTAATTGACCCCTCCTTACACTACGTCAAAATGATATGAGATTAAAGACTTATTATCATCACTGCTTCTAAGGAGTATAACTAGTAGTAGTTTTTCCAAGATAGTTTTGGGTGGTTTGATTTGGTTTGGTTTCTTTTTGGCAGTTCTTGGTATATTCAACAGTCTTTGCCACAGCACAGTTCATAGGCATCAATTTTATTTGTCAGTCTTTATTCATTTTCTAGGTTTCTCATGAGACAAGAGAATTAAGAACATAACATTAGTCAAACTTTCCTTAGTCCTCAAGGTGACATGTTTGATGTTTGTGTTACAATTTAAATTCCAAGGTTTTATATATTCTGCATCAATCAACTGATGGATAAAGATGACAAAAGAGATACCCATTTTCAGACCACATTGTTACTGTACTTTTTTAAGGAGTTTCTTTTGAATAAAAAGATATTTAGCTGTATGGAGAAATGTGGTTGTCTTTAACACAGATGTTATTAATATATGGGTTCTAAGAAGTACTTGTCAAAGGGGAAAAATTATTTAAGTTACATAAAGAGCAGAGCTACATGTTAAGATAACTGGAGATAACCAGAGAGCTACATTGCCTGAAAATTGAATTTGGAGTTAAGTATATTGAAGAGGCAGTAAGACTCAACAGCTGAGTTCAGGGGAAGGGACCTGATCTCTTTCTGGTGTAATCTCACACAGATGGGGAATTGTGAAAACCCAGCCTACAATAATGCCCAAATGATACGATGTTGACAGAAGGCTTTATGAGTTAGTTTACAGTTTCCTCCCACATAGTTAAATCTAAGAGTATGTCACAGATTGTAAGTCCTCTCTTCCAAGCTCTTCTCAAGGTTGGTTTGTACTGAGAGACCATCAATATTTTTTCATTCTTAAAACTTTGGAGAAGAGTACTGAATAGCCCACGGACTGCCAAAATAACAAGCAGGTGTGTCCTGGAAAAGGTACAACCACGATATACCTTGGAAGCAAGGACGTTGAAGCTGCGTCTCTCGTACTTTGAACATGTTGCTAGGAGTGGCTATTCCTGAGAAAGGAATACCGTGCTTGGAAGGGTGGAGTGTCAGTGAAAGAGAGGAAGACCTCAAAGGAGGTGGGTTGACATGGTGACTGCAATGACTCAAGTGTATCAGAGATGATAAGAGTGGCACAGGACAGGACAGGATTCAGGTGTGTTGTTCATAAGGGTCGCTATGAGTCGTACTCAATTTGACGGCACCTAACAACAACAAAATACAAATAAATTCATTGCTGTCAACTTGATTGTTGCAAAAGAAAACTGCCAACCTTACAATTTTCATAATTATGATCTTTGGGAAGTAGATCGATACACCTTTCTTCCAAAGTGACTCTTGGTTCATTTTAACTACCAACCTTTGTTGTTGTTAAATGGCTAAATTATTAACCATTTACACTCCCCAGGGATCTCAGCATCTGTAAGTCACCAATTATCTATTTTACATGCTTTTGTGATCTGTTTTGTAAATGAATTAACTAGTAGTTTTGCCCCTTTGTTAGGTATCATGTTCCTAATAAGAGAGCTAAGCCAACAGTTGAAATATTAGGGTGTTTCAGAATATTTATCATGTAAACTGCTATAAGAATGAAATAAATTAAGCTCAGTGATATACTTGAGAAGGTATGGGAGATGTTTCATGGTGGAATTCAGCTTTTACAAGGTTTTAATTGCTCCACTTCGACTTTCCTCCATTCTGTGTTAATGCAGTTCTGAGTGCTTTATGAGCCACTTTTAGCAGACCTTTAGTTTGTCATTTGATCTTTAGAAAATTAAGTTCAAGACTAACCACAACATTCCAAGCATGGTTAGTTAGGCTCAAGTGGAACGTAATAGATCTGCCCTCATTTATTTTCGAAGAAAACCTGGAGCTTCCCTTCTATCCTAGAAATGTTACATAGTATGAGTGTTATTGACTCATTTCCAGTGAATACATAACTCACCATTGGCTTTGCATAGACTCACGTGTTCTTGAGAGGGTCGACTAGTATGAGATAAATGAAGACTGGTGACTTAAGACAACTCATGACAATGTGAGTGGAGGTGACAATTTTTATACTTTGAAAATGGATGTTTACATTAAATGAGATTGTGGAATACAGGAGCAGTTACATTTATAGAGGAAATGCGTCTTCAAAATGATATGTTTTACATGTTTAATGGATTTGTTTGAGCATCATAAGAAGACCTTGTCAATTTGATATAAAAGTCAGGAGTATAAGAAAAAGCTTTCTAAAATTATGCAAATATATTTTAGTCTAGAACAAAAATTGTTTATAAGCTGATGTTACTTTGGTAACTTTGTCTTTTTTGGATATAAGCTTTAAATAATTACAGAGAAAACTTTCAATGAGATAGCTTCCATTAGTAACCCAGAGAATGGCCCACACACTTAAATTTGTATAAAAAACTTCCTAGAAATAGTATATTTTTATTTCCCTCCTCCCTCCTCCTGCCCAGTGTGAAAGATTAGTGCCTACTGGCTTTTTAACATAGATCTGAGACTGATTTAACTAAAACCAACCTCTGTCTCATTTCAACAGGTTCCTCCAAGACTTAATATTGGAGATTTGGTGAGCAAGCCTGTGCTTAATCTTAAGTCCCTTCCCTGATATTTTAGATTTTAATTTTAGATTCTGATGCAGTCCTTTCCTCCCCTCCCCCTTTCTCACTCCTCTATCATCTTTTCCTCTCTGTCTCTGTTTCATCCTATTAAAGGGCATTGCACAAACTATAACAGGAGCAAATGTAGCAGAGTTTGAAACCAGTAAGCATACCCTTGCCTATTACAGACACACCTCCGTTCTCTGTGCTGTTGAGCTGCACAATGGCACATACTCATGGGGACATATTCTCTTTGCGTCCTGACTCAGGACTACTGTGGAGTTCCCTTAGCAGTGAGTTTTCTTGCCCTTGTCAATTCAATGATGTGCAGAAAGGATTCACCTCACTTTTGCATCTATTACCAAACTGAATCTGGGATAAAAACTATGTTCTGTGGAATCCTGATAAGTTGAAAAAAACCAAACAAAATATATATCCGACAGTTTTTCTACTTTGTCTTTATATTTGTTTGTAATGACTAAGAACACTCCTTGTATGTGACCTGCACCATCATTATCTTGTCTTGAATAAGTAAGTATACATGAAGTCTTCTATTCTGTCTGACAGAGTCACATTTGCTCCTTTTCCCCGTCTCCATTTTTTACAATAAGCTAATTGAAGTTTGAATAAAGAATGCCAAAGATGTCTGAACTGTGAGGTTGGCAAGGAGTGTTTCATGAACTGCTAAGAAAAAACAAACAGGTCTTGGAGGAAGTACAAGTAGGTGTTCCTTAGAGGCTAAGATGGTAAAACTTTATCCCATATCTTTTAGGCTTGTTGTCAGGAAGTACCAAAGTCTTTTGGTAAAATAATATTATACTTAGAAAAGTAGAAGGGACAGTCAGTGAAAGAAAGAAAGACACTCAATGAGATGAATACATAGTGCCTGTGACAAAGGGCTTGAGCGTGGCGAAGGGTCTGCCGATGGTGCGGGCTAGGGCAAGGTTAAATTCTGTTACACATCCGTTCACTATGAATCATGGTAGACTTGGTGGAGCCTAACAAATTGCAGTTTCCCAAGAAATGTTGTTTTCCTTTCTTGTTATCTACACTCTGGAGTGTCAGGTGTATTTTAAGGTTTCTGAAGAATGTGTGTTCTGAAAGATTTTTGTCTCTTGCACCCAACTTTAGAGGTTCTAATATCTTAACAGATACAAAGTCTCCTCTTTAGTCCTCAGATCTTGTCCTAGAATCTATTTTAACAACCACTCTGTATCTGTTAACATCTTATGAAGTGTTGTTGTAGTTGTATGCCATTGAGTCAGAACCAAATCATAGCTAACCCTCCAATGGGTTTTCAGAGGCCGTTAATCTCATGAAAGGAGACTGCTCATCTTTCTCCAACCAAGCAGCTGGTGGATTCAAACTATGGGACTTTGGATTGCAGCATAGCTTCTTACTATTAGGCGACCAGAGTTACTTTTCAATCTTTCTCTTGTTTTTTTCCCTATTTTTAGTTTTCAAGATGGTTTTTAAAATAACTTTTTTTTTATCAATCCTTCCTTTTTTTTCCCATCCAAGGAGTTTATATTCATTTTCTCCTGCATTGGTATGATGAAATAAGAAGTGAATTCAAGTTTATAAATAGAGCCTTCCCTTTTTTTCCAGAAAAATACAAATATCATCCAGGTGCCAAAAAATAACAATTGCCTCATATTTACATAAGCAGATGAGCAAGGACTCCAATTCTATTTGGTCATAATCAAAGTGATTAGAAGAATGCCTCCTTCTCTCCTGAAATGTGTGCCCTTGCTCAGATCTCACCTCAAAGGCAAAATTTCAGACATAATTTCTAAAAGAAAAAACTGTCAAGCCAGAAAGGACTTTTATCAATACTCTTAGCTGCCATTCCACATACTCAAATCTGTGAGACCCTGTGTGTTGAAGAGCCGAACTTTTCTACGTAGGGTTTTCCAACTCTCATCACTTACTGTGGTCTCAGATCTGACTCATAGCTGCTCCTCCGGCGGGTTTTCAGAAGATGTCTATCCCACAGGAGGAGATCATTCAACTTCCTCCCTTGGAATCACGGATAGATTTGAACCACCAGAGAAAGAGGGGCTGGGATCAGACACAAATCTCCAAACCTTTCTTATAAGGCTTCTGTGGGTGAGGTCAAACTGCCAACCTTTTGGAAGCTAGTCAAGTGCTTAACCACATGTGTCTCTTTGTTAAGTTCATAAACGGATGAACTTGAGACAAAGGCCTCCACTAAATAATATAGGACCCCAGTGTGGTTTCCTGCATCCAGATTCCTGTGCTCTCAGACTCTCTGCCACCGAGCCCTTCTCTCCCAGCAGAAGTGCTGGAGAAGGAGGAGTAGCATCATTTTCACTGCACCTCCCGCTGACTCTTACCTTCACTTTATGAAGGAAGGTGACATGAGTAAGCACAAAGTTTTCGCAACATTTCAGGAGCTCATAAGAACTTTAGGGTCAAGTTTAGCTTTGAAAATGAATTCACATTTGGCCACTTTCTTATGCAAACCATTCTTGTTTGCACAGCCTTCTGCTGCTGACAGAGGCAGAGAAGATGGGTTTTGCTTTGTGGTGGTGTTGTTCCAGATCAGCAAAAGGTCTTACGCCTCCGAAGTGCACAAACTCGATCTGCACTTGGCATTTTTCATGGCCAGCAGAACCAGCAAAACAGCAAATAGTGCTTGGAAGATGTGTCACTTGAAAGAGAAAAGACACAATAGGTTTCATTTTCCCATCAACATTTTCTTCTAAAGGAAAGATGAATTTTCACAGGCAGAAACTCAAAGTTTATTTTGTGTTGCCAGGAGGCAGCTTAGAATAAAGTATCTAACTTGGCATTTAGTGGACATTCGGTCATTTCATTGCGAGACCCTTGCTTTCCCATTATCACTCCCCCTCCACCCCCAACCTGGTCTGCTCAATTCCACAGTGAACAGGGTTAATGACCTACAATGAAAAGCCGGTAGACAGGATGAGGGATGGATTTTGCAGAGAGTCCGGCAGAAAGACTGAGGAAATGACCCAGGAATTCATGTGACCTGGAGCTCAGAGCCTTCTGTGGGGAGTGAGCAGGCAATAGCAGACATCCCAGATCCTAAAGAGAGATATTTTTTGATGGATTAATAGAATCTCTGGGTCATTTACTTAATATTGTTGTTATTGATTGTTTTCAAGTCGAGCACATCTCATAGTGACCCTCTGAACAAAAGGCCTGAAGCCCCTCTACAACTATCGACATTTATCAAAGTTCATAGAGTTTCTGGAGGCATGTTGTTTAGGAAGTGGATGCCACTCCAAATTCAACAACTCAACTCATTGCTGACCAGTTGGAATGGACTCACAGGAAACTGACTCATGACAGGGTTTTGAGGTGGTAAATTGTATGAGCGATGATTGTCCGAGTCACTGTTAGATTCAAACCACGAGAGTGACACTGATTTTGGGTTAGCAGTGCCACTTCCTATTGACTACACCATTAAAGCTCACCAGAGGACAGGTTGTCCTGAAACCAGGGCTGGACTGTGCATGGTTCAAATATAAAGGAAGTAGCGTAGATACAAATGCTCTTATCATTGTTGACTTATTTTTTACTACAAAAAAAATAATATATTGTTATTGAATTTATTTTAACTCCAGTCAATGCCTGGGAATTGCTTCGTAATGTGTCATCTTGGGTTGTAGTCTTTCTGGAAGTAGCTTGCTAGATCTTTTCCCTGTAATACCACTGAGTAGTTTTGAATAGACAACCTTTAGTTTAAGAGAAGATCATACACTGTTCTACCTATACTACAAGGTGATTTTTTAAATTGGGCTATTTTTATATGTTTCAATGCTATTCAATGCCTTAGAAATTGCCTTTATTCAAAAAAGTCTTTAATTTTTTTATGAAACATATGAAGTATACTGTATTATTCAACATGAAGAACAATTAGTTATAATCACTAATTGGTGTAATTGAATTGGAGAGAACAAAACTTTATTAAATAATACCCACATCTGAGCAATTTTTGGTAAAGATTGTATTGTAGCAAAATAAATATAACAAAACATTTACCATTCTAGCCATTTTCAACTGTACAATTTGGTGACATTAATCATATTCACCATGCTGTGTGCAACATCACTACAATCTATTTCCAAATGTTTTTCTCCTGAGTAATTTTCATATAAAAGAAAAATGACATTCAATTTGGGTTACTTCATGTTCATAATATCTGAGTAATTAGAGGGACTTGTTATAAAATAACAATAGAAGCAGACAAAATGAAAGAAATGATAATTTATAGAAACTTGAAGTACATATGTTAGTAATACAGGTATCACCTGGGGACTTATTAGTTAGAATCTGTCATGGTCCCACCCGAAACTTACTAAGTCAGAATTTCAGTTTGAGCCAGTGATTCACGTACTCATTATACTTAGAGAAAACCTTACCTAAATAGCCAAACGAATCAAAGAAGCAATTTCTGTTTTTTCAAATAAAATTATTTTATCATTATCATTACACAATCCTAACTGGATAAGACCCACATAAAGAATGTTCTAGAGTTTCCCCCTTAGATCCAGTGTAAAAGATGTGTAAATCTGCTTGTCAACAACAGTAGGTCTGACTCAGAGAGGAATTTTCTGGTTAGCGAGTCATATTATCATGGTAAAGAATACTTGTAGCTAAAATAAAAGGAATGTATCCTGAACAAGTGGATAGTAGGGTGGTTGTTATGTAGCCTTGCACTGGAATTGAGTCTTAGCTGATGATCTAGTAGGTTATCAGAGGCAAGTAGTCATCTGGGAAGAAATTCCCATCTTTGTCCCACAGAACAGTGGGTGGATTCAGACATGTGACTTTTGCTTGGCAGTACCAAGTCTTTACTACTAAGGCATAAGCATGCTTTCACATCTTCATATACTTGTTGTTGCTACGGACCCTCAAGTCAAAACAGACTCATAGATGACCCTCTAGCAGCTATCAAAGGCAGGAAATCTTAGAGGAGGAGATTGCCCATCTTTCTCCCACAGAAAGACTGGTGGATTCAAACCTGGTGTCTTTGTGTTGGTGACTCCTTTATCCCAGGCCACCAGAGCTCCCATATCTTCATATAGACAGTTCCAAATGCTACAGACTGTTTCTTACTACGATCTGGTCCTCTGGCATACACTAGGGCTGTTCTGTTACAATGAGGGCTGGAGTAGTCTCCTTATTTCATGATTGGCACTCTTGTTACAGCCCAGTGACATTCCAAAGAAAAGGACTTGGTGGCACTGAAGAGCCTATACTCAAAGAGTTTAAAATGTTTGCAAACAACTATCATTCAAAATTCTAGCACCAGCTGTGATGCATCCTCTTTTCACCTTAAGACCTCTTATCTCTCTGGGGTCTGAAAAGGCAAGAGGTCTGTGTCCCACGGTGACTAGAATGATTTTGAGGTTAAAGCACGAATCATAAAGGCACAGAAGGGGTATGTGCAGCGAATGCGTAAAAGAAGTGGCAAGATGAATTTGAAGTCATGGGAATTAATTTCACAGGAAAGTTGTTATTGCCCCCTTTAGCAGCGAAAATTTACATACAGGCACATCTTAAGTAATGTGTCGAGCTGTCCAGAAGATAATTTTAATCCTGTCAAGGCAAACAAGAATATGCTCACAAATTCAAGAGCAATATATGTGCAATTTGCACAACATCAATTTCTTTGGTTGTTTTTGGATGGAGCCATCACCATCAATTAAGTTAGTGACTCTTTGATTCAAATTACTTTTTGACATGTAGTCAACTAAATGGCTCACACAAGCATTATTTTCTGCAGGGTTCCCTAGGCAGCCATATAGTAAATGTGAACAGGTGGGAAGGCAAAAAGGCATTGCTGCGGACGCAGCCTCCACTCCCCTGCAGCACAGAGTACAATCACATGAAGAAATATGGAGACATTATTAGATGACCTGGAATGAAGCTTTTGAAAGGAGATATTTGCATATTTATTACATCTTGCTACTGATTCAATATTTCTCCACTTAAGGTTGCCTCTCAACCTCACATTGGCTTCTATTATAATTGAGTCTCAGAGGTTAAGCAAGGGCAGTGTTTCCTCTTGGACCACAAAAGGATGGCATATCCAGGTGTGGACTTGAACTTGGTAGGTCTAGTCACAAGAATGGGTACTATTATTATGTCCACGTTACTAAAACAAAAGTACAGAAAAGCAGCGTGCTTCTTGAAGTATAGAAGTTGGATAGCAATTTTTAAAAGGGTAAGCATGTTTCCTCATCAGAGAATAAAAACATGATATTAGGCATTAGTCTCTAACAGTCTCTTCAACATCAGCATCGCCACTAAGGTCTGTGTTATATACGTATTCAGGTTGTCCCTATATGATGTTCCTGAAAAATGCAAGTAGTTCTCAAATATTAGGAACTAGTCCTGGCTTGTCTGCATACGATTTACTATCCTAATAGGGAACTCTGGTGGCTCAGTGAGAAGAAGTTGCACTACCAAACCAAAGGCACATAGTTCGAATCCACCAGCTGCTCCATGAGAGAAAGATGAGCAATTTCCATTCACACAATTCACAGCATCTGAAAACCTGCTGGAGGGTCACCTATGAGTTTATTCAATTCAATAGTATAAAACAACAAAAATAATGTGTAAATTGTAATAGGAGGGGTAGAGGTTAGAGAAAGGAAGACACTCACCAAGATGCATTGACAATGACCCTGATAATGACCACATCAGATGGTGGAAATTGTATAGGATAGGGCAAGGGTCATAGAGTTTATGAGTTGTAGTTGAATTGATGGCACTTAACAACTACAACCATAGCTTACACAATATCTGGTGCACGAATAATAGAAAGTAGCAATAAAGACAAAACTGGGATAAATACATGAGAGAGTCAAAGGGTGAGTTAACCTTGTATCTGACTGTTGGCTAAAGGAAACTAAAACAAGAGTCAAGAACTGCCTGTGTAACCTTTGGAATCACTTTGTTCCTGTGGAACTCTATTTTACTTCTCTATAAAATGGGATGATAAAACAAACTCTGACACCCCTCAAAGACCGCTAAAAATGTAGCACAATAGCATCCATATAAAATAGCTTGACAAACTGGAATCACTGAGTAAATAAATCTCTACTTTTCTTTTATCATTGCTTTTCACAGAAATTGGCTCTTAAATAAGAATCTTTCTAAAGGGAAGAATGGCACAAATCCCTTAGCTGCCTACATCATAGTCAAATTTGATATTTCTCATGCATAAGAGAAAATGTTTCATTTTAAGATATACAATTCCAATACCTTTGTGTTTACTGGTTTGTAAAATTCAGGAGCATAAAATTCCAAGTTTCTCTGGGCTTTTGCCAAGCACTGAATACAGATGGAAAGCTGAACATTAAGCCTGTTATGCCAAACTTAAATTTGGCCATAAATTGCTGCATGTTTCAGTTCTAAGATACACAGCAGTATTACCTTTAAAGCAAATTATAACTGAAAACCTGAAACCAGGGACGGGGAAAATGGACAATGGAGAAGACAGGTGTTCTCAAAAGAAGCCAGGACAGTGGCAAAGCAGAGTTGGTTCATTTTGGGCTTCATCACGATGTTAATTTCTGTTGTCTTGTTTTTTTCCTCTTATACTACACTAACTTTTATTCATTCACTCATTAAGTAAACATTTACTGAATGCCTCGTAGGCCTAAGGCCGCTGGAGGTCAGAATTAAAAAGACATACTTACTGCTGTGCATCAGTTAGGATTCCACTCTTGCAAGCAAGCAGATTTAAAAAGAAAAGAAAGAAAAATTCAATGACACTAACTAGCTGATATGAAAATAAAGCGTAACTGATAGGCTATGGTAAAACTCTAGAATTTACTGAAAAGTTGAGGGAAGCTCTGGGTTTCAGAGATGATTAAAAAAACAACAACAACCCAAACAACAAAATGTAACCATATAAAAATAGGAACATAGTAATGGAAATGTATTTCTAATAACACAGAGATCCTATTGTGACATTAAAGAAACCACAGCTTGGCTTGCACCATTCTCTGATCAAACAAATAAACTGAAGTAGTTGCCATTAAGTTGGTTTTGATGTATGCGTTGTCCAATAAGGCAGAGCAGAACAGTTGTTCGGTACCATCGAGTAGAGTATGACTCATAGCAACCTTGTGAACAAAAGATATGACCCTTGTTCTGTCCTGCACCATTCTCACACTTCCTGATACACAAGAAGCTATTGCAGCAGTCACCACATCAGTCCACCTTTCTGAGGATCTTCCTCTCCTTTGCCGACTGATGAAGCTGTTCCCTGTTTCAGTCTTATATCCATCCATAATGATGCTGCCTATTGGTCCAGCGGTAAGAATCTATTTTCTTGACCTTGAAATGCAATCCATACCAAATACTGCATTCTCTGATGGTCTGCCACAAGTGCTTCAAGTCCTCCTCACTTTCAGCAAACAATGTTAAGGGAAGAACTCGCTCTGCATTTCTCAAGCTGAAAGAACCGAAAAACAAGTTTAAGCTTCATGTGGCAATATTGAAGGATGCTACGAGCGATATATTGAATGACCTAGAAAGCATCAAAAGAAGATGGAAGGAATACACAGAATCACTGTACAAGAAAAAATTGATTGGAAAAGTTCAGGAAATACTATATGAACGTAATGAAGGAGGGAGCAGAAGTTGTATTGAAGGCATTGGCAAAAAATAAAGCCCCAGGAATTGATGGGATAGCAATTGACTAGTTTAAATTAACAGATGCAGCTTTGGATATGCTCACCAATCTATGCCAGGAAATTTGGAGGACAGCTGTCTGGCCAACTTATTGGAAGGGAATATAACTAATTTGGGGTGGGTTTATTTGGTGTTTTTTGGTTTTATTGTTTTAGTTTTGAAGTTTTTTGAGAGTGTGTCCTTTCAGGACAGATCATCAGGCCTGTCTTTCTAGGCATACCTAGAGGTGAAGGGTTTATTGTTGTTATATGCCATTAAGTCAGGGCAACTCATAGCAACCATAACAATTCATAGCACAATAGTTCTGAACCCTGTTCTATCCTGAGCCAAGATCACTGTCTCTGACACACGTAGTCCCATTATCTCAGTTAGTATGTCAATCCACTTCATCCAATGTCTGTCTTCCTCTCCTGCATTATCCTGCCACCCTTCCAAGTACAGTGTTCTACTCCAAGGACTGATCCCTCCTGGCAATGTGTGCAAAGTATGTGAAACTTAAAGAAAACCCCCAACAAACCCAAACATCATTGCCTCCAAGGAGAAACTTGGTTTTACCCTCTCCGGAACTGACTTTTTTGTTCTTTTGGCAGGCTTTGATATGTTCAATACTCTTCTCAGTACCACAACTCGAAGTCATAAATTCAGTCATCCTTAGTCATTATCCAGTTCTCTGATGCACAGCAAATAAATGCAAAGACCAAGGCCTGAATCTGGTGTATCTTAGTCTCTAGTCTAACATCATTGCTCTCCTGTCTGACAAAAGATTTTCCCAGCACAATTTGTCTTTTGATTTCCTGACTGCTGATGTCAAGAGTGTTGCTTGTGGAACCGAGCAAGTTGAAATTGTTGGTAAGCTCAAGCTCGTCTCCTTCTATCACGGTGCTGCCATCTGGCCCAATAGTGGTAATCTTTGTTTTCTTGATATTGAGCTTTAATCTATATTGAAAACTGCAGTCCTTGACCTTTTGCAGGAAACTCTTCAGTTTTGGCAAGGTAGGTTGTGCCATCTGCATAACACAGATTGTTGATGAGTTTTTCTTCTAATCCTGATGCCATACTATCAGTATTTCAGCTTGTAGTTTAGCACTCAACCATTTGTGCCATCTATTAGTAATGACTCACGTCCTGAATGCTTTAGTGGGATTAGTGGTATCTCTTGGGGTCATTGGGTATCAGCAGAGAATCTGAAGATATCTAACAGGAAGTACTTTAGAAGTAAGGATAGAGCTGTAGTTTTATTCTCTTATCCTAGAAAACAATATAGCCACGTGTCTTTGGGAATCACTTAAAAGAAGAATAATCATTGTTAAATAATCACAGGTGCACCAAGTTTCACTGGTAGCAAGAATATACAGAGATAATCCTATACAAAGAGGGTTCTACAGTATTAAAAGAAACAGTTTGGACATGTGAGAATAAGTATGTAGACTAATGAACCAGTTTTACACAGATACAGGAAGATGGGGTAGAACAACCACAAGGAGAGTGTGGAGAGTAAGAGAGGTATGTTATTGTTTCAATTACATTATTTAACTCTCGCATAAACGTAAAGGACAGATGATATCTCTGTTTTAAGAATGAGAAAATGAAAAGTCAGAAAAGTTTTTTTCCTCCTAAATGTCCAAGTTGCTAAAATGAATGAATACGATATTTATTCATTTGGTGTTTCATAAACTTTTTTCCCTACATTTTCATGTAGTTATTAGGTGCTGTCAAGTTCACTATGAGTCATAGCAACCCTATGAACAATAGATCTGAACCTTACCCTGCATTGTCCTCAAGATACCCTTCATCCTCAAGCCCATTATTATAGCCATTGTGTCAACTCTTCTCTGTCACTGCCCATCTAACCTTCCTAGCCTGTTTTCTTTTTTCCAAGGACTGGTGCCTCCTGACAACATTCTCAAAATTCACCATCCTTCCCTCTAAGTAACACCTAGGTTGCACACCCTCCAAGATTAACTTGTTGATTCTTTTGGCAGTCCATGAGATGGTCATCACTTATCCAACATCACAATTCAAAAGCACTTATTGTTCTGTCATCCTTATTCATTACTTAAACTTCAGCAGTATAGGATGAAATTGAAAAATTGCCATGACTTGGATCAGGTACACCTTCGACTTTAAACTACATCCCTGCTCTTTAAGATTTTGGAAGGGTCCTTCCAACAGATGTCTTCCATTATGACGTGACTTTGGTTGCTTTGATAGCTCTGGTGGCCTAATGTATAGGAAGTTGTGCTGTCAACCCAAAGGCAGGTGATTAAAATTAATCTACTACTCCATGGGAGATAGATGGACAGTCTTCTCCTATGTGATTTACAGCCTCCGAAACCTGCTGGAGGGTCAGCTATTAGTCAGTTCTGATTTGACAACAGTTAGAGTTTTCATGTTATCATATTACTCTGTACTAAAATATTTCTATAGCTTTGTCTTCCAGTGGACATAATCTCCTTGAGGTAAACTTCAAGCCTGGTTTTACTGCTAATTTTTTTTTCCTTTAGAATAATGTACGATATTGTTGTTTGTTTTCCAAAGAATTGTTTTCATAATCGTTCAGAAGACCTGTGTTTTCTTTCAAACTTGCATTCTTGATTCTAAACCATTTACTTTTTAGCTGACCTCTCTACTTTCTTGGCAGCTACTAGTTGCTTAGTTCAGCATAGACTTATCTTTACTCCTCATGACTTACACACCACACTCAGCTCATCACTGCCCTGGCTAAAACAAAACTTGATATGCCTCACTATTATCCTAACCTTGAGTATGTTCAGTACTTTCTATCTTATCTTCTCACTGTTCCTATCTTATCTCATTTCCACCTACATCTCTGTAAAGTCTCATTTTAACCCAATATACATATAAAAAATAATAACCGTGATAAAGATCATGCAATCCCTTTTTGGAATACCTTGCAATGGTTCCTAAAGTCACTGAGGATAAAAGTTTGTATGTTGGTCTAAAAATCTTTACATAAACTTTCTTCTTCGCATTCTCTTCTATTTCTCATTTCTATGTTACAGTTTCTAAACAACTTTTCTGTGGATTTTTCTTTCTTAGTTCCATACTTCTGTCCCCATAATCAGTCTTTATATGAGGGTTCCCCTAGATTGTACACCCTTCAGGAATAGGGAAGCTGGATAGAGTGGGTGTGTGGGTGGAGATGTGAGGGAGGGCTATGGAATGTTAGAAGAATTGTGTCTGTGAACCTTTGCTCCCTCTTCATGAAATCAGAAAAGCTAGACAGTTCCTGGCTACCATTAATGAATATTTTAATGAAAACTTCTGCAAAAGAATTCTTACCAAAAGGGAGAAATCAGAACAGAATTTCAAATTCTCATAGAATCTACACTTTTCAGACTTACAGGAATGAATGAATCTTGAAACTATTGTTGTGAGAAAATCTTTAAACTTTAAGCCGAAAATACCCCTTTAAGTCTCAAAGTAAAGAGTATTGTAACTTAACTAGTAGCCAATGTCTGCCTTACACATTGTACTATTTCTCAGTCTAGTTTACGTAGAGTCAAATTGTCAATCACAATTGGAAGATTCTGGAAAAAACTTAGGAGAAAGTAAGATTATGCTAATTGTGAGGAATAACTCATTAAAAAGTAGAGTGAGAATAATCAAATAACTTGAAGAATATAGTCAATGTCACCAAATTAATTACGCAAGTGAAAACTTTGAATTGGTGCTTAATTTTCTATGAATATTCTCAAAACCAACAATTTAATTTTTATAATAAATTTAGTTCTTCAAACTGAATTCAACTTGAGGTGACATAACTATTGTAAAGCCATCTATAATTCATCAGTTTTTCGTCTGCTGCCGTAAGAACTTGGTTAAGTGCCACATTTACATCACTAACGTTAAAAAGTGAACTTTCTTTTCATTGATTTTTCAATTCATTGTTTATTAATCTCACAAATTCATTACTACATCGGGGCTTTATTTGGAATGTTGTAGAACTAGTTTAATTGGTATCTAAACACTGACTGGAATCTATTTGACCCCAAGCTTTTACTTCTAACTTCTCAGAGGGGAAGACTTCGCTGCATATTTACTAATTCATACATTAGTTGACTTTTTTCTTATTCCTCTTTGTAATATGCATAATTGGCACACTCAATAGAACTATCATGTATGTGAGGTGCAGGACAGGTGTGGAGTAACCGACGTGGACATTGTAAGATTGACTGAAGTCCTTGAGGGAAGCCCCGACATTGTCAGAGAAGGCACTCAGCAGCCAGGTCTTCTGAGGTTGATGGCCAGTCTGTTTATGACAAGTGACTGATGGGCTGTGAAACTGCAAGGAAGAAACATACAGCACACACAGAGACACTGATTGGTTAGAATCAAGTGGACAAGAAAGCGCATCATGTCTGAAGAAGCAAATGTATGCATGTCCTTTAACCTCCTCTGCAAAGATGGTCTAGATGACAATAAATGATAGCTGTAGAAAGGATACGTGATCTCGAACCCTTGGCAAGGGGAGACATGCCTGAGCTGTAGGTCTGATGAGAAGGCATTTTCATTTCTTTGCTCAGTTATGAAGGATTAATCAAAGGAGAGAACATTCATTTTAAAAAGAATATAAATTATCTTTATAAAGTCAGAGCACTGATCTGGAATCACTGAGACACTATGCATACGCGTATGAGAGAATGGCTCCCTTTCCGCCTTATTCTTAGCAACCAAGGCATAGCAGATATTCTGGACCTTATCTGGGGATGGAGCCAAAAATGACATGTAAGAAAGAAATCAGCAAGCGTCTAAGGTCGACTGATTATAATATATTCCGATTTAAGAGGTTCTTCGGGGACTACATGGCAAAATAACGTTTTAAAAAGTGGATGTACTTTTTAAAAGTCTAGTTTTAAAAATATAAAATGTGTCATAATGTGAAGCGAGTAAAACATTATCAACAGTAGTCATGAAAATCTACCAGTATGAAAGCCAAGCAAATATTGCATTTAATTGGCAGAGGTGAGGAATGTATCCTAACTATATTTGTCCTAATTCAGTTAGAGGATTTTAAAACAGGCAAGAAAAGATATGGGGATGGTAAAGTCTGAATATTAATCTGGATGCTCCTATGTTTGAAAAGTTCTAAAGTTGTTTTAACTGAATGGGCTGGTGATGCAAAAAGGTAGCTAACCTTTGCAGAAACAAATGTAGTAAATGTTTTTGGAGAAGAAAAAAAAAAGGGACAATGTTTTGTTTATCACATTCCTTGTTGTCTTGACATGATTGAAAAGAATGTTAATAATGATACTGATGAAGATACTGTTACTATGTGTCCTTTGCTAGAAATATGACCATTCTGCAGTGTCTCACAACATGGATATGGGTAAATCTCTTGATCCTACTGTATTTCCATTTGAATATAAAAGAATGAAAATGGCATTAAAGCTTCATGTTTGGGATAGATCTGTATCCTTTTTCTCTCCATCCCTTTATCAGTATTAGAATTGCAAATACACATTCCAAGCCATACTTCCTCATACAGAAAAATCCATTTTAATTATTAGAGCTTATACTCATATTTTTATCACACAGAGTTACTTATATAGACTACTCACATATGCTAATAAATAAGCTCATATATCTATTTTTAATCCTTATCCTTCTTCATTTTTTTTTAAATTTTTTTCTGCCCAATGCCTTGTATTCTCCTCATAGCTTTCAGAAGAATGCTGCTTAACAGAATTCTTTCCGCACAACTTTTTCCATTGTTTTCCATCTCATTCAGGGGAAGAAAGCCCAGTGAACAACACAATTTTTAAATGATCATTCTCTCACCATTTGCTTTCTTTTATCTTTCTCATTTCTTGGAACTCACCCTTTGACTCAATCGTGTTGCCTTGGGTTCCTTTCTCTTCCTCAAGCACCCTCACTTCAGGTCCTTTGAATAAATTCGATCTACCTGTAGCAAAATTCCCCACAGATATGTGCCCCTAGGGTTTACTCTTTTCTTTATAAATTTGAACAAATATCTCATTTTGATGAAAACATCCCTAAAGATAAGCTTTTGTAACACTTTCATCCCTTTCCCTGTATCATGAATCTTCATTCCAATTACCTTTCAAACTAACACACACACTTGTACATCTACACACTCAACTCTTACAGTAAGTAGCTCTTCTCAGTTAACTGAGAATTTCTAACACTGTTGGAGCTGGTTTTTTCCTACTCCAAACGTGTATTTTGAAGACCAAAGTGATATGGATAAGAGTAAGGACTCTTGAATTTGTAGATTTGAAAAGAGTTACAAACAGTGGAAAATTGATACGTGAGTGAAATAAAAACCATATCTACATCTCGTTCTGCATAGCCTGTTACAAACTGAGAATGTTCCCTCACCACAAAGGGAAACTATGCATGACTCAATGTTAATTAACAAGAAGAAAAATTGCTTACATAATGAATAAAATGGTAGCTAAAGACATCCTAAAGCAGCTCACAATGAGTTTTGCAATTTAATCTGAAATACTTTTTGTCATATTATTAATGGTTTAGGGTAAGTAAAGCAGTAGAAATAGACGTGGAAATAGTTCATGAAAATGTTTGCATATTATTGGGAAATTAACCTTTAATCTTTCCAGAGTATATCAGCTGGAATCTGTTTAGTGGTTTATTTACCCACTGGAGAATCATGGTATTAGCTAAGGACTAGGTGTGTACATCTATATATTTTAGAAGGATAGATGGACTCAATGTCTCCTAGACAGATTAATACATGTATTAACAGCTTACATTTTCATTGTATGCCATTTATTAGTAGCCTAAATATGTGTTAATTAGATATTTTAAATATGTGTCCCTAGAGTCGCAGGCGACTCGACGGCACATAGCAACAACAACAAGAAGTGGAAAAACACTGAAAACACTACAATTTTGAAATGCTCTAGAGTTTCTCTAAGGTATTCCTGATCTAAATCCTAAGGTAGCCCTGTCTCTGAAATGTGGCTAAAGGGTCCTTATCCTTGGATCACAAGTCTTTCACTGCATGGCTCAGGCTTTAAAATATTCCATTTTGGACTTAAATCCTGGATTTTAATTGAAAGTGAGAAAAGTCGTTTGCATGTATGCAGCTCTTCTTTGAAACTGCCCTTATTTTAAATTTGACTACTTTTCCCCTCTTTCTTCCTATAGATTTAACTAAAGATTAAATACAAGTAGGACTTATATGAAACAAAAATTTGTATTCAAAGTGATTCTTTCCAAACAGAAGTAGGGATTCTATATAGATACATGACAAAAGGATGGAGACCTCACAGGCATTAAAGAAAAGGACGGCTTTTTTCACTGAACAATGTTTTCACATGCAAGTTCTTAACATAGTTGGAGAAAATGTTAAAAATCCTCCTTGGACTGTACTTAAAATAGGGAGTTGTATCACTATGGGGATGTTCTACTTCTTCACTCTAGCTTCTAAAAGAACATGCCCACACTACAGTAATTTAGAATTGAAAGATTTAAACAGGGAATGTGGTCAGTTGGAGAAAGGCTTATGTGTGAAGATGTCTTCACTGATTCACAAAACTTGTTTTATGTCTTTCTATTCAAGTTTATTTATGTTCATTCTCTTCCTGCATGTTGAACACTATCTGATGTTATCCAGTCATCTTTCCTTTCCTTTATTTTTCTTTGTCTAATTCTTTCTTATTTGCCTGTTGTTTTATCCTGTCCCCAGGAAGGCAGGGAGGCTCAAGGGGAAGTCTGACATGCATACGGGCACTCTCCCTGTGTCATTCTTTGCCGTAAGAGTAGTACTAATAAGATGTGACACATTAACCACTATTTGTGGAATGCACAGAGGAAAGGATGAATGAGTGAGGGAATCAATGTATGTCAGGCTTTATCTGCTGGTGGACCAGCTGACTCCGTTTTGTGGGACAGAACTGCAGTCAATGCTACCCATCTGTTTAGAGCCCTGGCATCCAGCAGACCTCACCTCTTCAAGAATGCCTTACCTCAGCCCCCTCTGGTGACAGTGATGGAGTTGACAAGATGTCAGCCGACCCTTATTGATTATGCATGATCTCATTAGTAAAACCTTGGCCCAGCATGACCTAATCTTCACTGAGAATGGCTGTGATGTATGAGGACCAGCACTTTGTCACAGAAGGTTAGGCACACACACAGATCACTTAGTACATGTGGTGCCCAAAGACAGAGCCCTTAGTGCTTGGGAAGATGGCTTGCAGAGCAGAGTTCATGGGAAGTTATAAGGGTCAGACAAGTCACTAAGACCCATACTGGAACTGAAGCTAGTTATTTATTTATGTTCTGCTTCTGCCTGGCAGCCATGGAACATTTATCCCAGTAAATAGCTAATCTGGAAGTGGGGCACAGAAAGGCATGCTTGGGGCAAACCAGATCAGTTCCTTGGAATCTGAGACTTTGATTTTCTTTAGAAAAAAAGAATGATCTAACCTGATCCGGCACTTCCTTGCTGTTTGTCCTCGTTCCAAAGGAAGCTTGTATCCACAGACTGGGGAAAGAACTCAGAACTCGAATGGTAAGAATAGGGTACAAACAAGTATGTCTTGGAGAAGGTGCAGCCAGAGTGCTCTTTGGAGGCAAGGATGATGAGGCTTCACCTCACATACTTTGGGCATGTTGCTAGGACGAGTTAGTCCTTGGAAAAGAACATGATGATGGGAAGGGTGGAGGATGGGTGAATGAGAAGAAGACCCGCAGTGAGGTGGATTGGTGTCATGACAGCAGCAGTGGGCTCTTGTGTGTCAGGAAGTATGAGAACGGCGCAGGATAGAACAGGCTTCAGATCTTTTGGTTCACAGGGTCACTATGAGTCATGCTCAACTCAAGGGTACCTAACAACAACACAGCTTTTTTAATTGGTTAGATTAGAACCACTAAATTTTTTGTAAATTACAAAAAAGGGAACCTCCTAGTGTTTTTAAGTGGAAGGACTGTAAAAGGTGCCCTTTTGTCTGGATTTGGGCAGCCCATTGTCTTCTCTTATTTCTTCTCTCCTTTTGGTGCAGTGTTGTTGTTGTTGTTGTTATGTGCCATTGAGTCATTTGCGACTCATAGCGACCCTATGTACAACAGCCCTAAACCCTGCTCTATCCTGTGCCAATCTCATTGCCTCTGACATACCCATCCCAATTACCCCAGTCACTGAATCAATCCAACTCATAGAGGGTCTTCCCCTCCTGTGCTGTCCCTCTACTCTACCCAGCATGATGTTCCTTTCTAAAGACCTGTCTCTCCTTACAACATATCCAAAGTATGTCAGGCGAAGCCCCAGAATCCTTGCCTCCAAGGAGCAGCCTGGTTTAACCCTCTCTAGGATGAATCTGTTTGTTTTCCTGGCAGTCCATGGTACATTCAATACTCTTCCCCAGCACCACAGCTCAAAGGCATCAACTCTCCTTCTGTCCTCCCTAGTCATTGTCCAATTCTCTGATGCATAACAAGTGATTGCAAAAACCATGGCCTGTATCAGGCAGACCTTAGTTACTGCAAATCTGCTCTTGGACTCCTGGTTTAACATGTTAGACCAAGGGACTTGACACCGCAGTGGGACCATGTGAATATGCAGGTTGTACATGTTAAATCTCCGTGGGCAGTGAAGACAAAAGAATGACGGCTACAATCAGGGAGCTTCTTTTTAGAAGCAGACATTGGATTCTATCACCTGCTTTGACCAGGGGGGAAAAAGCAGGTCTTAAGACAATCAAATATCATAATTGTACCATTTAAGTTGCATTGAAGATCAAATTGAAGAACAAATATTACATGATGCCACTGTTGTAGAATGGGACTGTCCTTGGGGTTGGGAAGAGACTGAGTAAGATGGGTTCAATAATGTATACTGCACTGAAACAGAGGAGGGAGAAAACTGTTTAAAAGAGATATATGACTAGGTACTTCTGTCATCACAGGAGTCTAGAGCGAGGGCTACATGGTGGAGGGGACCTGGGGGAGGGTTTGTAAAACCATGAAAGAATCCTTTCTTTTACTTTTCCATAATTTTTGACTCATGTACTTATAACCTGTTAGTCAAATTTGTGTCTTCTAGGTTGCAACACCCCCATGATACATCTTCAAGGATATGAACATGTATGGCCAAGCACAATCAATAAGAGTGCATCTAAATTCCAAAATCAATCTCCATAATAGTCTATGTGTTTCCTACTGCCAAACGGGCCCTTTAGAGTAGTGAGAGAAGATCTTCACCCTGAAACCCACAGCGTCCCTTTTCAGCAGGAAGTAGCTAAGAGAATACACCATCCCCTTTTCCTTATGACTCAGGGTGAAGTCTCTCTCAGGGAGGAGTGATAGGGAATGGCAAAGGACACACCGACAAAGAAGATTAATCAGAACTGACTTTGACAAGCACTGTGGCAATTGGACAATTAAAACAGACATTCGGATGGCGGGGAAGAAGAACAAACTGGGGAGGAGGGTGGAGAGAATGGTGCAGCAATGAAGGAGTGAAAGCCCAGAATCCCTGTGAATGTTCATTGAAACGAATAAAATTTAATTAAAAAAATATGGCACAGGAAGAGAGAATTGTACAAATCCCCCCAAAATATCTCACTACACACACACACACAAAGAAATCCATTGTTTGCGTATAGAAAGAGATGGCTTTTCCACTCCAAGCACATAGTTGCTTATTATTAAAAGGAGGAAAGAAAAAAAATACTTACTTGTTTCAATCATCCTTTTTATTAGTTCGCTTCTGACTGGCTGGCTCAGTCAGGGAAAAATCATCAGTATATATTGCTTATTAAATGCTTGGGTCAGATTCTCTGTCTATCAGTGGAGGGAGTGGGCGTGTTGGGGCCGCTGTTGCTGAGTGAGCATTCCTGGTCTCCCTGAGCACACCTCAGTGACACCCAGCCTTTAATAAGCATTGTGTCCCGTGCCCTTTTTAAAATGATTGAATTATGGCTTTTTATGGCTCTATAAAAGCCTTTATTAATTTTGGGAAGCTGCTGCATCTCCTGATCCTGTCTGGTCCCTGCCTGGAAGTTAAATTATTCATGTGGTTTCCAATTGGCTATGTTGATTGTGCTCTGAAAGAAACAACAAGCAAAGCTCTTTGTTTTCCATCAAGGTTGGGGGCAAGGTGACAGGGGGAGTCAAGAAGGGTGGGAGTGTCTGAAAGTCATCACTTCTAGGGTCTTATGGATCCTGAACAAAGTGGAATGGAAGAAGAAAATGGTAAAATGCTCAAGGAGAATTGCTTGAAGAATATGAGTAAGGGACAGTGAACCTCAACAGCTTCTTATACAGAGTCATCTTCATTTGTACCTGACTGTGTCTATGAGTGTGTCTGTGTGTGGTTTTCATCCGAATTCTCTGTTGATAATTCTGAAATAAAATTTTTCGTAATATTTCCGTTGTGTATGATGCACGTTGAAGCAGATCATCTCCTTTATATCTCAAATTTCCATAGCACCGTGTTATGCTACCAACCAGAAGGTGAATGATTGGAATTCACCAGTTGCTCTGTGGTAAAAGGATGAACAGTCTTTTCCTATTAAGACTTACAGTCTCAAAATCCCAGTGAAGTGATGCTGAGATTTCGAATAGACCCAACAGCAGTGAGTGGGTAGAGAGACAGACATCACTTTGTTGGGCTTCCTGGATGTTACCATTTTTACTTAATTAAAGCTTTACTGTGACCTTTGGTTGAGCCAGTCTATATCCATCATTTATCTAAGAATATATATATATCCTCATTCCATGTCTCTAGGTTATTTTGGTAAATCTGACAAGAATTCAAACTTTTTAAATAACATCATCGGACATTTACTCAACCACTATATAATATATACATAACTTTAATGTACACAGCTGTTTTGATCATCTGTTGTCAAATTGACTAATAACTCTCAATCCTGCACTACCCTGAGCCAATCTCATTGTTTCCTACACACCTGCTTCTATGGCACCAGTTATTGTGTCAATCCATCTCATCCAAGGTCTTCCTCTCCTGCGCTTCTTCCTCTCCTGCGCTGACCCTCCACTTTTCCAAGCATGATGTTCTTCTACAAGAGCTAGTCAGTCCCTCCTAGCAACATGTCCAAAGTATGGAGTTTCAAAAGCTTTGCCTCCAAGGAGCAACATGGTTTCATCCTTTCTAGGATAGACCTGATTGTTCTTTTGGCAGCCCCTGGTATGTTCAATGTGTGACTCATTTTATTGCATTAAGTTTATTACGGTGATATAGAACCAACTGCTTGCTATGCATTTCCATTGCTTGCTATGCTTCCGAAAGTAGGACAATGACTAAGGATGATAGAAGAACTTGATGTGTTTGACTTGTGGTACTGCAAAAGAGTACTGAATATCCTCCAGACTGCCATAAGAACAAACTAATGTCTTGGAGAAAGTATAACCAGACCTCCTTGGAGGTAAGGATAGTGAAATTATGTCTCACATACTTTGGTCAAGTTGTTAGGAGTGGCAAGTCCTTAAAGGAGGAGATCGTGCTTGGAAAGGTGGAGGGGAGGGTCAGTTAAGAGAAGACCTTTAACAAGATGTATTGGCATGGTTAGTGTAACAATAGGCTGACGTAAATCAGAGATGATGAGGATGGCATAAGCTCTTTCAAGGTTCAGATCAGTTGTTCATAGGGTCTCTATAAGTCACAGTCAACTCAACAGCACATGATAACAACTAGAACAAAACACTCATCATCTCCAAGGGATGGTTGTAATTGAATGTGCTACAAAGCAGCTGTTTCATCATATCAACTTCATGGACCTAAGGGTTGTTATCACAAAGGCAATGTTGTTAAAGGCAGTGTAGCTTAGCAAGTGACAGTTCTGCAATTTAATCAAATCTTAAGGCTCCAGAAACAAAACAAACCCAGTGTTATTGAGTCTATTCTTCCTGATAGATATCATGTAGGACAGAGTAGAAGTGTTTCACAGAGTTCCTGAAGTTTTGCCACTTCCAAGGCAGCACTGTTCTTCCCTTATTGCTGAGGTGCTTGCAAACAGAATATCATTAGAGCCTTCCTTTCTCATTGTCAACTCTTGTTGACTTTATCACGTGTGTGTGTGTAACCACATTTGTATAAATATACACATATAAGATAAACATACTCACCATCAACTTCTGTCATTTTCTAAAAAATGCCAAGTTTCAAAAACATAGTTACACTCACCTTCTCCCCTGACATGAACTTATTGGTCTCAGAACTTGGGTGGCTGTTGTTGTTAAGTGCCTTCAAGCCGAGTATGACTCTTAGCACCCTATGAACAAGAGACTCGAACATGAACTCTGTCCTAAACTGTGTCGTCCTCAGCATCCTCAGCATCTCTGATACACTTGAGGCCATTGCTGAAGATAGAATCAATCAATCCATTTTACTGGACTTCTTTATTGGCCCTCCACGTTTGCAACCATGACGTCTCTTTCCAAGGGTTAGAGTCTCTCAGCAACATATTCAAAGTGTGAGAGACAGAGCTTCATCATCTTTGCCTCCAAGGAACACACTGGCTGAACTTTTCCTAAGACATATGCATTTTGTTTTGTTTTTTTTTTGTAGTCTATGGGATATTCAGTACTCTTCTCCAACACAATTCATTCAAAGACATTAATTCTTTCATAATCCTTATTCATTGATCAGCTCTAATTCTTTCTTGAATAACAAAAATAGCTACTCTGTAACTGCTGGTTATTTTCTTCTCTATCATGCTATCATGCTTGGGAGGGTGGAGGTACAACGCAGGAGGGGAAGGCCCTCTATGAGGTGGATTGATTCAGTGACTGGGATAATCGGGATGGGAATGTCAGAGACAGTGTGATTGGCACAGGACAGAGCAAAGTTTAGGGCTGTTGTACATAGGGTCACTATGAGTGGCAGGCGACTCGACGGCACATAACAACAACAACATACAATACTCTTCACCTACTGAGATCTATTTATTCCTTCTTTATGGGCCAATTTGAGAGACACTTTTCTCAACCTCTTACCTAGAAAATCCTACTTCCAATCAATCAAACTATTCCTGAGGCAAAGTGTGTAGAATGAATCATATATGTAGATGTTCCCCAATATTCAGAAGGAATGTGTGTTAAGCTGACCAGGTCACATTCTAGGCAGCAGGGAGCTAAAAACCACATGGCCACCACCACTCTTCAGTCTACACAGGTATACCGGTAGACCAAATGTAAGAGACTATTAAAAAAAGGTCCATAGGAACTGAAAACCATAACATTCACTGATCACTGATATATTTGTTAACCTTGCTGTGAGAATTTTGAAACAATAACAGAGAATGAAACCAGCTGATGCTGTCAATGAATACTCTACTAGCCCTGGAGACTTTGCATGAGCGCAAGGATTCCTGAAACAGAGGTGAGTGCAGGAGTAAAGCAGCAAATCAGCATGCCTTTTCACTGAGAGTTAGATTAGCACATGGGAGCTGATAGAATTCAAGGATATGGGGAAAAAGTAACTGACTTCCAGGACTAACCTCTAAGACCACAGTCTGGAAGAGTAGCAATTATACAAGGACCCAGTAAAGCAGAGACGCCTAGATTCAGAAACCAAGAGAATCTCTTTATCGGGACCAATAGCATTAAAATGATGACCTGACTTGCTTCTGAGCAGTTGCTCAGTCTATGAAGAGGTCTGATTTTAGACAGAAGCAGGTGTGGATAGAAAAGAATGTGGTCATAAATGCAAAGATCCAAGTGCTGCATCCAGCCAGCCCCATAAAAGAAGCAAGGCAAAGAATCCTTTTACCTGCAAGTGTTCTACATAAACTCCCTTTTTCTTACAAGTAAGCATATGCATACACGCACGCAAAGCCCCTCTAATACTTGATGAATCTGACTCTGGAGAATAAACAGAAACAGGCAGCATCCCAGTGCCTTCTAAGGAGCTGGTTTTGAATGTTTTAAGTTTGGGTTGTTTTTTTTTTTTTAAATGATCGTATGCTATTGTTCATCAGCTCTGTCGAATAATCACTTAGAAGTGCAGTGCTTTCTCTACAAAGTCTCATTACCTCCTGTCTCTTCCTTCTTTTTTTAAAAAAAGATTGTTATTATTATTAATTTTAATGAAAATTTATAGATATTTTGGATTTCCATTCATTTATTGTTACACTTTTCTCTCTGCCCACCATTCCCCACCCCCCCTAGTTTGCCCTTCTCTTTGAAAAGTAAAAGAAAAATTCTTTCATTGTTATACAATCCCTGCCCCCAAGTCCACTCTGCTATGCACCCTTCATCTCTCCCTTCTTTAACTTTGTTCCAAGTTTCCTCTTCTGGGTGTTCCATTTTTATTTGGATATTTGGTTTGGTTTTGTTTACTTGTTTGTTTTTTTTCTATCCTCTACATTTTAAATGACCTGAGTGCTACTGGGAAGCTGCTGCCTTCTGCAGTGACACTGGGGAATTGGTCACGATTTTTCCATTCCTTCTGTGAGAGCCATCACCTCCTCTGTCTTTCTCATTCCAACCAGCAGCACCAGCATGGGTCCTGCCTGCAGAGATGAAAGTTATGCAACAAATCTAGTCACATTAGAGTATTAATGACAAGGAACATGCTAGGGATAATTAATGTATGCAAAAAGAAAACTTCATTTACCGTTGCTAGAGATATAGCAATGCGCAGAGCCAACATTCTCAGTTGTGTTTAGTTTGGAGAGTTAGCTAATGAAATGACAAATACATACTGATCAGTGATTTTAAGTCTAAGAAATAAATCCCAAGTGATGGTGTTTCTGGTATGTGAGTAGGAATCAGACATATCTGAGTGCCGCTGTGAGTCAGTGCGGTTGTTATCGTTGCCATGACGTTCTGTACGTCAGCCAAGATGGATGAAAAGAAATGGAGGGATTATTAATCCAGTGAGGAGTTCCTAAATTTCGTAAAGTGGAGTAAGCATCCTCTGCCTGCTCTTGGCCAATTCTCTTAGTTACTCCTGTCTAGACGTATTTTATGTTAAATTGAGCCCCGAGGGGACGTCCAAAAACTGCAGCTTAAAATTCATGCACACAGTAATATTTTTAAATTATTTTCTTGTGGGTTAAGAACATAAACACTGAACATAAACCAATTTGAAAATGTCTATACACTCATTTGGATGGCATTAATAATATTCTTTGACTTGCAGAAACATTCCACACTTCAAAAAAATTCTTCTTTTGCCATTAACAGAAACCCACTACCCCCTATGTTTTCTGTCTACCCTAGGTAAGAAAGTAGACCTTAAAAGAGCACATGCCCTAGGTAGACCATTTTTTTATCAAATAAAAGTAAAACGATTATCTGTTTTTTTTATTGCAAGTTCTGAAATTGACTCTTCCTCTCTAGGCCAGGCAAAGTGCAAAGATGTCCTGTCAGTTATAAGCGGTAGACTTTCTTGGCATTCCTGATTTTTGGAAGAGAAACCTTGTCCTTTGCAAATCAAATATTTGAGCCTGGTTACTAAAAATCAATTGTAAGTCATTTCATGAAGATTTGGAATTAATGGATAAGAGTAAGGCAGACTGAATTTACATGTGCATTTGAACATCTGCCAATTAAAAGCAAAAGAAAACAATATTTCTCCCTAAAACGACCTAAGTTTCTAGGGAGGGAGAACTTCATTTGAAAGTCACTTTGTTAAAAACATAAAATTTTATAATAACAGCGTGAGAAAACATCCTTCAGAGAACCACTCTCTCTGTTTTTCACACAGAATTAAACTGGGGGGTGGAGAAAGGCTGTCTTGCAGGTGACAAGCCCCGGGTGGATGATCTTTGCTGTAACATAGTCAAGAAGGGACACGGCAGGGACACATTGAGGGAGAGCGAAGGACGCAACCCTTCTCTCTTTACGCATGGCAAATCAATTCAGCGTCTTTCATTACCACCTGAAAACCGAATGGACACGCGAACAACAAACTTTAATCTGGTTGACAACAGTTTTTTAAAAAACGCACTGAAAGCAAGTTTCAGGAGCCTGACATACTTTATGACACTTATTAAAAAGGCACACTTGTAAGTCAATTAACTCATCCAATGGTACTTTTTAACTTGTTTTCTAAGAGGCGCGATGGTAGCAAAAGGGCAAAGTTTCCATCTAGAAGGTTCTAAGTTGATTTCTTGTACCCTAAAGTGGCTGATTTCTTGCACCCTAACGTGAGAGCTGCAACCTGACTTCCAAGTAATGTATGTAAACTTGCAGCTCACTTGCCTCTGAGGGTCAAAGGTGAAAATGTGGGTGCCATTTCTTGGTTTTCAGCTTTTATCATCCCCCAAAAAATCCACATCTTACCTGTATACACATAACTACAATGAAATAGGGGAATAAAAAACAGGGACATCATGTGTGCTATTCAGTTAACACATTTTTCTGGAGCTCCTAGAGAAGTATGTATTAAGTGGGTGACAGAGATTTGAAAACATTTCTTAATTGTGTTTAAGGATATGCCTCTCTCCCAGGGGACCCTGTACCTACATTAAGGAAATAAATTGAAATTAAGAAATAATAAATTTTGTTTCAGTCACTTATATTTTGGTATTTTTTTTTAATTTATGCTGTTTAAAATATTAAAAGTTTGCTATTTAGTCCTTACCTTCTGACCCTCTGAAAAGGGTTGCATTAAAAAAGTGTAATTATCAGAACAGATCAATTCTTTATCATTATTTCAATTTAAGGAAACAATGCAAAAGAAAGAGTAGTTACTTCAAAATGTTTGCTAAATTATTTTAGAAGCATATAGATACAGTTCTCCAACACAAGGATGTTTTAGCTTTTAGGGGTAGGGGTGTGTGTGTGTGTGTGTGTGTGTGTGTGTGTGTGTGTGTGTAACCAGGGTTTTGGTATTGTTTTTGCTTGTGAACTTCTTATTCTTGACTTTTGATATATTTTTTCTTTTGATGAAGCATTAAAAAATTTGATTTGGACACAGAGGAAACAACTTTTCCTGATAGAGTTTAAAGCAGAGTGTTAATCTATTTTCTTAACAGTTGAGATCAAGAGAAATAATAGCTACAATAATACCACTAATAATAAAATCAGTCTAAATGACTTAGAATTTGAAGAGTAACATGCCCTTCCCCCATCACTCTTGGTATTCATGCTGACTTAGTGACTTTATGATGGATGTCAAAATATTCACTGTTTGAATAATTAAAAAAAATATTCACTGTTTGATTAAGGGATCACCGTAGTCTGTCTCTGGCACTCCTGTTACATTTACATTTATTTGTATTGAGGATGTAAATAAAATTAGCTGCATTCACATTTTTTTTCACATAACCTTTGTAAAGTGTAATTGAATTCCTACTAATCCAAGGTTTTGTAGTAAAATCAGTTGCCTGCGGGGATGCAGTGTTGTTTATAGTTAACCCTGAGGGGAGGCCATCTTTAAATGTGTTCACAGCCTATTATTTATATTCAAGCCAGTGACTAAATGATAGTTTCCTTCTTTCTCCTCCCACCAGAAAAATAGAGGAGTTCTTCCTGGGTTAAAGACGGTATCAATAACAAATTATTTTTCAGTTTTTAGCTTATCAAAATGCATTCTTAGAGACTCTGAGTTCTTTTAATAAAAAATAATATGTATTTTTTTGTCACTTTGCAATATATAGTTTTAATTGTCATGAAGATGATTCCTTATTATTCACATTTCCTGAAAAAGACAGAAAGGAAACATTGAAATGCACAACACAGAAACTTTAGGGTGGTAACAGGGAATAAAGCCAACATTCTATAAGAAATGGCAAAAAAGGAGAAAACTTAACGCACCCAAAATAGAAAAATGATGAATTATCTTTAACATGCAAAGACATCATGCAAATAAAATATAATAAATTTAAAAATTGAGAGGAAAAATATTAAATAATGTGAAGAGACATTTCAAGGAAAAAGAAACACAAATATGCACTAAATATCTGATTAAGATATAAATCAAAACAAAGTACAATTATAATTTCATTAGATTGGGAAAAAACCAAATCAAAGACCAATAATATAGAGATTTATCAAATAAATGTCTTCTTAAGGATTAGATAGAAATTTGACAAATCTTTCTGGAGGATAGTTTATAGTATTTATGGAAACACTAAATGCAAAATTTTTTGTTGATGCGGTAATTCTGTTAGGGTTGATGTGGTAATTCTATTAGGTTTCTATCCTATTTTACCACCATCCCAAATTAACACAATGTTCAAGTCTATAGCCTTTGAAATAAATGGACACCACCTAAGTATCCATCATTACAGAAAAGATAAGAAACGTAGGGTGTAAGCATAAGTTATAGCCTATCAAGTGAGAAAAAGTCGAGAGCCATTTAAAAAGGAGAAGAGTTCTATGTGTGATAGTGAAAGATTTCCATGATGTTACATGATTGAAAAAGCAATTTCATCAGCAGTAGGAATATTATGAACTATTTCTCTGACAAAAATATAAGCACATGAAAAAGTGTGAAAGGCAGTTTAAATAGTAGGAAAGTAAATAGGGATTTCAGCAGAGCAATGTGGAATTGCTATTTATTTGCCTACTTCTCTATTGCTAGACAGCTTACTAAATTAATACTTTTATACTTTTTTATAACTATAAAAAGTATTTTATAAAATACTTATAACTTTTATACTATTAAAAATTTATTTTCCTCAAAAATACAAAAAAAAATCCAAAAAAGAAACGCAATTAGAATCAATGCCTTTGTTTTGAGGTACTGGAGAAGAGTATTAAACATACTATGAACTTCTAAGAGAATAAACATTTCTGGCCTGGAGAAGGTAGAATGAAGTAACTCTTTGGAAGTAAGTCTTTTGAAATTTCATCTTACATACTTTGAATGAGTTGCCAGGAGGGACCAGTCCTTGGAGAAGACAAAGATTCTCACCACTGGACCAATTGGCAGCGTCAGGATGGATGGCGAAGAGATTGAGATTGTTCACAGCT
This sequence comes from Elephantulus edwardii, assembly GCF_000299155.1. Lineage (NCBI taxonomy): Eukaryota > Metazoa > Chordata > Mammalia > Macroscelidea > Macroscelididae > Elephantulus > Elephantulus edwardii. Next base: position 7,091,724 of record NW_006399826.1, read on the forward strand.
TCAGTTTGCTTGGCTCCACAGTCAACACTCTTGGCACCAGCAGTCAGGAAATAAAAAAGCATATCGCGATGGGAAAGTTTGCTGTTAGGGACCTCTCTAAAGTACTCAGGAGCAACGGTGTCTCTCTGGAGACTAAGGTGTGCCTGATACAGGCCATGGTCTTTGCAATCGCTTGTTATGCATCAGAGAGCTGGACAATGACTAGGGAGGACAGGAGAGTTGATGCTTTTGAACTGTGGTGATGGAGAAGGGTACTGAATGTACCATGTACTGCCAGGAAAACAAACAGATTCATCTTGGAGAGGAGGGACGGGTCCTTGGAGAGGGACATCATGCTTGGGAGGGTGGAGGGACAGAGCAGGAGGGGAAGACCCTCTATGAGATGGATTGATTCGGTGACTGGGGTAATCGGAATGGGTTTGTCAGAGGCAGTGCGATTGGCGCAGGATAGAGCAGAGTTTAGGGCTGTTGTGCATAGGGTCGCTATGAGTCGCAAACGACTCGAGGGCACATAATAACAACAAAACAACTCACAGGGTCACTATAAGTCATAGGAGATTCAACTGCGCGTCACTACAACAAAGCCATTTAAGGTGTCTAAACATCCTTTTAAATCTTTGTCATTAGGTAATACAGAAATATATTCAATCAATTGCTTTAATGTCTTATTTATTATTTAATAAGTTGTTAGAAAAATCTCTCTCTGCCTGTAGTCTATATACTGCTAGAAGATGAAGAGAAAAATAACACGTTTTTAAAGCATTATAAATTCTGGAACATCAGTATTGCAAATAGAAAACGGACAGAGTTTCTAGAAGTATCTCACCATTTTCCCCATAGATGTTCTGTAGGCAATGTTTCTTTAGAGATAAAATGTAAATGACTAATGGAATCGAGGCAGAAGGGGAAAAATAGAATAGTATTATGTTGTGCCTGGTAGGCTTTTAAAACTCATGGAAAAAATGTGAAAAGTAAAAATAAGTTATAAGGTGGGGCAAACACTCCAGAAGGATTTTATAGAAATATTGACACAGGAAAGAATAGACATTCCATGTTGTTTACTTTAACAAAGTATCTGATGCTCTATTGAGTCATGATGGTTATAAAGCATTTGTTTTGTGAACTAGACTCAGTGCAAGAAGAATCCAGCTCTGGTAGATATTAACAGATAAATATCTATACACTACTGAACAACAAAAAATGTTTACAAATGCTTGCTTATGATAGGATGATAGGGGTCAGACTCTTTCAAAGAGTTGTTAAAATGTTAAAATGCAAAAGTCCCTATTACTACATTGTTTTTGAAAAAGAAAAGAAAATAAAATTAAAGTCTAAGAGATAGAACAATTGAGTGGAATGCATTGATGCCTTTTGAAAATTTATTATTAAGGATCTAAATAATCTATTGGTGATGGATCTGTGGAAAAACACGAAAGCTGAAAGCTTCAGAGCATAGATGGCACATACCCAGCAGAAACCTAAGGATTTAAAAACAACAACAAAAAAAAAACAAAACACAGCAACAACCTGATTCAGACAATGTACAAATTCCTCTTTTTCCCCCTTCAGAATGTTTATATACAACTACAGAAGGAAATAAATTGGAAATCTTTACTTTAACATGGAGAGAATTTTGTTGTCAGTCAGTTCATGCTGCTGCATATATTCAGATCAGAAGGTAAACCATCTATGAGCTGGGGGCACTATTTCAGTATTTATTGAAACTGAAAAATAAACTGCTCAATCAAAGTCTGATTGTAAGGATAGGCTTTGGAAATGCTGTGGTACACAAACTATTATTAATAGTGGGCTAAGCCACTAGCCTTTTACATTTCACTTTGCAGCTCTATCAAGAGTATATCTTTGCTGGCACATCCTGCCTTTTCTATCACTAGTTTTTGTTTTCTCCAAACTCCACACCATACCAAACAAAGTGCTGTCTATTTAGAAATATGTGCACATCGCACATGTATTTATGTATTTATCCATACAGATTACAAGATGCACACACATACATACATATATATTTACAAGAAAAAAATGGATTTGTCTTGATTCCAAGAAGACTTCACTTTACAGAATGTTACAATTATAAAAGTGAAATAGCCAAGAAACAGATTTCTAATGTCCATAGCTTAAAAAGGAAGGCTGTTTCATATAAGTCAAAGTCGAGTTGATGAATTATTCATTATTTTCATTTCAGATTCCTTGGGTTTATATTTTTATTTGAAATTGGTAATTTCCTACCTTTTTGGGAGTGTGTAGTGTATTTCAGGGCATAATGACAGTGCATAGGAGGTCGCACTGTGGTTGTGTACCTTCGAGTCAGAATTGATGCACAGTTGACCCTCCAGTGGGTTTTCAGAAATAGCAAGTCACACAGGAGGAGAAGTAAATCACACACCATCCTTCTCTCACAGAGCAGCTGGTGGCTTTGAACCTTATGCTTTTTAGATTGCAGCACAGTTTCTTATCACTATGCCCAGAAGTTTTGTTTCTGTGGTGGTTCAAATTCACCAACGCCTCTAATGGAGAAAGAGGAATAGTTTCCTCTCACTATAATCTACAGAATTAGAAGTGTATGTTGTTATGATTTGAAGCTAGTTAAACTGCTGAATCAAGACATAAATAGTATCTTTGATTCCACTAATGGCAGTTGGATAAGTTTTTGTTTGAGCTATAGTGAGTTTATATATATTTGTCTTTTATTGACTATGCAAGAGAATTGAACTGTGTGGCTCACGACAAATTATGGCTAACATTGAGAACAAAGGGAATCTCAGAACAATTAACTGTACTCATGGGAAGCCAATACCTAGACCAAGAAGATACTGTTGTGTGAACAGAACAAGGGAATGATACATGATTTAAAATGAAGAAAAGTATGTGTCAGGGTCATATATTTTCCCCATGCCTTTTCAATGTGTACACTGAGCAAATTATTCAAGAAAATGGACTCTATGAAGAAGAATGTGGCATCAGGATCGGAGAAAGGCTTGGCAATAATCTTCAGTATGCAGACGATACAACCTTGCTTGCTGAATGCTCAAAGTGAAGAATTCTTGAGACACTAGCTACATAACATCAGACACTGTAGCCTTCAATATGAATTACATCTCAACATCAAGGAAACAAAAATTTTCACCAATAGATCACATCATAGTTGATGGAGAAAAGATTGAAATTGTCAATGACTTCATTTTATTTGGATCTACAATCAATATACTTGGTACCAACAGTCAGGAGATCAAGAGATTTATAACACTGGGGAAGTTAGGGACCTCTCTAAAATATTAAGGAACAATGATGTTAGTTTGAGGACTATGTGCTGGATTCAGACCATGGTGTTTTCAATCACTTGTTATGCACCTGAGATCTGCACAATGAATAAAGATGACAGAAGAAAAATTGATGCTTTTCAATGGTGTCGGAGAAAAGTACTGAATAGCCCATGGACTACCAAAAGAACAAACAGGTACATCTTAGCAAAGGTGCAGCCAGAGTGCTATTTGGAGGCAAGGATGGCAAAGCTTTGTCTCACAGACTTTGGGCATGTTGCTAGGAATGAATCATCTTTGGAGAAGATAATCAGACGGGGGTATGGAACAGGAGAGGAAGACTTTCAACTAGGTGGATTGACAGTGGCTGTGGCAATGAACTTGAGTGTGTCAGAGATGGTGGGATTAGCACAGGATAGGACAGGGTTTTAATCTCTTGTTCACAGGGTTGCTATGAGCAGCGTTTAACTCAAGGGCACCTAACAACAACAACAACATCATCATCATATCACACACACACACACACACACGCGCGCGCGCACACACACACACACACACAGACACACACACTCACTCTTAATTTCCTATGATTCTCGATGCTAACAACTTACTACTTGCTACGTTAGCCTGATATGACTAGAACACTGAACCTTGGGAACCAGAAAATTTGAGACTGAATAGTTTTTAAAAGCAATCAACTGAATTTCTTGCTGGAAAGCAGTAAGTGGTGATATCATTCAAATCCGAACAGGGCCACTGAAGAGGAATGTTTGGATCGGGACTTGGAGCAGGTGTGAAGACAAATGACAATCTTGATTTCTAAACTTCTCCCTAGTGGAGAGAGCCTTTCTTCATATAAAGGCAAGAAGCTGCTCACCAGGTGGATTTTCTAAGCCCTAGTTTAAAGGGGAAACAAACACAAACAAATAGCACCCAACATTTCTGACAAATGGATCGCTCTGGCGCCTGCGGTACATAGGAGGAGAAGAGAAGGATAAAAATGGACACAAAAGTAGAAAGGGACCGAACATGAATAATGAAGAATGAAAGCAATCTGAAATGAACACCTGCTAGACTGACACCAAAGAGGAACAGGAGAGCAAAGTAAGATAAATGCTCATCGTGGAGATATGTAAGATCGAAGGTGGGGAAGGAGCGGCAGGTATGAGCTAGTGATATAAATGAATTAATTACACGGGAGCAAGCTTGTTCCAACACACGCTGGAATCAATGCTATGCAAAGATCTATGATAACAGCAGCACCGGTTTGTCGATGTTCAAAATAAGCAAGAGTAATCAGGAGGAGTGATGGTGAGGCCTGTAAGTTGGGTCCATCTGTCTTTTAATTTCACTAGCTCTATTCTTATCATTATTACAGTAAAGCTGTCACTATTCAAAGTCCACAGACATGAGTCATTCTGTATAGCTGAGCTTCCCAGTAGGTGAAAGGTGGCCAATTTAAGGACTGAGACACTATGTTAAACTTCTTTATTGTTATTTATACAGATACCTTTTTGGATGGGTATCTGGCCAAATGAGTATCTAGTGATGGCTGGGCAGTTTTAAATCTAAGGCTTATTAAATGACAGTATCTCTCTCTCTCTCTCTCTATCTCTCTTTCTCTCCTTCAAGGCTGACTCATGACTTTTGTTTTGTTTTTCTAATCATCCTGCACATTCTATACCTTTGTTATTTTAACTTGAATAGCACCCTCAAGTATATGATATATTGTTATTTCTTTGTAAAGCTTTAACTATCTAAATAGATCTGTGTTTATTTATTTAATTTGACTGTGAAATGAGGAAATATAGGAATTTAGAAGTCATCTAATCCATTGGCACTAAGTTGATTCTTACTCATCCTGGCTCTTAATTGGGTTTATAAATCTTTATGGAGAAGTTTGCACGTTTCTCCTGAAGAACATATGATGGAGTAAAAGCACTCATATTTTGGTTAGCGACGTATTCACAGCACACTATGATACCAGAATTTCTGAATCAACTAATGATGTTGGCGTTATGTGCCATCAAGTTGACTTTGATTATGACTCATAGTCACCCTATGAACAAGTCCTATGCAGCACCATTCTCATGACCTTTGATGTGCTCAAGAGCATGGCTACAAAGAGCCAGGTTATTTTACAAGTAAGAGAAATAGGCTCAGTGGGGAGTTCAACTTGCTGAATGCCAAGTAGCTGGTGGTCAAGTGACAAGAAGCTACTCTGCAAACTGGATACAATGTGGTTTGAGGCACCAGCTGCTCCACAGGACAAAGAGAGCTGTCTCCTCCCTTGGCTGAAAACTCTCAGGAGGATCAACTATGGGTGGGTTCTGAATCTTTGGTCCACAAGGACAACAACAACAACAGGGATTTAAGAGCAAGCAGAGCGTACTCAGATTTGTGTTTCTAAAAACAGAAACAGTATAAAAATTAGCCAGTATAAAAGAAAAATGTTGTTAAAAAAACCCAAGCAAGCAAAATTTTAGCCAACCTTGAATCCACCTTGGAGTGATCTGTTGTTGTTGTGTACCAACCCATAGCTGACCTTCTGGAGGGTTTTTAGAGACAGTTAATCGCTCAAGAGGGGATTGCCCAGTTTACCCCCATGGAGCATTTGGTGGCTTCGAACCATTTGCCTTTGGGATTGCAGAACAGCTTCTTTGCTTATTTCCAAGAGATCTCTGTAAAGCATAGTTCTACTCTTACACAGAAGAGGTCTCTATGAACAGAATCAACTCCACTAAAGTTGTTCTTTTTCAGCTGTTAATTTACCCAGGAACTTTCTTCTCTGGGAAGACTGAAGTCAAGGTGTGTTGTGCTGGATTGAGTTTCTGGTAAGTGATTCAACTCTCTCCCTCTTGCCCTACATAAACCTATCATTTGTAGAGAGGGAGAAAGAGTCTGGCCAATGCACAATCCTTTTAATAATTGATATTAGAATATGTTGTTGTTAAGTGCCGTCGAGTCACAGGCGACTCATAGCGACCCTAAGAAGGAGAGTCCTCGACGAATATAGATTAATTATAATGAATGTGTATGTTTTTAAAAGCTAGATTTTAAGCAGCAAAATAAACTAAGAAAATTATTTCCTTTTTACGTCTTCTAGAATTATCTTGCAAATGAGAAGAAGGATTAAATTCTAAGTGAGATTTATGTCACCAAAAATATGACCTTCCAAGATGTAATGAAGAATGTTCATGACAGAGGTGTGTCACATACATTATTGTTGGTTGGAATAATGGAATTCTTCTTTTTATAATTTATACTAAATTTTTATGATTTACATTTTAACAAATATGATTATCTAGCTCCTATTTTTTAATGTATCTTTAACCAAAGAGAGTTTGTTTGGACTTGCATATAATTAATTCACATTATTAAATACAAGTTTGGAAAAAATATTAGACGGAGAAAACTCATTTTAAAATAACTTTAAAAAGTGGAAATTGTGGTCATCAAATTAAGGAAATAGTCATTTAGGAAGTTGTTTTTATGGCTCAGGACACAGAAAATTACGACTTGGGACAGAATTCTGGCAATGGTAAGTTGCGAAAATAATTTACTTGGTAGATATATTTTAAAGTCACACTTAATATGATGAGGTGAATGTGGCTTGTGAAGGAAGATAGGGGACAGGGAAGTTGCTGAAGATTGGCATCAGCCTCTTAGATAAGACCATAGGGAAGATACGAGCTAGAATGATAGAGGAAAAATAGAATCTGTTTTTGCAAGAAGGTGTTGAGGAGAGGGGAATTGTAGGTGTGGTGGAGATAAAGGGCTTAAAAGTATTGTGGAAAACTCAGTGGGAAGAGAAGCATGGAAGAAATTAGAAGAGGGAGCTGAGGAGAAAGGTTGTGACTAACTGTCACAGCCAGAGCATGTCAGCACGTGTTAGTTCCTCATGAGAGGCTTTCAGAATTAACTGGGGTACAATTTAAATGGATGAGATCTGAGTTTCCTGTGATTATAATTTAAGGGCAAACTGATTTTTATTATCATGGCCCTATCTCAAACTTTTTCTAAAAGCAACCCATGGAGTACAGTTTCCTCCTTTCCCACTCCATATCCTGAAAAATTCAGGATTGTGATTGCAGCAACCTCTCAATACAGTATTTTAGTAATAATGATAAACTGTTGGACATAAATGAGATTTTATTTTCTTGGTTTGAAAAAGGGCTGAATTAACTCAATCTACGTGGTGACTCCTGCCAATTGCAGTAGTAATTGACCAATTGGACCAATTGGCAGCATCAGGATGGATGGTGAAGAGATTGAGATTGTACACAGCTTTAGTTTGCTTGGCTCCATAGTCAACAGTCTTGGCACCAGCAGCCAGGAAATTAAAAGGCGCATTGCAATGGGAAAGTCTACTGTTAGGGACCTATTCAAAGTGCTGAAGACCAATGGTGTCTCTTTGGAGACTAAGGTGCATCTGATACAGGCCATGGTCTTCGCAATCACCTGTTATGCATCAGAGAGTTGGACAATGACCAAGGAGGATAGAAGGAGAATTGATGCCTTTGAGCTGTGGTGCTGGAGAAGAGTATTGAGAATACTATGGACTGCTAGGAAAACAAACAGATTTGTCCTGGAAAGGGTTAAATCAGGTGGCTCCTTGCAGGCAAGGATTCTGAGGCTCTGTCTAACATACTTTGGACATGTTGTGAGGAGAGACTGGTCCTTGGAGAGGGACATCATGCTTGGGAGGGTGGAGGGACAGAGCAGGAGAGGAAGGCCCTCTATGAGGTGGATTGATTCAGTGATTGGGATAATTGGGATGGGAGTGTTGGAGACAGTGCGATTGGCACAGGACAGAGCGGAGTTTAGGGCTGTTGTTCATAGGGTCGCTATGAGTCGCAGGTGACTCGACGGCACATAACAACAACAACAACAACATGGTGACTGTATAGTTAGATGACAATTGTTTAGATTTTTTTTTTTTAAAAAAAGCCATAGTAAAGAAGTGTCATTTTGAAGTGGTTTTAAAGCACAGTAATGACAATATATGGAAAGCTGGATAGATCTTGGATAACTGGGGGATTTTCAGTTAACATAGAATTTGAACAGGGCAGCAAACAGCAAATGCTCTTGCGGTCCTGGAGAGATTAGAATTCTCATTCATTACTGGTGGGACCGTAAAACAATACAGCCACTATGGGAGGTAGTCTGGCACTTCCTCAAAAAGTTGGCAATAGAAATACTGTTGGACCCAGTTATTCCACGACTCAATATTAACCATAAAGTTTTGGCTAACACTGAGAATAATGGGAATTCCATAATACTTGATTATACTTATACAAAACTTATACATAGACCAAGAGGCTGTTGTACAAACAGAATAAAGAATAGGGGAAGACCACATAGTTTAAAATTAGGTGAAGTGTGTGTCAGTATTTTATCCTTTATCCACACTTATTTAATCTATGCTGAGTGAATTATTAAAAAATCTGGACTCAATGAAGAAAAATGCAGCAACAGGATTGGAGGAAGACTCATCAATGACCTTCATTAAGCAGATGATAAAATCTTGTTTGCTGAGAGCAAGAAGGACTTGAAGCATTTGCTGCAGAAGTTTAAACACTGGAGCCTTCAACATGGGTTGCATCCCAACATCAAGAAAATAAAATCTTCAGCACTGGACCAATAGGAAAAATTATGATAGCTAGAGAAAGAATTGAGCCTATTGATGACTTCTTCTTACTTGGATCTACAATCAATACACTTGATACCAGCAGTCAGAAGATCAAAAGATGTATTACACTGGGAATGTCTACAGTAAAAGACAGTTCCAAATTATTAATGATGTCACTTTATGGACTAAGAGACACCTGATTCAGGCCATGACCAAGTTACTTGCTATAAATCTGAGAGCTGAACAATGACTAAAGATGACAGAAAAAGAAATGATGCCTATAGACTATATTATTGGGGAAGAGTGCTAAGAATCTCATCGGTTACCAAAAGAAAAGATTTCTCTTGGAGAAGGTGTCGCCAGAGTGCTCTTAGGAGACAAAGATAGTGAAGCTTCATGTCACATACTTTGGACATGTTGCTAGGAATGATTAATCCTTGGAGAGGGATATCGTGTTTGGGAAGGTGGAAGAGCAGTGAAAGAGGAAATCCTTGGCCAGGTGTGTTGACATCATGTGGCAATGGGCTTTGGTGTCAGAAATAGTAAGCCTAACAGGATAGGACAGTGCTCAGGTAAGTTGTTCATAGAGTACAACTACTCAAACGAATAAAATTTAACAAAATCTTCCCACTACCGGGAATATACCATAAAGAAATCTGAAGAGTAACTCAGATGTATGAAACCCACGTTCAGTACTGTTAACGATAGTGGAGAGATAGAAGCAATCCGGTACATTTATACAATGCAATATTATGCTGCATTGACAAACAATGAATTTGTAAAATACTACATAAGATGGATTAAGCCTGGAAGAAATTATGCTAAGGAAATATCTCAGACACAAAAGGAGAAACGTTGCATAGCGCTTCTGTTATAAAATAAGACTGACACTGGGAGTCAGGGAAGAACAGGAAAGAGTGGAGAGATAATGAACACTGAAGGGAGAGATGAGGAGAAGGGCTGTCTGAAAAGAATTCATAATTAGGTATAATATGTATGACAATTAACTATCTGGAACTAGAGGTACATTACAAAGAGGATGACGGAAGAAGAGGATTTGAGAAGGAGGGAAATATGCAACAAAGAATGACTAAAAACCCAATCTTTGTGTAAACTTTCATTATAATCCACAAGTTTAAAAAAAAATGCATGTTAATTAACAAGGTCACTGAATCCAAATCAACTAATAATATCTTTCCTCATTGAAATACTTTTTTTTAAGTCATGTAGGTGAAAGTTTATAGATTTTATAAGTTTTTTATTCAACAATTTCGACTAATTTTTCTGTTCAACAATTTATGTGTCTGTATTTTCTCAAGGCATTAGTTACAATTCTCTCAACACAAAGTGCTTTTCACCTTCTTCCTGTATTCCTCATTTCCAGTCATCCTTCTTTCTTGCTCCTTCCAGCCTTCTGTGCTTAGTTTTTGGACAAATGCTACCCTATTGTTTCTGCATGGTTAGTTGTACTGGGGAATAAATTCTTCCATGGTGTTACTATTCACTTTCTCTATTTGTTGTTTGTCTGGGAGTGGGTTCAGTTCCAACAATGAAGAACATCTAAGGGCCATAATTTCAGAGATTTGTCTAGACTCTTTCACATAAATAACTTGTTTAATAATAATATTTTTTGTTTTTGAGTTTTGTTCTACATTTTTATCTTCTTCTCTGTTCAGAATTTTCTATTATGATTCTGACCAGAATAGTGAGTGGAGATAGCTGGACACCATATGATCCTCTGGTCTCCAGGCAGGGGAGGAGAGGCTATGGTTCCTTAGATTTTTAGACAATTTTTTTCTTTGAATCTTTGATTTCTTTTCATGCTTCTTTGTTCCAGAGGATAGAATAATAATTGCATTTTAGATTATGAGTTGCAAAATTTTAAGAAACTTTTTTGCTACTCACTGGAGCTTTAGTGGCATAGTCCACAGGAAGTTGTACTCTATCCTAAAGAGTGCAGACCTGTGGAGGTTCAACTCTCCAAGTGATTCCAAGAAAGGTGGGTTGAAATTTATAGCTTCAGAAACCTGACAGAGGACCCCTAAGAGTTGAACCTCACTCCATGGCAGTGTGTTTTGAGTTTGATGTCAGATATAGAATATTTTCTAAAAAACTTTTTTTTAAACTGTGCTTGCCAATTTACCTAGCTCAACTTCACAATTAAAACTATAGGTCCCAGGGAGCGCTGGTGGCCTAGTGGCAAGAAGCTGCACTGCAATCCCAGAGGTGCACAGTTTGAATCCACCAGATGCTCTGCTGGAGAAGGAGGGGCAATCTCCTTCTATGCCAGTCAGATTCGATTTGACGGTACACACACACAAAAATAATAAAATTTTAAAAAAACTAATAAAATAAATAAAAACTATGGGTCCCATAGTTGACTATTGTTCTAAGTCCCAAATTCAAGAAGGTAGAAGTTTGGCAAAAGAAAGAATGATTGTCAAAGAGACGGATTAACGCAGCGACTATATCAATGGGCTCATGCATGGCAGAGATAGTGAGGATGATGAAGGATATAGTAAGTTTCCAATCCGTGCTTCATAAGGTCGCTATGAGCCTTCACTAATTGCGCAGCTCCTGAGAAAAAGAAGAATATCTTCCTAGTTATCCATTGTTCCCCACACTTCTTCTTAAGTAAAGAAAGAAACAATGACAATAGAATAAAACCAAACCAGAGAAAATTTTCAGAGTCATTTTTTAAGATTCCAGAAAGGAAAATAAAAGCTAAAAGCATAAGTACATATGCACGGACAATACGTCCCTTTTAAAATGTATACAAAACACCTTTAAAGGGACTCTAATCAATTGCTGTTGGTGATTTTGTCAAGAACAGGTTATGGTTTCACAATCAATATTTAACTCTATGCCAAATTTTCCAATAGTATGTGTGCACCCTAGTCATAAACTCTGAACTCTGTTCAGCAGCAGTGTCATGCTGTTTGTTTATTGTTTAAATTTTGCTTTTGTTTTCCTTGCTAAATTATCACACTCCTAGCCAACACGGTCAGTTCATAACTTCTGCTGCACCACAATAGATGATGATCAGTCATTAAGATTGACCATTTGACCTGGCAACTATCTCTAAAACATTCATCGTCCTCAAGGTGAAACTCCTCATTGGGTCTTGGAGGCTGTGAATCTCACTGGAGGTGATTGTCCATTTTCTCCTACACAGACACTGATAAATTTGAACTGGTAGAGAGACATTGCTTTTGGATTAGCACCACAATTCCCTATGGACTATGCCCCCATCAAACAATAACGATAACAATTTATATTTTCGATCACTCTCTTAAATCTGAAAAGCATTTCTAGGTGCTTGATACAAATTGTCTGTATTGATCCTTAGTATCATTAGGCAGGTGGTAGCCTAGGGCTAAGGAGCTGTGCTGCAATTCCAAAGACAGGCAGTTCAAATCCACCTGTTGCACCACAGGAGAAAGATGAGCATTCTCCTTCTGTGCAATTAAACGGCCTCTGAAAACACATGGAGGATCATCCATGTGTTAGTTATGACTTGATGGTACACACAACAACAACAACAACAACATTTTTCTAAACCAAGAAGTGTAGTCAAATGTTCCCTGGAAGCAAGTGAGGATGGTGTTTTTTGGACACAGATGCAGTATTGCCAGAATCAATTTTAGACACTTTGAAGATTGCCAAAACATAAGATGCATGGTCTCTGGCATCCCAGAACTCAGAATCTAATTCTGAAGTCACCAGGGCCAAATATTAAACTCTAAGACCACAGAGTTTGAAGGAGGACATATGTAGTTATGAATGAATGGATCTACCGTCTTCTAGGTATGTTGAGTGCACTACATTTCTTGTTAAGTCAAGATGACTTTGTCCTCAAACAGAATTTAGCAACATAAAACACAGAATGATGATACGAGAATAAACGAGGTGATGTATAGCATTCTTTGAATAATACTTGGTTTTTGTAAATTGGAAATACTATTTCCAGTGTAATATTATCTGCACCTCTAAAAATACAAGCACTAGTACAAGGCATTCTATGATGTATCCCAAGTTGGTGGAATGTACAGTAACATGCAGTGGGAGCTGTTCTCTAATCCTCTCTCTTCCACAAATCTCTCCCTGAGGGAGTACACGGTACAATTTTAGGAAATGCTTGTAAAAAGTGAATGGATTGGAGGCTCCCATCTGAAATTTTTTCTTTTTTATCTCAGGATTTGTGTCTATTGAATGTCTATTTTCTCTTATTCTTCTGCTCCTAGAATCATACTGTGACTTGTAACTTAGATTTTATAGGTATCTTAATCTCTTATTCTGCTTAACTGTTCAACTATTTAGGCATTTCCTTGCAAATGCATTTTTAGTTGTCTTTTTAGAAAGTTGTATATGCTGTAAGTATCAAAATAGTACTGGCTATGTTTTATATTATTTGATTATTTTGCCTGGGGTTGATGTTATAACACATCTGGTAGGATTCTTATACTTAGGGACTATCTCTTGTTCTTCCTTGAGTATAATTACACAATCCTATTTCCACTGGACATTCAGAGGAGGAAGTAATTTTTTTCTAGTGTCAAACAAACTGACTTTTGGAAAATCAGTTCACTACTAAAGATTAATTATCACTTACAATTTTAATAGTAAAGAAAAGTGTACCAATTTAAAATCTTTAAGGTTTTCTTAACAATCTAAAACTAAAAGAATGATGTTTTGAACCATTTTTAAATGATGTCATATGAAGTAGTTGGTACAAGCAAATACCATCTGCTTTGTCCACTTTTGAAATGGATTCCCTGGGAAAAACTCATCATTGTGCTAATATTTTTATTGGATAATATTTGTGGCTGTTTCTAAATGAAGAAGGAAAACAGAGGGAGAAAGAAATGAAACAGATAATTAAATATAAGATAGTACAGATTGTTGTGCTGTTATTATATGCTGTTGGGTCGCTTGTGACCTTATGCACAGTATCTCTGAACCCTGCTCTGTCCCGAGCCAACCTCATTGTCTCTGACACACCTATCCCCATTACCCCAGTCACTGAGTCAATCCATCTCATGAAGTGTCTTCCTCTCCTGTGCTGTCCCTCCACCCAAGCATCATGTCCCTCTCCATGAACTGGTTCCTCCTTGCAATATGCCCAAAGTATGTCAGACAGAGCTTCAAAATCTTACCTCTATTTAACCCAGATCAAGTTTAGTTTCATTTGAATGAGAGTTGGTTTTGTTGGTTTAAGGGTTTTTTTTCAAATTCTTTTCTTCTAATTACTAGAATTGGTTTCAATTTTAATTCAAAATTGTGTTTATTTATTTGGTTATTTGTCTTGATTCAGGGTGTTTTGTTTGGGTTTTATGTAAATAGACCATCATTTGAATGAGCATAATTCTGTAAGCCTTGTTCCCCCCTATAGTTTCACAGAGAAGCAACTAACACACCAAACTATTATATGTGGATGGCTGAAGACTGTGGTGATTTTATGACATCCTTGGAATTTCATATCCATGAAATAGGAATAAAAGCTTTGTACCAGATGCTTCTTTTGTTTCATCTTCTCCTCTTCTGGAGAGGAATGAAGGAGATGGGTTGCTAGAGGTTTATCTGCATGCAGAGATTGCCACCACTGGGAAGGGGAAATGCCAGTATTATTTTGACATTAGTCATAATTATTGTCTTTTGTCAAGATATTATATGTCAAATCCTATTGTAAAGTGGAAGTAGAGGATAATGTGTATGGATACAAGAAACGTATAGCTTGGAGCTGTCCTTAGAGTTCCAGTCAAATTGAAGTAGTGACTTACGGGACAGAGCCATCTATAGCAATGATTGATGAAGAAATGATGTAATGGAGGGTATTAAATTCCTCTCCATGTGTATTATAGGAGCAGTGTTTTATTGGAAATGTCTAGTGAGCAGCTGCAACACGAACAGAGCCTCATTTAAAGAATTTATCATATCATTTGCATAATTCCCTTACTTGATTTGTCAAAGGAGACCAAAGTCACACAGACCAGACAAAAAGATTGTGTCATTCCCTATACAGCCCACAGACAGAGCTTTTACCTGCTTATTTCCCATTCAAACAATCTACAGCAAATTGAATGGAAGGGAAATTTTAATTATTTACCCAATTTATCCCAAGTGTATAGACACTTAGCTTTTCAGAGTAATAGTTTCTTGGTCTATTTCATTAATTCAAAAAGGTACTGAGCTGTTTCTGGATGAACCTGGGGAGAAGTGGTGCTACTTACTGGGATTTTCTACTGTTCTATTGTAAACAAGATGCACAAGACAAATGCCAGAGGCGATCAGTGACGTGACTGACGTGGACATGCTCGTCAAGTTGAAGGTACTTTGTGCATTTGGTCTGATATCTGCGATGTTAAAATCATATGTGAAGAGGAGAGACATCTCTCCTCATTTCTTTACCATGGAGCATTTTTGGAATTAGAGGTTTGGAAAGGAACAAAATAGCCATTGTTGAACACACACACACACGCGCGCGCGCGCACACATACTATGCTTCCGTCCCCTCCTTTTTAACTACTTTGTCTTTTCCTAAGAGTGTTGGCAAAAGCATCTAACTTTTAATGAGCACTTACTCTAGCTGATCACAAGATCCTCACTCTGGCTCTTGGGATAGATTCCTGGGCTTGTTTTAAAGACACTGAGCCAGAGAAGGTAGTGGGTTGCCTGAGGCTCGATGGCCAATTAAGACAGGAGCTGGGATTTGGACCTAACTCCAACTCTTATTCTTACTATGATCATATGTTCTTTCTGTTTCGAAAGTCATTTATAATTAAAGAAAGGAGGCTAACCATACAACCAAATAAGGGAATTTCAAGACATGGTTTACATGCTATTAAAGAAGAAAAGGACAGTGTATAAGATTGAAGCTGACGTTTTCTAGAAAGTGTTAATTCTAGAGAATGTTAATTGAAACCTTAGATTGCCAATTCCAGAATTTTTTAGGATAAAAGAATCTTGTAAGAGGGTAGTATTCAAGGAGATGCATTTGTTTCACACCTTCTTCTTACCCACCTTTGGTACTATTTGCAATTAAGTGTAGTTGGAGTTTTCCTATGTTTTTGTTTATGCTTTTTGTAGGTACCAGAAATGCTTTGCCATCAAGCAGGTTAGCTGTGGAATAGACAAATATGAATATAAATTAGAATGAGAAAAGTCAATGGGAATTTGAAAAGTGGAATAAGCATTTTATCTTCTCTTCATTGAGAGCACATCAAAATGAGTAAGCACAGACCGTTTCTCCCCTTCTCTGCATGTTGTTTCAGCAACATAAATACTAATTGGTTGCTATGGTGATCTCAAGCTTGCAACTAAATCTGAAGTATCTAGGTAACAGTGTCTGCAGGTGAGAATGTGAGAATGATGAACGCTTTCACTCTGGAGTTTTGTAGGGAGATGGTGCTGAAGTATGAAAACTGGCAAATGTACCCTTGGCTCCAAAAGATGGGTAAATTTGTTAATTTTATCTTCATCATCTCTGACTAGATCAATTCATCTAGGCACAGAAACTGGATTGCCTTCATATAAGTTCGTCTCCGAACTTGACAACTTCCATAAACTTGCAGTCAATGAGAAATACCAGTTATGGGCAGAATTTAGCACTTAATACACTTTTTATTTTATTGCTGAAAAGGGTTCAGCAACACTAAGATGATTTAAGCCATCAATGAGATGCAGTGGAAACAGCCTAGTAAAATCAGAGTCAGTCCGTGCCTCTTCTTCCTGACTCATGGGTTTATTAGGAAATCTCATTCTTTAAGGTCCAAAGGATGAACAGCGCTCCTCCAAGTCAAGACCCTTGCGTTTTAATCGGTGGCTGCCACCAATCAGCTGCATAACGTGTCACGCAACCTTTCCAAGTCTCCATTTCCTCGTTTATGAAGGGGATGATAACAGAGCCTCTCTCCCAGGGCTGTTATGGGGATTAAGGATTGAATTATTCTAAAGCACTTTGCAAATACAAGTGTTATATAAATGCTAAATACTAACCTATGGCTTTGATTTCATTAGCTCTTCACATTTGAAAGTTATAAGAAGAGCTGAATAGTTATAAAAGGTTCAACAAAGAACTCTGCGTTATAAAAGGAAATATGTATGCAGTGATATGTTGGTGTATTTATGTCTATCTACCTGTCTGTCTGTCTATCTATCTACCTATCTATCTCTGTCTGTATCTATATCTATATTTACCTATGTTTTATTTGCTTGATTGTTCAGTTAATGTTCAGGATGTTCAGTAGAACTTTCCCCATTGTACTAGGATCGGCAAGTGATTTCAAGAAGAATGGAAGAAAGTCCTCGAGTCCTTGTGTACCAAAATGTTAGGAAATTAGAAACGTTTTTCTGACCTTAATAATCAGGACAGTAAGGTCTGGTCACATATTACAACTCCACCTTCCTCCTCCATTTACTCCTTCAGCCTATTTAAGAAAAGAATTCAGCTGTTCTATTGCTCTTCCTTAATCTTAAATCATGGTAAAAAGAAGATATCTGTCCACCTCACTGAAAATAAGTATTACATTTAATGACTCCAAAAGATTCACTGACAGTGAGACATGACGAGTCCTCACTCCATTTTTTTACATTGCTCCACATTTGTGTGCCCTGAGGACCAGCTAATATATCCTCTCTAATGTGTGAAAATGAAGCAATAGAACTGAAGAAGACAAAAAGTTGAGAAAGGACCTCAAAGCAGTTTGTGGCCCTAGTATTTAGCCTGGCAAATATGAGTGAATGTCTCTGGATCAAAAAGACATGTAGATGCTAGTCAAAGTTGATCCATTTACCAGCACCAATTCAAAAGAGCCGGTCTCTGAAAAAGTGGAGTGCACCCATGGCAAGGGGCAGAAACAGTCTAGTGAAGTCATGCTACACTAGATCACTCATAACAAAGAACAAAGTGAGAAGGTCTTACAAAGAAGTAATGTGAAGTCACACAATGAAATGTGCTCACGCATGGTTGCTACATAGACATATAAGTGACTTAGTATTATATTCTTGATGCTTTCTATGTCATATTCTTGTTTGTCTCCACCCCCATTCCTTCACATTTTTTGAAAACAGAAGAAGCAGAATAGAGAAAATAGCATAGAAAACTAAGCCACAAATCATTGAGTCTTAGCTCCTTCCATATTAGAGAGAGCAAATGGAAATGAGTATCAAATAAGAGATATCAGACTTTTAAATCAAATATGACTGAACATTTTCGACCTTAAAATCATGAGAAGCAATGAAACCTAAGTACAAGAAATATAATAGGGATTATGGGAAAGAAATATGTGCTACAGAGAACTGCCAGATATGTAGGCTGAGTTTAGAAGAAGCCATGCTACCAGGGATATTATAGCTAGTGTTAGATGGATCTTGGCTGAAAGCAGAGAGCCCCAGAGGAATATCTGGTTTTCATTGACTATACAAAGGCATTTGACTCAATAACACCTAACAACAACATAGCTTCTAACACTGATTAGTCCTGGGTGCATGATCTATAGTTAAATTTTATTTTCACCATGATCATCCCTTACTTTTTCTAATAAGCAAACTGCTTGATAAATAACATTTGTTTTTTGGTTTGTGTCAACTTTGGAATCCCTGAATGATACAAACAACATCCCACTTGCAAGATCTGATAGAAGCTTCATGAAAATCAGCCCATTCAAACCTTATGGAGAATTTCACTTCTAATCAGTGTTAGAAGCTATATTGCTGTTGTTAGTTGTTATTGCATTAACGATATCTCATAGCAGTCTAGTGAGCAACAGATCTGAGTCCTGTTGTATCCTGGGCCATTCTCATCTTCTCTGATATACTTGGACCCATTATTTTAGTCAATGTATCAGTCCATCTTGTTAAGGATCTTTCTCTCTTTTGTCAATCCTCCACCTTTCCAAGAATAACGTCTTTTTCTAAGGACTGTTAACTTCTAATGACATGCCTCTGTTGAGTCAAATACAACCCATAGTGACCTTACAAACAACAGATTTGAATCCTGTTGTATTCTGTACCGTCTTCACACTTACTGATACACTAGATCACATTGCAGCTGTCATTGTGTCAAACCATCTGGTTGAAGGTCTTCCTCTCCTTTGCTGACCCTCTGTCTTTCCAAGCATTATAATAGAAATGAGGCTAGAAAGAGAATGATCAAATGTTTTCTTTTCAATGACTTATTCATTCCAAATATCTAACTTAAAGGCACAAATGGTAACTTTACCCACGGAGCTCACCTGATGGGCTGCAAAGGAATCAGATTGACTACAACTGTGGAAGAAATCATTGGAGAAGCTCAATATCAGCAGTTAAAACTAGGCCAGAGGCACACTGTGGGTCAGGCCATCAATTACTCACATGTAAGTTCAAATGAAGGCTAAGAAAATGAAAACAGGTCCACAAGAACCAAAAATATGATCCTGAATCTAGTCCATCTGAGTTTCAAAATCATCTTAAGATGAGGTTTAAAGCATTGAACACCAATGATTGAAGAGCAGTTGAGCTGTGGAATAATATCAAAGATATCATCCACAAAGAAAGATAAAGGACATTACAAAGAGAAAGAAGAAAGAAAAAACCAAAATAGATGTCAAAATGAATTCTAAAAATTGCACTAAAGCGTCAGGAAGCCAAAATGAAGGAAAAACATGTGGAAGTAAAAGAGCTGAACAGAAGATTTCAAAGGGTGGCTCAAGAAGCCAAAGAAAAATATTATAATGAAATATGCAATGAGTATAAAGGGAAGAACTTGCTCTGCATTTCTCAAGCTGAGAAAACGGAAAAACAAAATTAAACCTTGAATCACAATACTGAAAGATACTATGGGCAATATATTGAATGATTCAAAAAGCATCAAAAGAAGATGGAAGAAATATTGTACCAAAAACAACAGACTGACACTGACTTCAGGAACTACCATATAAGCAGGAGCCATGAGTATTGAAGGAGGTAGTGGAAACTGCATTGAAGGCTTTGTCAAAAAATAAGGACCCAGGAATCAATGGCATGCCAATTGACTTGTTTCAACTAACACATGCAGCCCTGGATGTGCTCACTAGTCTATGACAGGAAATTTGACCAACAGATTGGAAGAGGTCTGCCCATATTCCCAAGAGGTTCCCATTCCCAAGAAAGAGTGATCTGACACAATGTGGAAACAATTGAACTGTATCATTCATAGCACATGAAAGCAAAATAATGCTAATGATTATTTGAGAATGTCTAGAACAGTACATAAATAGGGAATTGTCAGAGATTCAAGCAGGATTTAGAAGAGACTGTGGTACCAGGCATATTATTGTTGATGTCAGATTAATCCTGTCTGAAAGTAAAGAATACCAGAAGAATGTCTGATTATACTTTATTGACTATTCAAAGGCATTTGATTATGTGGATGCAAACAAGTTATAGCTAACATTGAGTATAATGGGAATCCTACAGCATTTAATTGTGCCCAGGAGAAATCTATATCTAGAACAGGAGTCTGTTGTGTGAAAAGATCAAGGGAACAATATATAATTTTAAATTAAGAAGGGAGTGTGTCATGGTGGTATTCTCTCTATATATAAAATTAATCTGTATGTTGACTCTAGGAAGAGTAAGACCCTAGGGAGAGTAATTATTGGTAAAACACCTACTTTCAAAGACAGTCTTGAGGATGTAAATTAATGTTGGAATTGGCCATAAGAGCTACAGAAGCAAACAGCTAAGAATGATATAAATACCTTTGAATTTATTATTGATAAAAAGAATGTGTTTTAGAGGAACATTGTAAAAGAATAAAACATTCCTATCTATCTTTTTCTAGCATACACTTCTAAGCATGTCTATATCTGCATGTGTGAATGTGTATGTGCATATCTATATGTGTATATGTGACTGCATATGGCTATATAGATATGTGTACTCTCTGTGTTTGGATACACACACACACACAAATGTGGATAAACACATACACATATTATAAATCACATGGGAGGAGTCTGCCCCTCTCTATCCCAGGAGCAGCTGGTGGATTTGAACAGACTACCTTTGAGCTTACAGAAAAACTGCCTAATCTTCTGAGTAAAGTATTTCAGTCACAATAGGACAAATTCTGCATGGTGCCACTGTTGTAAAACAGGACTGACCTCGGGGTTGGGGGGAGACTGAGAAAGATAGGTTCAGTAATGTATACTGAATTGAAACAGATGAGGGAGAAAACGGTTTAAAAGGGATATGTGATTAGGTATTTTTGTCATGACAGGTGTCTAGAGCAAAGGCCACATGGTGGAGTGGACCTGGGGGAGGGTTTGTAAAACAATTAAAGAATTTTTGTTTTACTTTTACAAGAGGGTAGTGTACTAAGGGGGAGGGTTGGGAGGGGAGAAAAGTGCAACAATGAATGAATGGAAATCCAAAGTCTCTATAAACTTTTACAGAACTGAATAAAAAATTTTAAAAAAATTAAAAAAGCAAGAAATAAACTAAAAAACCAAACAAACAAAAAACAAAAATGCCTACATCTAGACTACCAGAGTTACACACACACACACACACACACACACACACTATATTTTCAAACTCTGAAGATCTCTCCAACTATTATATACTTTCTTAGGGAACAAGGCTCTATTTTTTGCCCTGGTTCTAGTGGTGACAAAGGAGCCATCTGGAAGATAAGAATGGCTTCAACGATACCCACATTTTTGAAAAGCATATATTTTTATCTAATCACTAGTCAGAAACTTGCTATCTGAACAGTATGGGCTTGATGATGACTTCTTTTATTGGAAATTGTTTTTACACCTAATTGTAAAACATGCAATTTGTCTCACATTGCGCATGCTATCAGGAGGTGGCAATCCTTGGAAAAACACACTCTTCTGGGAAAAGTAGCAGGTCAATGGAAAAGAAGTAGACCCTCCACAAGATGAATTGATATAGTGAGGCAGTGACTGCAACAACAGGCTCGAGTGTGACAACGATTGTGAAGAGGAAGCAGACCTGTTGCTCACAAGATCAGTCTGAGTCATAATTAAAGGCACACAACACCAGCAGCAACTAGAGAACAGATCTTTGATAAACCAAAAATGGCAATAAAACTCTCTCCGGGAAAAGAAAGAAAATAGCAGTAATATGCCACAATCAGACTATTTCAAAGAGAGATTTCCAAGCATTATTCCATAAATTTCAACTGATGTAGTGAAAAAAATTCATTTGACAATGATAATTTTAGGGAGGAGAAAATGATTTCTTAAATACATGTCTCCTTGGGATGTTTAAAATGCTAATGTGAATTTTGAGTCTTCTAGATGAGACATGATGCTTCTCAATGTGTTTCTTGTTTATCTATTATTCATTCAGTAAATATGTATCGAGCGAATGCTTATTACATGCTAGGTGTCACTCTGAGTACTGGTGTGCCAAAGGACACAAGATGGACAAACTCTGCCTCGTAAGCTCAAGAAACATCGCAGACTTATGGAAAGTGTGTTGAACGGTCGTCTATCTTTCTGCATTGTTGAAACCAAGGGAAATGCAAAGTGGAGAAACATTTGTAAGATCAAGAGTGGCATTATCAGCAGGAAGCCAGACATCTGACTACCTTTCTCCCTTTTGATAATTAACCATCATCTCTGCACTTTCTCATCTTCTTTGTATTGATCTTTCATCATATAATGGCCACAAGTAGCAAAAGGAAGGCTTAATAACAAACATTAAAATGAATAAATAATTATAGCCACTAATCTTCCTCAACCAACTGATTATTTGTTCAGTGACACTATTACATAAAACGAGGTTTACATAATTTAAAAGGACATCATCATGCAGTTTTTAAAGCTTTTTTCCTACTTGTCCTTGATTCAGACACCCTGTAGGAAGCATCGTAAAGGAATAATTATTGCTGCATATGTAGGGATAGAAGTAGTAGTTTTATACAGGGAAGGGAGGAATTTAAATGCCAAAGATGCATTAATTTGTAATATCAGATGCAAATTTTTACTTTTTATGCTTTAATCCATAGTATAAAGGATGCAGTTTTGAACTCTCTAACAAGCAATGATCTTGTCACACAGTATTACATTTCTATGTACACTTGATACTAAAAGATATACAAACAAATATTTCTACTGACTGTCTTTGGAGAAACACACCAGGCTAGGAAAAGTATGTTGTTGATTGCCTTCAAGTTGAGCACTCACTACTCATAGTGACCCAATGAAAAAAAGGCCTGAAGCCCCTCTACAACTACTGACATTTATCAAAGTTCATATAGATTCCTGATGCATATTTTAAGGAAGTGGATGTAACTCCTGCTTCCAAACCTATCATAGTATGTTATTGCTGTCATGTGCCATTGAGTCACTTGCGATATATAGAACAAGGAAATACAATGCAGAGGGTCAGAGAAAAGGGTGAGGGGCGAGGGGCGGAAAGGAAAGAAAGAACGAACTACAAGGAGACTGATTGACACAGTGACTGTGATAATGGGCTTGAGCATATCAGAGATGGTGAAGATGGCACAGGATAGGGCAGGATTCAAATCTATTTACATGGTTGAAATAAATCCTGGTCGACTTGATGGTATTGAACCACAACATCTTTTAAGAAGTGGTCGCATGTCTACCAAAATGAAAACTTAGTTGTGACAAATGTAGATTAAACAGGTCATGATTCCATGTGATGAATCCAGAAGAATATTGAAAATTTCAGTATCACTGTTTGATAATCTGATCTAAATCTAAATATACCATGTAAATCTAAACTAAACATAAAATAATCTGAATATATTTGTACCGGAACTGGAAATAGCTAGTAAAACAAAATGTGAAAAACAAATTGTTGCTTTTGCAATATACTTAGAATAGTCAATAAAATGAACAAAATAAAATACCAAACAAAACTTTTAATCAACCTATGTTGTTGTTTTTGTCTTTGTGTAGAGCATGACTCACAATGACCCTATGAACAAAAGGTCTGAAGCCCTCTACAACTATCGATATTTATCAAAGTTCATAGAGTTTCCAGAGGCATGTTGTTTAGGAAGTGGGCGCCGCTCCTGCTTCTAAAAGCAACCTATATTCAATATACTCAAGATTTAACGTGAATAGACTTATGATTGAGTCCTTACTATGTGCCTGTTACTTCCCCTTTTTTATATATTTTTCATTTCCTTGTTCATCAGCCCTGTAATTTTTCAATCTCTATGTTGCAGCTGGCAAGGATTCTGGGGCTTCGTCTGACATACTTTGGGCATGTTGCCAGGAGGGACGGGTCCTTGGAGAGGGACATCATGCTTGGGAGGGTGGAGGGGTAGCGCAGGAGGGGAAGACCCTCTATGAGATGGATTGATTCGGTGACTGGGATAATCGGGATGGGTGTGTCAGAGGCAGTGCGGTTGGAGCAGGATAGAGCAGGGTTTAGGGCTGTTGTGCACAGGGTCTCTATGAGTCGTAAACGACTCAACGGCACATAACACAACAACATGTTGCAGGTAAGTAAAATTGATTTTGTATAGTGTATATTTTCATATTACCACCCCAGTATATCTTGACTCGTTTACCCTCAATTTCCAGTAATATTTTAGTTGATTTTCATAGCTGAGTGTTCAAATTTTCTTCATTCTAGAGTTTTGTCTGAGAACATGAGTGAGATAATTGTAAAAATTCTGTTCTTGGGCCTCAAATTTAGCTAGACAAAGATATATGCTAAGTCATTATCTTGGAAGAATATGATTGATAGATTCTTCCAGAATCTAATTTTTTCCCAGAAAAGATAAAAGAGAAAAGACGAAGAAGTTTTAAGTTAGTAGAAATCAATTAGGGTGTTCATGATGCAATTAACAGAAAACCCAGTGGCAAACCACCACTATCTTTAGATAAATAGTAAAACAACACACACACACACACACACACACACACACACACACACACAAACCCTAAAAGACTATTGCTCTAGACTCAGAATCTACTCACAGCTGACACTCCTATGGATTTCAAGGCCGCAAGCTGCATGAGAAGAGACTGTCCTTCTTTTTCCCACAGAGGTTTGGACCACAAGAAAGGTGTGACTTTTGGATTATCAGGGCTCCGCCCTACAGATTAGAACATCAAAACACTAACTAGCAAAGCAGCTTAATCAATTCAAGGCTTCATAATTAGAATGAATGTCAAGAAAAAGAAGCGCAATCACTTCCAGTGCCATTACAATCTCACACTTCCTCTAAAGCATTAGCTATGAGTTGATTCTAGATCAAAGGCAATGAGTTGAGTTGTTTCATAGAACTATTTTTATGGGTAAAGAAGAATTTATATTTTTCAAATTATTATTAAATTTTATTAGTTTTAATGAACATTTACAGAGATTTTGGGTTTTCATTCATTCATTGTTGGACTGTTTTCTCTACCTTCCTCCCCAGTTCGTTCTTCTTCCCCCCCCCTCCCAGCGAATGTCTGTTTTAATTGTCCAATTGCCACAGTGGTTGTCAAAGCCAGTTCTGATTAATCTCCTTTGTCAGTGTGTCCTTTGCCATTCCCTATCACTCCTCCCTGAGAGAGACTTCACCCTGATTCATAAGGAAAAGGGGATGGTGTATTCTCTTAGCTACTTCCTGCTGAAAAGGGACGCTGTGGGTTTCAGGGTGAAGATCTTCTCTCACTACTCTAAAGGGCCCCTTTGGCAGTAGGAAACACATAGACTATTATGGAGATTGATTTTGGAATGTAGATGCACTGTTATTAGTTGTGCTTAGCTGTATATGTTCATATCCTTGAAGATGTATCATGGAAGTGTTGCAGCCTAGAAGACACAAATTTAACTAACAAGTTAAAAGTACATGAGTCAAAAATTAAAAAGCAGTAATATTCTGAGTAGAGGTTCTAATAGTGGCACAAATCAAGTTACAGAGGGAAGGTGGTTCTTACAATAAAAGGCCTATAGACTAGCACTTTGCCTATTATAGTGTAGAGGTTAGGAACCACAAGATGTAGAGGCTCAGCTATGCCGTTCTTAAGTCCTGGAGCAAATTCCATCTACCACTGGGTTGTTTTACAACTCGGGAGTTCGCATGCAAGGTAGAGGTGAAGTAGGAACTGCTTATGAGGTTTTCCGTCCATTCCAACAACTAAGAAATAGTGAGAAGAGTTGGGACCTCAGAAAGCTTTTAGGACCAATTAGTAGGCTCTGTGTCCAGGAAAAAATGAATATACTTACCAGTAATGTTAATGCTCACCTACAGTACAGCTCTTCTGGGAGGATCTAAATCATTGAAGCATCCTCCTTTGTTTCCAGCTGGGAGCTGGGGCCTGTCAGTCCTGTCTGCCACGAGGACCTGATGTGAGCTACCTTGGCCAAGTGTCCTTCAGAGCCACACTTAAAGCAAGTGAGTGGGAGCTTCCTCTCTACTCCCTTGCCTATCTGTGGCTCTCGTCTGTGACACTGTCTACTGAAGTGGCCCAGCTTTCCATAGTGGAAGCAATTCTGACCTTCTTTATTACCTTTGGGTGGCACTGTATATGAGTAAGACTTCCTTTTCCTGACACAGGCCCTAAACTGGCAGCAATAGCTGCCCCAATAATTTTGGCCATTAAAGAAGAGTTTCTACAGAAGCACTCTACCACAATTCCTCTCATATCTGCTTCGTCAGGGATGATTCCAAAGCATATTTTTAAGCTGGGAATTGATAGGGAAATCCCAATTACCATTACTATGTCAAGTACTTTGATTAGACTGGATATGTTCCTAAACCTTCCATTTGAAGGAAGGGTGGATATAAATACTCATGTAATTTTTTAGAATGCTTTCTGATACTTACCTGCCAGGAGAAATACCATGATCACAAAGGTGGTTTTCCCAGAGTAAGACATATTCATTGCACTTTGGATGTGCTGACTCCTGGGATTTCCCCACACGTGGGAAACTTGACTGCATAATTTTTGCTAGTCAGGTACTGTGTTCACACTTTCCCCTGAATAAAAAGAAAAGGAAGAAAGAAAAAAAAAGTATGTGTTCTGAAATAAATCTAAAAATCGAATACTCTTGTCAATGTTCCTTCATCATTTTGTTTTTCCTACTGGAACTTAACATCAGAAAGCTGCTTGGTGAATTCCCAGAAGAACTAAAAGCCAAAGAGAGTTGGCCCAATAATCTAGAGGTCAAGTTCTGCAATGTTATTCTGGGATAGAATGTCTTCGTTTTATAATGAACAAGGTTAACTCTGAGTGTGAGTGAATTGGTGTTTGAGTCTGTTTATGTTTCTTTAACAATCTAGAGAGCTTGGACAACTCACTTTACCTCTCTTAAAAGCCTCAGTTGCCAAATGAGGGACCGTATAATGTGTCCAATATACTCCCAAAGCAGTTATTAGGAGAGATGATGCTTACAGAAAGGCTTTAAAGCTGTAAAGTGAAATGCAAATGCAAGGCATTACCATGCCTCTTTCTCATTAACACTCCAAAATCCTTCATGCAGATACAAAATATCCATAGGAAAAATATTTTCATATAAATAAATAAAAATATGTAAAATAATGGTTTGAATAAAAACTAGCTGGCTTCAGATTTGGTCTTATTTTTGAAATGAGGTCAGCCTGGTTGGGTTTTGAATTTCAATAGAGAAATTTTGCATGGCTCTGTAAGTTATACAAAGCTATTTTAAATGTTGAGAAGAAGAAAGCCCCTCACAGATAGCAGCAGGAACCACACTGGCAGAGTTGAAGGAAGGAGGGAAACAAATGCAAAATGAGGAGAACAAATACATATTTTCTCTCAGGGTGATCAAAGAGCCAGAAAATAAAAGAGTCAAAGGGAAATGGCCATGGAAGGCAGCTAATATTGCACCTCCAAGATCAGCAGGAAACCCTGTAGAAACAGAAGAGAAAGGAGCAGAATACAGCAGAGACAGAGCTCAGGCGATCAAGGATGTAGTGTGGAACAGTGACAAGGACACTGTGCCAAGAATCTTATCTCCTGAGACTATCTATGCTTTGGCTCTATTATTATTGAATCATTTGACTGAGTATTCCATATCATATCTACAGAGTCCCTGGGTGGCACAAAGTGCCTGTTTTCTAACTGAAAGTCCAGTGATTCAATTCCATCCTAAGGCACTTCAGAAATCAAGGTTTGATCTGGACCTCTACTTTGGAAAGGTAATAGCTTTGAAAACTACATAGAATACTTACTTTGGAAAACACAGATGTTATCATGAGTCAGAATCAACTTGTTGACAAGAAATAACAAATTCATGGCTTAGACTCACATTTTCTTAATTGTGAAATGAGAAGTATGGGTGATATTATCACGCTTATCAGTAAAAAACTTAGTTTTAGGCAAACATTTTTAAAACAGAAGGAAATGTCTCAGATTATATAAGCTTATTTCTTGTTGGATACCTTTGTTGGTACTTTAAGAAAGCTGCCATTAGGACCTAAGCTCACTGTCATGGAGTCTATTCTGACTTAGAGAAATTCTCTTTTCAGTTTTGAGGCTATAAATATAATGGGAGGAGATTGCCCATATTTCTCCCAAGTAACAATCTGCGGATTCAAATACCTGGAGATGCCAGCCATTGAGTTAGAGCACAGTTAGCTATTCACTACACCAGCAGAGTGCCCCATACATATTATTGTTACTTTGTTTGCTATGGGCTGTCGAGTTGGAACCAACTCAGCGCTCACTGTCCAGAGGGTTTTCAGAGACTATAAATTGCATGGTATTATGATTCATACTCAACTTGACAGCACCTAAAAACAAATCATATGGCAGGAGATGGTTTATCTCTCTTTCAAGGTGAAGTTAGTGATGTGAATTGCCTGCTTTTGCCTTGACAGTGCCACTTTTTACCTACTAGGCCAAGAGAGGCCCCTATTAATGTTATTGCTGTTGTTGACACGGTCATTGTGTAAATTCATATCATTGAGGTTCTTCTCTTTCAAAGACTGTCCACACTTCCAAGCATGATATCCTTCTCCAAGGACTCTCCTCTCTTGACAACTTTCCCGGAGTGTGTGAGATGGAGTTTCACTACCTTTGTCTCCAAGGAGCTCCCTGATTTCTCATTTTCCAGGACAGAACTGTTTGTCTTTCTGTCACTCTATGAGATATTCAATGCTTTTCCATAGCACCACAACTCAGTGATATTGATTTTTTTTCCTAAGACATCTTTAGTTATTGTCAAGCTTTCACATGCATAATAAGCAATGAGAATACTATATATGTGTAGTATATGTATCAGGTGCGCCTTAGTCTTTAGAATGATATTGCTGCTTTTTAGCACTCTGGAGGAATCTTTGACAACAGATTTCTCTGTGACACTTGATTTCTTGACTGCTGATGCCAAGAGTGTTGACTGTGAATCCAAGTAAGATGAAATTGTTAACAATGTCAATCATTCTCCATTTACTACGATGCTGCCTATAGGCTTGGTTTTTGATGTTGATATGCAGTCCATATCGAAGGCCACAGTCCTTGATATTCTGCAGCAAATACTTGAAGTCCTCCTCACTTTCAATGAGCAAGGTTATGTTATCTGTATAATATAGAATGGTGATGGCTCTTCCATTTATCCTAGTGTCACATTATTCCTAAAATCTGAGATGTACTTATTTCTTGATTTGGGGACATGTGTGTCTTGTGTTTGCTCAATAACTTCTTGTTCTAGGTAAAGGTTTTGCTTGAGCACAGTCAAGGATTCTGGAATTTTCATTTTCTCAATGTTAGCATTAATTTGTTGTGATAATTACAGTCAGGAAAGAACTTAAAGCATTTGCAACAAAATGTCAAGGAGTGCAGTCTTCACTATGGGTTGCATCTCAACATCAAGAAAACATAGATTCTCACTACTGGACTCTTGGTAATAGCATGATACATAGAGCTGAGATTGTTAATAATTTCATCTTGCTCATGTCCACAATTGGTATTGTTGGTCCCAGCAGTCAGGAAATAAAAAAATTAGTTGCTTTGACAAAATTAGTATACAGACTAAGATGCACCTGATCCAAGCCATAGTCTTTGTATTTACATGCTATGTATCAGAGAGCTGGACAGTGACTAAGGAGGACAGAAGAAGAATCAATGCCTTTGAGTTGACATATACCATGAATTACCAAGAGAATAAACATCTCTGTCTTGGAGAGGGAAAAATCAGGTTGGTTCTTAAAGGCAAGGATTTTTAAACTCTATCTCACATTCTTTGGGACTATTTCCAGAAGGAACAAGTCCTTGGAGATGGACGTAATGCTTGGATGGTTGGAGGATCAGTGCAGAGAAAGAAGGCCTTAGATGAGGTGGATTGATACAGTGCCAGTGGCAATGCAGCAGGTGTGTCAGAGACAGTGAGATTGACTTAGATCGAGCAGGGTTCAGAGGAATTGTTCTTGAGATACCTATGAGTCATAGCTGACCCAACAGGATATCAACAACAATCATGTAGTCAAATACTTTTACATAGTCTATAAAACTCAAATATACTTTATTCTGTGACTCTCTACTTTCAGCTGATAACAATCTCACATCAGCAATGATAACCTTAGTGATAAGGCCTTGTCTCAATCCTACTTGTTCTTTTGGCAGTTCTTCGTTGATAAACTGTTCTACCCATTTTCGGATAATCTTCAGACAACAGGTTTTTGGTTTGTTTGTTTTTTTCTTGGATATGATATTAATTTAATATTTCCACATGATGATTACCTTTCTTGGGAATGAGAATAAATGTTAATCTCTTCCAGTCTTTTAGCTTTCTTCCAGATTTCTTGGTATGTTCAGGGCTGCATCTGTTTACTGAAATACGTTCTTCAATTAGTATTCCATCAATTCCTGGGACTTTTTTTTTTGCCAATGCCTTCAGAGCAGCATGATCTTCTTTTATTTCACTGTTCGTTCTTGATCATATGTTACTTCCTAAAATGGGTCCTTGTTGGCTAATTCTTTTGGTACAGTGACTGGGTATTCCTTCCATTTTCCTTTGATCATTCTTGATTATTCAAGATTTAACCCGTAACATCTTTCATTATTACAATTCAAGGCAACTTTTTTTCTTCAGTTCATTCAGCTTAAGAAATGCTAAGTGTGTTTTTCCTTTTGATTTTCTTACTCCAGTTCTTTGCATATTTTGTTACTATGCTTTTTTTCCCCCATTCATTGCCTTTCGAAATCTTCTGTTCAACTATTTTATTCTCTTTGATTTGGCTTCTTGACATTTTAGTGTAATATCCAGAGTTTCTTCTGATATCCATTTTAGTCTTTTCTTCCTACTCTTCCTTTGTAATGACCCATTGCTTTCTTCTTGGATTATAGTCTTGGTGTTACCCCATAACTATTAATAAGGTGCACACAATAACCTTGGGAGACCAATTTTCTTTTTAAAGTAAATATATTATCATCATATTATAGCATCAATGTTAAAGGTCTTTTCTATTTTTAAACTCTAAGGAAGTTGTCTTTTGAAACTACTTTCTTGCAAGTAGGTCTTCAAAATACCGCAGAAGATACTAAAATGTGTGTAAGTGTGATCCTGTGACTATTGCAATTTAGCAGGACATGGTGGAATTTTGTCATGTGTTCATAGAATTGTGTCTTCTCTTACAGTTCCTATGAGTTCTCCATTGAGAGTCCTGACGTTTGAGGAAAATATGGTTGACATAACTTGAATCGATAAAAGAGTAACCAATATCATAAATATTTTGTGGGTTCAGTAATAAGTGCAAAGTATTTTACACAACTTTAGTGATTTATTTTCTTGACACAGCAATGACAAACAACACTCATATCATCTCATCTCATTACCCTGAAGTCAGAGCCAAAGTCATAGTCGACTCTTCAATGAGTTGTTTGAGGCTGTAAATAACACAAAAGGAGATTGCTTATCTTTCTCTCCTGGAGCCAATAGTGAATTTGAACCAACAAAGAGACACCACCTTTGGTTTAACAGGACAACTCTCTGTGAAACTTTCTGTGAATCAGAAAATAGCACTAGATATAGCAAATGTCATATACTAAAATAGAGATAGAGGTACAGACAGAGATAGATACAGATATAGAGATAGAGATAGAGATAGAGATTAGATATATAGATAAGATATAGATAAGATAAGCCAGATAAGAGGCAAAGGGGCGTTTTTTTCAAAGGTACCCTACTTTTCCGGCGTGCTCCTGGGCAGAAGGAAGGCTTGAGGGCGGGCAAAAGAAATCCAGCCAGATAAGAGGCGAAGGGGCATTTTTTTCAAAGGTACCCTACTTTTCCGGCGTGCTCCTGGGCAGAAGGAAGGCTTGAGGGCTGGCATAAGAAATCCAGCCAGATAAGAGGCGAAGGGGCGTTTTTTTCAAAGGTACCCTACTTTTCCGGTGTGCTCCTGGGCAGAAGGAAGGCTTGAGGGCGGGCACAAGAAATCCAGCAAGATAAGAGGCGAAGGGGCGTTTTTTTCAAAGGTACCCTACTTTTCCGGCGTGCTCCTGGGCAGAAGGAAGGGAAACATAATCCACTCAGGAGTTCTACAGGACACGGCACCTTACCTTGGAGACAGCTCAACTAAAGTCAAGAGACACTGATCAAAAGGAAAATGTCAGCAGTCGACGTTTTTGGAATCACAGAAGCCAAGAAAGCTTAAGATACACCTGTCAGATCA